>NC_033621.1:1445663-1789148 GCF_001540865.1 Ananas comosus
CTCTCTCTCTCTCTCTCTCTCTCTCTCTCTCTCTCTATATATATATATATATATATATATAGTCTCTCTCTCTCTCTCTATATATATATATATAGTGTCGTATTTCAATATATAATACTAAATTTATAATTTGAATTCGAATTTAAATCATAAATACAATTCAAATTGTGCTATCAAAATTGAATATCTTAAGGGTGCGCGTAGAGAATATATGTGATGACTTGAAATTCGATCATAAGACATTTCATACTAAAATGTATAGAGCCAATCTGAAATATGAATCATCTTGATTTGGTTATCTAATATTTTAAAATTTCAAGTTTGCCGTCCAAACTCTCAATTTGTTAGATTTGAATGAGTTAAATTTACTGTGACTTTAAAATTTGAATACATCATTTATCTTTATAAGTGTAGCATATTTCGTGTAATTCTCGCAACGATAAATATTAAAATAAATAATTATTTTAACTAATAAGATTAAAATGCTATTGGTTGATTGAAATCAAATAAATCTGAAAAGAATTTTCTAGACCCCAAATTTATCCATGCTTCTGATCTTAAATCTATTAGGAGCTATCTACGCAGGAAGATAATTTGCATCAATCTAAAGTTCAAATCTTTAGCTCAAGCAGTTATAATAATTTTCCGTAAATTTTATCATATTTTTAGATTTTATCCTGAATTTTCCGATACTACTGAAAAAGAACATTTTCTTTCTTTCTGGTGAATTTTAATTAATCCTTCCCGAGTCCTAATATGACTAACTTCGCTATTAGTCTCTCTCCTCTATATATATATATATAGTGTCGTATTTCAATATATAATACTAAATTTATAATTTGAATTCGAATTTAAATCATAAATACAATTCAAATTGTGCTATCAAAATTGAATATCTTAAGGGTGCGCGTAGAGAATATATGTGATGACTTGAAATTCGATCATAAGACATTTCATACTAAAATGTATAGAGCCAATCTGAAATATGAATCATCTTGATTTGGTTATCTAATATTTTAAAATTTCAAGTTTGCCGTCCAAACTCTCAATTTGTTAGATTTGAATGAGTTAAATTTACTGTGACTTTAAAATTTGAATACATCATTTATCTTTATAAGTGTAGCATATTTCGTGTAATTCTCGCAACGATAAATATTAAAATAAATAATTATTTTAACTAATAAGATTAAAATGCTATTGGTTGATTGAAATCAAATAAATCTGAAAAGAATTTTCTAGACCCCAAATTTATCCATGCTTCTGATCTTAAATCTATTAGGAGCTATCTACGCAGGAAGATAATTTGCATCAATCTAAAGTTCAAATCTTTAGCTCAAGCAGTTATAATAATTTTCCGTAAATTTTATCATATTTTTAGATTTTATCCTGAATTTTCCGATACTACTGAAAAAGAACATTTTCTTTCTTTCTGGTGAATTTTAATTAATCCTTCCCGAGTCCTAATATGACTAACTTCGCTATTAGTCTCTCTCCTCTATATATATAGCATAGATAATACTGGAGGAGGATAAAATCGTCCGCGTGAGGAAGAGGACTGGAGGGGTTTCGATTAATTGGCATTGTTTGCCAGAGAGATATAATAATGGATCAGGAGAATAAAATCGTCCCCGAGAGGGAGAGGAGCGAATTCAATTGGTATTATCTGCCACCTACAAGAGACAATCAGAAGGAAACAGAGGGGAATAAAATCGTCGACCGCAAGCGGAAGAGGAGGGGCTTCGATTGGTATTATTTGCCACCTACTACTACTACTAGAGACGATCCCAAGCTAATAAGAATAAGAAGCGCAGCACCAGCAGGAGAATGCAGAGAGAAGATGGAGAAGAAGATAGGAATATTATCGTCGCTTGGATCGTAGTCTGCCTGAGCACATCTCGAACAGTACTGAGCGCCTGACTTTGGCGCGGACCTCGTCTGTTTCGGCCGCGTTCTGCCGCCCGTGGCGTTCCGTCAGGAGGCTTCCGCCCCTCCTCGGTCTGCCTGCCGTGGCTCGTCTACGCGGCGACAGCCGCACCAGCGGCATCGCCGCGGCGGCGGCGTCAGCCGTCGACGCGACAGCGCGAGAAGTTCGTTCTCTACAGCCTGGCGGCGCGACTGCGGGGTGCGAGGCAGTGGGTCGTCGTCGGCTGCGGGGCACTCGCGGCGCGCGCACATCCGGGGCTGCTCTCACGGCTGGCTCCTTTTCGCCTACTCGGAGACCGCGCCCCACTTCCTTCTGAACCCCGCGACCGACGCTCGCATCAGGCTCCCTTGTGGCGTCGTCGGCAGACGGCCGCGTCGTCGACCGCTCGGCCGCCTCTCCCGCCGTCCTCTCCTCCTCGCCCGTCGAACGGCCCGGCTGCGTGGTGCGTTCCTCGCCGACGGCCTTCTCGTCTTCTGCAGGATCGGGCCGCGTCTGGCAGGCGTCAGCACGCGGCGTGCCTACAAGGCCATGTACGAAAGGGACAGCAGCAGCATTGTGGCGCACGACGGAAAGATTTACTTTCTAACGCAGCAGCAGAGGATGCTAGGCGTTTTCGACCCCAATGCCGACGACCCGAAGGTGTCTCTTACCTGGCTGATCGACGGGCCACCCCTCGGGTATTTTTGGTCGTGCTGTTACCTCGTCGAGTCCTGCGGACAAGTCCTGCTGGTACTCCTATCCGCGATAACGACTATGGCAGTTCTCAAGCTGGACCTGAGAAATAGGGCCTGGGTGGACGTAACGGAAGAAGGATTGAGCAATCAAATGACATTCGTAGCGCACGGCTCTTCTTTATCCGTCTGTGCTAGCAGTTTAGCTGGTTCGGAATGTATGCCGGGCTATGTCTACCTCTCTTCGCCGTTTGTCCAATGCGAAGAACTTTTTGAGAAGATGGAGATGGGAGGGAAAGAAATATACCGGGTTCGCCCCATAGGGGGGTCCAAGATACTGGGTCTTCCTTTCACCAAAGCGTCCCACTGGTTTGTACCTAGCTTCTTGGAGTAGTTTCTTAGTCAAGGAGGCAAATTCTATACATTGGAATTTCAAATTTGCACAACTAACTATTTATGATATAATAAGCATTCTCCATCAGTTTATAGGCATGTACTTTTCTTGTGTGAGATTATGTTCTCCATCAGTTTAGTTCCATCAATTTATAGGCCTGTATTTTTCTTCTATAAAATTAGCATTCTCCATCCGTTTATAGGCCTGTACTTTTCTTGTGTGAGATTATGTTCTCCATCAGTTTAGCTCCATCAGTTTATAGGCCTGTATTTTTCTTCTATAAAATTATGTTCTCCATCAGCTTAGTTTCATCAGTTTATAGCCCTGCATTTTTTTTGTGTGAAATTGTGTTCTCTAGTTTAGTTTGTCGCCAGAGTAGCTTCTTACACAAGACATTTCACACTAATTAATTTTTATTTTTTGAAAAAATGTAGAGAACTGATATGAAATATCGACCATTTTGATTTGGTTATCCAACGTTTTAAAATTTTAATTTTATTATCCAGTCTTTTAGTTTGTTTGATTGGAATCAGACAACGACACTATGACTTTAAAATTTGAAATTTGAATGCATCATTTAACTTTACAGGTGTAGTATATTTCACGCAATCTTCGCAACGATAAATTAATTAAAATAAATAATTTTTTAAAATTATAAGATCAAAACACCATTAGTCGATTGAAATCAAATAAGTTTGAAAAAAGATTTTCTGGAATTCAAAATTTATCCATACGTATGGACCTTAGGCCTATTAAGAGCTATTCACACGACGTTAATTTGCATCCATCTGATAATTTTCGAATCTGACTCTGTATTCAAAGCTCAAATCTTTAGCTCAAGCGCTTATATTAATTCTCCCTTAATTTTATCATCTTTTTATATATTTCACCCTGAATTTTCAAATGCTACTGAAAAACCTTTTTTTTTTTGGTGAATTTTAACTAATCCTTCCCGCGTCCTAATATGACTAGCTTCGCTATTAGTCTCTCTCTCTCCTTTATATGCCCCTAATATCTATATTCGTATAAATGCAACAGAGTATTGTTGGCGCAAGGACGCGCTACAAGAGAGTAAAATCTGATTGTAGCTTACTTTTTGCTCAGTTAGACTAAGACTACTTTTAATTGATTTGACATTGCTTTGCTTGTCACTTGATCTATTAAGCTTGTGCAGCTGTTTGGTTTGAACTCTCCTAGTAAAAAAGGAAGAGAGAGAGAGAGAGAGAGAGAGAGCAAAAGATAACTACATATTTTGCTTTTAATGAACTTGATACAATCTCGTGCCTCATCGCTCAGCTATGGATAGTTACAGACGAACATGTTGTTCCAATCGTTGAGGAGCTTCGGAGACGCCTACCACCAGCTAGTGTTCTTCAGCAAGGGCAGGGTGAAGGGAAGGAGAACTTAACTAGCCAAAATGATGCAGAGGTTCGTGAGGAGGATTGTATGTTGCATATACTCATCATATTTACCTCCAAGTCTCCAACCATGAAAGCTCTTTTCTATTTAACAATCAGGCGGATTACATCGTCGCGCTTATCTATTAAGGATCTGCGGGGGGCACCACTTCTTATATTGGCAAACAAGCAGGTCTGAACTATTTTACCCTCTAATTTTCTGAAATGATTTCACCGCTATATTTATTACTTGTGGTATGAATTACTTAAAATAAGAAATGTGATGATATAGAACATGCAATGAAGCATGCCCCACATAGACAGCCATTCCACAAACATTTGCACCTTATTAGTCATTTTTTAGGCTGAAAAGGTGATATTGTTTCTTTTCAACAGGATCTACCAGGATCTATCTCAGCTGAAGATGTGGCAAGGTACTTGGATCCTAAGGAGTTGGACGAGAGGTTATACATGTTTCAAGCTGTATCTGCATATGATGGGTGAGTAAAAACAACCTCACTTAAAGAAAAGCAAACCATTCTGCGTACGAGCAAGTTATCTTGATGTAGGATACGACATCTATATGTCCCTGAGATCTTACTCTCATTTCATTGTAAACTCGATCTCTTATGGTGATCTTGCTCTCGATCGTCCATAAACTTGACGAGTTGCACACATGACGGGGATAAAATTCGGCATCGACTGGTTGGTGGAGGTCATGGAAAGAAGCAAGCGAACAGAAATATTAAGAGTACGGGCAGGTGCAGCGGGACATGTTTAGCACTTCCTCTCTATTTGGTCTCAAAGAACTTCTAGAGAAAAAGATATAGGTGAGTACATACTGTTTGGTCACTTAGAATTGGCATTCCTTGCTGTATGCATTTTATTTGAGCCTGGGATCGATTGATACCATGATTCTTGTTGTTCTCTGACGATCCAATTCCTACTTACTGTTGAAAATTTTCATCTGCAACTCTTTTCTTTTTTTTTTTGTCTTTTTTCCAACAATCAGGTGATCCTTAAATCAGTTCACCTTTATACTTTGGCTTGTATTGTACTTTTACATTGATACATGTTGGTAGGTATTTTATATATACGGTAAAAAGTCAATTATGATGCAAATTTTTTTTTTTTCCCTTTTCAGGAGTTAACTGATGGTAGGATCAAAATTAGGAACATTTAAGCATATGCTTCTCCTCAAATTACCATCTTTTATGAAAACAACTAATTATATGCTTAGCTTATTCCCAATAAGAATTATTGTATTGTTCATGTAGCCCTACCAATGGATTTTTTTCTTTTTCCATTTTGCGACAAAGGTAATGTGCTACATGCTTCGGTTTTTTTTTTTTTTTACTTTTCAAAATAAATTTAGCTGAAAATATAAAGTAACAAGACTTTAAATCAGTGATCTCGGATATCAACCATCATTACCCTTCGCTATCTGCTCTAGGGACGGTCGGTATAATTGAAACTTTACCTTTACCAGTGATGTTTGCATAAAATTGTTTAAAGAAACATTGACGGTCATGTTTATCAAAAAAAATTCCAACAATTGTGTTCCAACAACTACCGTATTTCTAATTAGAAGAAGCTTGGAATGGGTGCTATTGTCTTGGCATCACAAAACATTTTTGCTTTCTCAAAAATCACTTGTTCGCGAATGTTGCTGTTGTTCTAAAATCAAATCCAGCAGAAAAAGAAAGGAGTTTTATTTTGTTTTGAAAGGAATTAGATGGTAAACAGCTAATAGATGAGCCCATCCACCTAACCATCTCTATAAATGTCGCATCGCTACCTGATCTACCAGAAGCACTTGCTGAAAAAGCGATGTCTTCATCGATTGTTCCTAACGCAAAGGTTGGTGGTGGGTATCCGAAGTTTTAAATTCAAATCTTAGCTAATTCATATTTTTAACTAAATTTATTTTTATTTTTAAAATTAAAATAAATAAAGCAAATAATATGCTATTTATTTTTCAAAAAAGAAAAAGCCACGCCTTTGGCTTTGACATTCTCACCCTTCGAGGATATTATTACGGCACACATGACACATCCCTTTCATTTGTATGCGGCGCAAAAGGAGTGTCTAATAACCTGCTAAAAAGTAGGCTTTTCTACCGAGCCGGTTGCGGATCCGTTCTAAAATTAAGGGAAAATTTCATAGGTACCCCTATGGAAGACTGAAATTTTATCAATAATCCTCTAAAGTTGAAAATATCATGAATGCCCTTTTAAATTCAAAAAATACTCATGAATGTCTCTACTGTTAGCCAGTCGTCAAAATCTAACCGAACAAATTATAAATGTCATTTTTACCCCTGCACAGTTCATTTAAATATAGGAAGCCGTAATGGGTATATTAACACTATTCATAAATGCCCTCTTATTCTCTCCACATAGCAGCAAGCCTACTAAGTAGTCGATATTTTACAACACCTCATAACCTAATTTCTAATTATGATTGTGGTATACCGTGGCTAATTTAGATGTTAAAACAACCGCATAGTAAAGGTTGGTGATTCTATCGATGACCAAATTGGATGGTAAATTGATGTGATATTTTAATGTATAATTATTAATTATATTTCAAATATGTAATGCTGTATATTTTCGTTTTTTACTTTTCATTAGCACCCCCATTAACTCTTCATTAAATTATATATAAAAAATTTCAAATACCCCACCTATGCTTTATTGAATATTAACTTTCGTATCCTGTGGTTTACCAATTTTTTATATTAGTATTTTGTGGTTTTAACTTTATCATTGATATAATAGAAAAATTAATGGAGAGGATAATAGAAAGAGAAATTTATTAAATTTATTAACTTTATTAAAATTAATAATAAAATAAATATAAAAACTCAAATAAAAAAGTAGAGGTTAAAGGGGTGTAAACAAAAAAAATTTAAAGTTGATGGGCCCATATCAAAATCTCTATAGTTGAGGGGGTCTCCATACATTTTACCTATTGAAATTAAATTATTTTAGTTATTTTAGCTGAAAAGTTTAGTTAAATTTAATAAATTTTCTTTTTTTTTAACACTAAATCTCTTAATTTTAAAATACTAAAAGTTAAGGGGTCTTAACAAAAAATTGCATACTTAAAGGAATTATTTCAAAATAGCATATAGTTGAGGGATCTCCAGTACATTTCTCAAGTAGTATCAATTAAGGGGTCTTAACAAAAAATTGCATACTTAAAGGAATTATTTCAAAATAGCATATAGTTGAGGGATCTCCGGTACATTTCTCAAGTAGTATCAAATTAGGGGTAAATTCGTCATTTCATTTCTTTACACCTTATTGATCAAGATAAACTGACAGTTTTTTAATAGTAGGGATATTTATGATAATTTTTTATATTTCAAGGGGTATGCATGATATTTTAACTTTTGTAGGGGTATCTATGAAATTTGTAAATTTTAGAGGGGTGTGGATGAAATTGCCCCAAAAATTAATACGAGCACAAGAGCACGATGGAGAACAGAGTCTAATGTGGGTTTAACCACTTTCTCAATGCTTGTGTTTTTACTTGCTAACTGAACATCGCATTTTGATCGGATTTTAATCTAAACTCAATAGGAAATCAAAATCCAAACCTACATTCTAATATGCCCTGGATCGAGTTTAAATCAAAAGTAATGGCAACATCAAAACACTTTAGCGGCAATACAAACAAATTCACAGTTCACCAATAGGAAAATTGTATTATACAAATTAATACACAGTGTTCTCTTTTGAACTCTAACCTATTATAGTGTTTTATTTAAGAGAAAAAAATAGCATATTATTTATTTTATTTATTTTATTTAGAAATAAATTTAGCTAGAAATGTAAAATATCTAAACTTCGAATATAAAACCTAGGATATTAGCCATCAAGTCCTTTGTCACTTGTTTTACGGGCAGCCGGTACCGATCGATAACTTGTTATAATGTTGTGTCAAGAAAACAAATTTTTTATTCATAGAATATAATAATAAGAATTAGACTGGAATATTATTAATAGTACCAAGCTATTAGTGCTATTAGATTTTCGGCTACAATTACGATGATATAGATCCCCTAGGATTGAGTGAGTTATTAGTTTAATAATATAATATAACGGATAAAAATAGTCAAAGGGTTAAATCTAACAACGAAAAACTTAATATCACTAAACGCTTTATGCCATCGATAGTATTCTAGCCGGACTCAGAATAATAATATAATATAATAAGCTAATAACTAATAATAAACTGGTTCAATAAGGTGGTGGCCGATTGGTTGGCCGGGTGGCCGTTGGAGCCCATAAGAAATCCGGCGGGAGATGTCCCCTGTACAAACTTACAGCATCTGCAGATCCTAGCTCTTGTTCATCGTCGTCATCATTGTTACCACCAATCCTACTTCTGTCGCCGCCACCGCTGCCGCCGCGTAGGAGTGCATCAGAAACATCCGATCCCCCAGGAAGCTGGTGAAAAGCGGCGGCGGAAAAGGCTGCGGCCACCACCACCACCGTCCCCGCCGCCACCAGCGGCCCCGCCACGACGCCGCCCACCACCCTCCCCTGCGGCCCGGCCACCGCCACCGACACCGACAACCCTCCGGCTCCAGCTGCCGGCGGCGGGAGGAAGGCGGCGGAGACGGAGAGGATGTTGAACCGGCCGCGGAGGGCGACGGCGCCGGCGGCCCCCCGGAGGGTGACGCCGTCGACTGGGCCGGAGGCAGCGAGCACGCAGAGGCCGAGGCGGCGGCCGCGGGCGAATGCGGCGAGCGCCACGGCGACGTCGCGGCCGGCGGGGATCTCAAGGATATGGGTGCAAATTGTGAGCAACGGCTCGGCGGCGATGTCGTTGACCGGGCGCTTGCGCTTGTTCTTTGATCCCGGGGGACGGCCCCTCGGCCGCTTTACCGCTCCTGCTGTGCCGCAGCAGCCGCCGGATGATCTCTTGTGATTGTTACTATTCTTAGTAAGCTCTCTGCTGCTTTTTTCGCTATCGACTTCGTCAGAATAGCACTCCATCGCAAAAGGAAGATCCAGAGTTGATGTTGTATGTGGCAAGTGTGGTCGATGGTATTATAATTTCAAAGTTGCTAAACTTGCATGAGAAACTTTTTAAGGTAAAAAAAATAAAAGAAAAAGGAAAAAGGGAGGGTTAGGGGAGATTATTATTAAGAATAGGCGGGGTGGTGGTGAGTTGATATATATATATATATATATATATAAAATTGAGTTCCTATGTTTTTAAAAGTACCAAGTCATTTGTGCTTATAAGTTTTTAGCCCTTGAATTAATAAATGTGCGGTTAGGATGATGTGGGCCCCATTGGGTTGAATGGGTGGTTGGTTGAATAGTATAATTTAACGGGTGAAAATGATCAAAGGCGTAGATCTAACGGTAAAAAATTCACAAGCACCAAGTGCTTCGTACTTTTACAAGCACCATAACCGGACTCATATATATATATATATATAGAATTAGACTACTATGCTATTAATAGCATCAAGTCATTAGTGCTATTAAGTTTTTGGCCATTGAATTAAGAGATGTGCTTACAAGACAATTTGGGATGGGAGGCTGGTGGAATTTTCAGGCGTGGCTGAGCTTAGAGAGAGGAAGTAAAGGGATCAGACGCAGGTCAGGTGGTCCCCAGGTGGGCAGAAAGTTATTGGTTTCGCGGAAGTCTTCTTTGTGACACAGATTTTCTATCCAATCAATTGTTCAATCAGTTTTTTTTTTTTTTTTTTTTTTTTTTTTTTTTTTAATTTTTAACCGACCTCTTCTAGGCTTGGGATGTCTTATTTATGTAACATAATTTATCATTCAATGAATGAAGTAAGTAATATATTATTTTTTCTTAAAAAAAAAATTATTGCTAGCCAATGTCGGATCGTTGGCGCTAACCACCAATTTACTTAAAGCGTACAGAAACAGCGCCCATGGGTATCGATTGTGACTCAGCCCACCTGGCCTCAAACCACTTCGAATATGACTCGGCCCAACCCAAACTCACGCCATTCGAACATGACTCGGCCCACATGGCAGAATGCTGGCCCATTTAAGCCAACAATCCCCCCTCCAGCACCTGGACACATTTGCAGCATGCAGGAATCGAACCCGTGACCATGCTGGCCCATTTAAGCCAACAATCCCCCCTCCAGCACCTGGACATATTTGCAGCATGCAGGAATCGAACCCGTGACCTCTGGCTTTGATACCACTTGTCGGATCGTTGGCGCTAACCATTAATCCCAAAAGCTCGAGCTGTTAGAAATACGCAACCAATTCACTTAAAGCGTACAAAAACAGCGCCCATGGGTCTCGATTGTGACTCGGCCCATCTGGCCTCACGCCACTTCGAACAGGACTCGGCCCAATCCAGCCTCACGCCATTTCGAACATGACTCGGCCCACATGGCCTCCCGCCACAGGGCAGGATGCTGGCCCATTTAAGCCAAAAGCCAAGAGATTAATAATTTATATTGGAGATTATTAGTTTGAAGTTTAATAGGTTCAAGGTAGAACTTAAGATTCAGGAATAGGACCAAAATTTAGGTTTGGTACGAAAGCATTCAATCTCGAAACCTCCAGTAGTTACGGAAGATTTTGTCACCGGTGAATTTCGGCGCCAACGTACCCGAGGTGTTGAGAGAGAGAGAGAGAGAGAGAGAGAGAGAGCACAAGTTTAGCCAAAAAAAAAGAAAAAAAAAATAATTTGGCTCACTAAACACTAAAATTTACAATCTTTAAATTATAACTATGGCTAGTTAGTAAATGACTTACATAAAATTTTTAATAGTTCAGAGAGATTTTTAAATTTTTAGCCAACTTCGCTGTATATTGTTGCAAGACTTTGGAGATCGAGTTGGTGATTTACTCAAAGATTTGTGGGTGGGTGCGGAGGATTTTGCCTTCCTCATTGGTCGCTATCCTTTGCCCCATTTTATGGGTCTGAATTCACCTAATGGTGTGTTTGATCTCACGTAAAACTATAAAAAGAAAATTCTAATTTAAAATTTTAATCAAAATTAAATTTAAGTTCTACGCCCGGAGTTTGCCTATTGCTAGAGGTGGAAATGAGCTGCCGGACACAAGCAAAAGCTGTGAAAGCCCATTTTGACGAAGGCGCTTCCAAATTAATAATGTAAGAATTTATAAAAAACATCATAATCATTATGGATGCCGTCGTTTTTAACCTAATCATTATAGACATCATAATCATTATGGATTACAAATAATTTGGGCATCATTTTACACATTAAAACGTACCTGATTTCAGGTTCTAACTCTTCTGATTAGAACCTAACATGATGTCAATGAAGTAAGATGTTGAAATATCATAGAGATGGCCCAGAATTTCAAAACAGTGAATTCAAGCATTTCCATAAAGAAAGGAGAAAAGGACTATGGGAGATTAACTCCTAATAACATGAGAATCTCTCCAGAATCAAGTCGATCATTTTTTTATTAAATAAAAATTCAACACAGTAGCATGCAAAATCCTGACTTGCCAGAGAAGTAACAAGCTTAATTTAATGAACTTGAACAACCCAGTGCACCACTAAATTCATAGATTCAGGGCAATTACATGTGTGAGTTACTCATAGGAACGAATCTGAAGTTTTCAGCTTCGAGTTGAATTAATCATTAGAAAAAGGTCAACCTCCAAGTAGAGTGCCTAAGAGAGTTTAGTAGAGATAAATGATGAAAACATTAAACAATATGACAAGCATGAAAAGTGTCATCAATATTTAGAAGCATCGATATTATATGTACGACAAAAGTTGATTTCAAAAGAACAGTCATTCGAGTAGAATTCTAATCCAAAGTGGATGTCTACAGACAAATTGCCTCTGCATATACTCAACAAGAAGAATAAACAAAATGAGCATAGAATACCCGCCACTACCTTGTAGGGCTGAAGATGCCAAAGTAATCTGTAATCAACGCTCGATGACTTTCGACAAACAATGAATCCTGTAATGTAGTCAATTTCTTCTATAATAAAGTAAGCTTTGGATAACTAACTATTACAGATGAGATTGCATATGCAAGAAAAGATAGTCGTCACAAAACATTTTAACAGATTCCAGATAAAGGTAGAGAAAGGTACTTTCATGTGCATGAGATTCATGATTTTGGAGCAAGATATATGAAGAAAGGAGGCCATGAACTTGATATGGCTGCCATGTTATGATACTCATCAGCACTTGTTGCAGAAGGAGCAAATCTCACTCGACCTCTTTACGATTTAGAAGTGTCCTAGTAATAGCCAAAGTGTTGTAAAAGATTAACAAGGTTTCGATTTTAAAGGACTTAAAAATTTTATGTTTTTTTTAAAAAAAAACTTATAAATGGGGAAATTAGAAGTTAGGCAAGATTGCCGACTTAATACAAACTAAGATGCCTCACTACATAACTAGCATGCATGATAAAATAAATCTTCATGGAGTAGGGAGAAAATGAAACACAGGACAATGAAATACAGTGGTGGAATGAGAAAATTCAAGCGGCAGTAATGAAACGATGTTATTGTAAGTTGTATAATACTACGAATAATGGAGAAATAAAAACTACGAAAGAAAAAAGACTTGAAAAGAGTAGAAGAAGCAACAATTCAAGAGTTCTGGCAAAATTTTGAACAAGTTAGTGATAAAAAAGGCAAACAGATATATTGCGGCCAAATAAGGAAAAGCAAGAAAAGGGATTTTGAACTACAAAAGGTGCGCGGAAGTTGGCGATCAAAAGATAAGAGATATGTATGAAGAACAAAAGAAATGACAAAGGAACTGATCCAAAATTTTCGATGATAGCCATCTATGAATTTAGAAATATTTGCATGGCACTATGGCAGAGGATAAGAATTAAAGTTTGGTTAGATATATGATAACATGAGGTTAACAGGTCATCGACAAGACGAGTAAGAAGGCTACAAGATCAAATTTACATTCAGGTTGCCAATCAATATTTCATGACTGAGATTAATGGACCATTGAAGAGAAAAGCGATACTCGCTTGTGCACTCTTCAAATCAGTGAATCAATGCCTGCCAAAGAAAAAGCAGAAATACATCTTCCTGGAAAAAAACATAAAGTATGATTTGACAGAGAACTTCATAAGCATTGTGCAGGTAATTCTGGGGGGAAAATCCTGAGGATTGAGGAACAAAATAATTACCAGGTGCATATGATAAGCACAGTCAAAATGGATTCTAAGGTTTAATAAGGAAGATACTGCTAATTCAAACTGTGACCCTATCGCTATTTACATCATATAGGACATTTAACTTTGTGCTTGACGTTAACAAATGTGGAAGTGCACTTCCATTCTTGGTAAGAACAGCAAAAGGTCTAATATACATCCCTAATCAACCAAAATCTATGCCACATTAATAATTTCCTGAAGTAACTAGAACAAAATAAATAAGCAAAGAACTTGTTGAAGAAGAGAAGTTAAAACTCACAACTTTCCAACAAGGAGATTCCGTTCCGAGGAAAGATTGATTGCGGCAAAAAGTTTCCTCCATGGACAACCCACCACCTGCCCAACTTTCGTCGGAGTATAAAAACATTATTCCTAGACATTCAAACTCATAAAACATTGGCAGGCCAAATAAAGATCAGCAATCAATCCTTAAACTACCCTAATCCAATGAAAATACAGACAACATAAAACAACTGTCACGAATTATACATCCTAAACATAATTGAGGGTCGGGCGTTCTTTCCATCAGTTCCTGACCCCATCAAGCATACAACATTACAGCTTCGGCGGCTAAGTTTTTGGCCGAAAACTTTTCCTTCCTCTTCGACATGCCTAATACTTGGGCATTCGCACATGAACCTCTTCTTCCCTCAAGAATGGAAGGTGATGCAGGTTACCCAAAATCTCCTCAGTAGCATCCACATCTATATGGAAGCTCATCATATTCATATCCTCATCGACTCCTCTAACATGCGATCCAACATCCGGATCCTTCACCTCCTCATTGATATTAATCCCCCTAAACTCGTTAATATTAGCAGCCTCCGCGACAGGCGGCGGCGGCACTTCACTACCTCCTCCAAAAGATCTCCTTTTTGGGCCTACGCCGACCTTCTTCCTCGCCATGGTCTTCTTATTTCTCATGGACGGGGTCGAATTCTGGCTCCCGACACCGGCCCCGACCGCCTTCCCCTTATCTGGGGTTCCGGCAGGGCCGTATGCGGGCCGCGCCGAGCCGTCCTGCTTCTGATCGCCGGGGAACATCGGGTAGAAGGGCTTCCACCCGCTGGTGAGATCGGCGGCGGTGGGGAACCCTAGCGGGAAGAAGCCCCAGGCGCAGTAGTACATGTTGGTCCCGGGGACGATCGGGGGAGGGACGGCGATCTCGGCAGCGTGGAACGGGCGGTGGCAATTAGGGCATCGGAGGGAGCGGTTCTGGTAGGTTCGGTTGTACTGGTGCACGTGGCAGCAGGAGGGGCAAGCGGTCCAAAAGGCGCTTCCTTCGGAAGCGGGGGCGGGGGCGGGGGCGGGGGAAGGGGAGGGTTTGGAGGGGGAGGGTTTCGAAGGCGCGGGGGTGGGGGAGGAGTCGAGGTGGAGCTCGGCGTCGAAAAGGGCCTTCTTGGAGGGGTCGGAGAGGAAGGCGAAGGCGTCGACGACGAGGCGGAGCGCGGCGTCGGCGCCGGGGTACTTGTTGCGGTCGGGGTGGAGGAGGAGCGCGAGGCGGCGGTAGTGGCGCTTGACGGCGACGGGATCGGCGCCGGCGCCGGCGCCGGAGGGGAGGCCGAGGACGGCGTACCAGTCGACGCGGCCGGAGCCGACGCGGCTCTGCGAGGCGAGGAGCACGTCGGCGACGGCGAGGATCTGGTCGGCGCCGTCGACGAGGGGGTCGGACTCGAGCGCCCGCTCCGCGAACCTCTTGCTCCCCACGAGATCCCTCGCGAAGAGCAGCTTCCCCGCGATCTCCAGCCACCTCTCCGCCTCCGCCCTACTCCCTCCTCCTCCCCCGCCGCCGACCCCTCCGCCACCACCGTGAAACTCCATGGATGGATCTCTCTCGTGCGCTCTCTCTCTCTCTCTCTCTCTCTCTCTCTCTTCTCGGAGCGGAGGAAAAGGGGGGAA
The DNA here is from genome assembly GCF_001540865.1 of Ananas comosus. NCBI lineage: Eukaryota > Viridiplantae > Streptophyta > Magnoliopsida > Poales > Bromeliaceae > Ananas > Ananas comosus. Next base: position 1,461,140 of record NC_033621.1, read on the forward strand.
GGGCTATAAGGGTGTTCGAGGAGGAGAGGGCCCTTTTTTAATGACGAAAAAGGACGAGGCATTTTAGCGCAATAATAACGAGGTNGGGGTCCGCGGCGGCGGAGGAGAGGAGGAGGGGGTCGCGGGCAGTGGAGAGGAGGGTGAGGAGGGGGGCGACGGTGAAGAAGGATGGTGAGGAGGGAGGCGACGGTGAAGAAGAAGGCGACGGTTCGCCTTTTTTTTTTCGGCGAGAAAAAAAAAAAAGAACGACAGAAACGAAGAGGAGAGAGAAAGAGGAAAGAGAAAAAGTAATAAAGGTATTTTGGTCAGTTTGCTGAAAAAGCGGACCGAATCTGCAAAAACGAAAAAGGTGACCCGGTTTTGCAAAAGCCCAAAATAAGTGAATTTTTTATGCAAAAAGGCCTTTAAAAAATTTGAACTGATAAATGTGACGTTGATTTTAATTTTATAATTATAAATTTTTTTAATACAAATTAATTTCTTTGATAAGTTTTCTCATTACTATTCATCGGTGAATATATTTTAGTAATAAAATTTTCATTGAAAATATTTTTTTTTTTGAGAAATAGATAGCAAGCTATCTGTTTCATTCATTAAAAAAATAAACTAAGCGGTACAGGATGAAAACAGCCGGAGCTTCTGAGAAAAGAAGGGAAAAGAAAAAAGGAAACAAAAAAAAAAAAGGAAAGATTAAGAAATTATAATTCAACTGCATCAATACAGTGAACCTAATTACATTATACACTTTTTAAAATCTCTACGAGTCCGTGACATTTTTAGATAAAAATTCTTATCCTTTATTGGGTAAAAAGCTCAAACTGAGATTGATGTGATTGGTGGTTCTACGAATATAGATTTGTGGCTCAAAAAATTTATGTAGATATATAAAATAATATATATAATTTTTCTATATATCGAGACGGTAGAAATTATAATTTAACTGCATCAATACACTCAGCATGTCAAATTTAAATATTTTCCATTGCATTTTTTCAACAACTCCGATTAAGTCCTAACTTAGGACTCCTCTTGATATCAATGAAAAAGATATTAACGGCTATTATTTAGGTTTATAAAAACTATTTTAAAAGCTGGGCCAAGCAGATACAACATCCTAAGCCCAATTTAAACGGTTGCCGCCTAAATTTGGGCCGGATTATGGCGTCCATTATGGGCTTGCCCGGCCCATTAAGGAGAACAGTTTCCAATCATTTGTGTAGTTTTAATGAAGTAAATAAACTTTTGGAGAAGCCATTGCTGTACCAAAAACATGCTTTATCTGTTGGAATAGCATTTCTTTTTATTGTTTTTTTACCATCTCTCTTTTTCTTTTTCATATATGTGTTCATCATTCTATGCACTCAAACAATCAATTTCACACAAGTATGTCATATTACAATAAATCTTTTTTTATTTTTATGTTTTTTTTCATCCAATACTGAAGAGCATTGACAATATAAATGATTGAATGAAAAATAAATTGTGTGATCCAAAGTCACACTTGAACTTCTTTTTTTGTTTGTAAACCTTCAATCTATATATGAAGAAGAAATAGCAGGAGATTGGGTTATGTTACTCAACATGTTTAGCGCGACACACGGTTGGTCAACAGGTACCTGCGGAGATAACAAATATTTCAACTCCGAGATACTTAAAAAAAAAAAAAAAAAAGCTTGAGAACCACATAGTTGAAAGGAAATTAGTAGTTCATGTTCATATTCAGATACTTATTTGGGGGCATTGATTTATGCATTGATTTATAAGTGTTACGAGATAATGTATGGCTATAGTTTTAAATATTTCAAAACGTTTTAAATCCTCTAGCAATAGTAAATCCATGGTGCTTTCCGTGAATATATTTAGTATTTTGATTCAAAATTGCAAAGTTCGGATAATGCAAGGTATATACTTTCATAATATGTCACAATCTCTCAAATCATCATTGTACAAAATAAAGTAGCAACTGCAGAGAGGTCTCTACTTCATGAGATTTACATAAGATTAAAATTAAGATTAATACGAGAAGCATGATTCTGCGAACTGTGTACTGTATATATGTGAAACTTTCTACGATTTTTGTAAAAAAGGGAAATTTACGTTGGATTTGATACTGTTGGAAGATGCTTACAAAATGTCCTGCTTTCAAGATCCAGTAGAAGTGTAAGTTTCGATACGATTTGACGAAGCCCTTCGTACCTCCAACAGCATCACTGCTGCAATATAAAGGAGTTCGATCCAAACTGATAAAGTTCTTGAGTCCTTCCCATCTAAATATATTAAACGAGAGCGTTACGCTTGCTTAGTTGAACAAAGATAATAAGGTAAAATAAAGAAGCAAAAGAGAGAGAGAGAAAAAAAAAACCCTATATGATGATGCTTACTTAAGCTTTTGAACCCATGCTTCAGTGCCCTTCGTCGCGCATATCACATCAAGCTATGCATAACCAAAGAGACTAAATGTTAGCACTTAATCGAAAGAGAAATGCTACTTAAGTGTTATAAGAAGTGCGATTTTCGAGTACTTATTTCTCCTTTTTTTCCACCTGCAGATTTTTACAGTAACCCATAAGAAAGTGAAAAAACATGTTACAATCCAAATTCAGAACAAGTCTAATGACAAACATTGTTGGTCCACATATTTCTTTCCATTTTTTTTTGTTGTTTTTTCCTCTGTGGAAAATTACCTAATCATATTGGAAGCTTCCTCACTGTTTAATCAATTATGGTTGTTACCTGGCCATGTGAGTAGAGCAGTTCACAAAACTGATGGGTCAAATTTTTGACCAAAAAATTAATTGCGACTATCCCCATGGGGAGGCTATCATATCGATCGTTCATATTGCTTTGAGATTCATACGTTTTACATGCTGAAAGGTGATTCGACGGTCTAGTTATGAAAACAGTCCTTTTTCGTCATGTCCTTTTTCTTCTTTTTCTGAGGAAAATACCCTCATGTTGGACAAAATTTCTCTCTTGGATAAGTATGATACTAAGATCAGGAATAATGAGCTCATAATAAGACTCTATTTAACTTTAATCATGAATTGTGCAGCTAAAACCAACACAAACAACAAAGAGAGCCTTGTTAAATAATAATAACATGATTGGCCATTAATGTCACACGTATAAGCTATATTATCTCAATGCATAGTTGGCTTCTTGGGGAAACTAATTTTCTATTAAGATACTTCCACCCATGCTTAACATGAGAAGACAAAAAAAAAGAAGTAATGTTCTCTAACAAGTGTGAAAAATTTAAATGCTAAATTTCTCCCAAGATAAGCAAGTAGTAAGTAGAGTGTAAGAACTCACATGCCCATGATGCAATGCATGATCACATAGTTTTTGGTCTGTATGATTCCCTTGAGGTAATTTATTACCACAATACGAACAAAATTTTAATGGGGACAGTCCCTATTGCGAGACTATTGTATTGCTTTGAAATTGTGCATGTTCATTTGATGGATGATAGATTTGTTAGTCTTACTGTGGGGACTATCCCCAATAAATTTTAGTTCCATAAATAGTACTACAATTTTACTTTGAAAACACAGTAACAAGCCCCTATACCAACCCCATCTCTCTCTCTCTCTCTCTCTCTCTCTCTCTCTCTCTCATAGAGGCCATTGACTTTAGATCCCATTATCTCCAATATACTTGGACCACAAAAGCATCTAACATCATATGTGCACTGTCACCACACTATGAATGATTCTTAGTAAACACTACATCCAACATTGGTAGATTCAGTGGACATCAAAAACTCATGAGTCTTTTCTTCAAAGTGGCAAAGTTTGAATGCAAAGTTGTATTACTTTTTTTGTGTGCCAAACTTGGTGGCTCCATCTTGTTTTTTTTCTCTCTTTTTTCTTTAAAGTTTATTAAGTCAACACATAGAAAGTACCATAACTTTTTTTTCTTTCTTTCTTTTTTTTTTTCTTTTTTTTTTTTTTTTTTTTTTTTTTTTTTTTTCTTTTTTCTCGCGCCCCTCCTTCGAGGCCCTGGCTGCCTCACCTATGTAGCCTAATTCATATTTTCAATGAATGAAACAGGTAGCGTGCTACTTTTTCTCAAAAAAAACACATAGAGAGTACTTTAAATTAAGACCATAAATGCAATGCATACCTGTCCATTATAAATAGTCACATTCACACCAAGGGATAGCAGCTCATCAACCTATGAGCAATCACATTTTCAATTCAATTTAGTGATTAAGGTGACAAATACTAGGAGAAAATAATACTTGAAGCAATATATTTATCTTATTGATATACATATACAAGTAAAAAAAAAAAAAAAAGGAATTTAATAGGAAGGTGATTACCTCATCGATCCTCGGTTTCATGAAATCATTAGTGAGAGCATTAAAAACAGCATCAGATTGGTCTACCCAACTGCAAAGGAGAAACAAATAAGCAACTCTTTTCATTACTTTGAAACTACATACAAAAATATATACATTAGTTCTTCTTAAAACTACTCCTTGGTTTAAAATACTTTTACCTTATGTTTTTCGGAATAATCTTGAGCTTTTCCCTGACTACACCATTCATGAGACTATTAAGGCTATCAGATGAGGACACCTTACTGTTTAAGTACCTTGAGTAACTCTTCATCATTAAACTAGCCGATGTAACGGATAATGGGTCCATACCCGAATCCAACAAGAAATTGTAGAAGTCCTGGAAATTTACATGTTGAACCTAAGTATTGTTTCAAGTGAAGGAAATGTGAATGTTTAAGTTATTAAGAGAACAAAGAAAGATTGCTTACAACTGAGTTACTACTTGAGATAATTAATCCCTCGAGTGTGCTCCACGAGTTCGTCGCATCGGCGTAGAGCCCTTGGGCTATTTGGGCTTTAATTTTTTCTGCCATGCTGAAATAAGGAATGCGCATCAGATTGATTTGAAATTCGTCGAAATGTCGAGGACTACACTGAGACATGTTGTTTTACTCCAATTATTGAATGATATTTTTAGCTAAGGACTAGGACTCAAAACCTGTTGGATTTATCAGCACCATTGATATCAAGCCTTGAGACATCTAGAAGCAGAGGCCCCCATGAAAGCTGCATTAAAAATATTTAAACAAAAATTAAACACAAAATCAATTCAATTTTTTTTTAAAAAAAAAAAAACTGACCACAAAATCCTCAGGGGAAATCCAGCTATCTCCAAGAACAACTCCTATGATCGAAAAACAAACAACTATTATGCCAAAATAAGTAGATTTGAGCACACAAAAGAGTAGATAATTATAAATTTGTACCTCCAAGTTTAAGCTTCAATTCTCCGGATTTAATCGCTTTCGCGACCGATAAGCCGAGGGTAACAGCAAATTTCCCCCCATATGATTCTGCTACAATGAATAGTGGGCTTTTTTGCAGGCTCTCAATAGAATTGTAAAGCTCCTTTAACAGAGTAGTTAGGTCTACTGCTGCTGCTTCATCAGTTGTGACTAGAAGAGTGTTATCCTCCACAAAACTATATCCTGTTCCCACTGGATTATCCTGCCATTTTTTGCATTATACTCCAATCTCATAAATTTTGAGAAAATATGTAGAAACTCATGAAAATTATGCACTTTCGATGAATAAAAAAACATAGAAATTGGCCTTTGTTTTTGTCGCAGAAAAAGAAAACCATTTTTTATTTTATATTTTAGAACTGCCACATCGAGAAAATCGATGAAAGAATCTCGAATGATCGATGCACAATTTTAAAAATACGAAATCGAGTTCCAAGACTCTGCGCCGATCATTTGAAACTGTACATCATGGTCCTAAAAATTTGCTAAGTGGGCTAAAAGGTCTTGTTATTACATAAATGAGAAAAGAAATTCTAAGATTTATTACCACAAAGAGGAGATCAGCTCTTTGAAGCCATGTCGAACTCCGCGGCTTTAGATTAGTATCTAATGGCCCAATCTCTTGAAAATTCCCAATTCCAATCCCAGAAGCTCCCTTCAATCACATAAAAAGTAACAAACCACAAACACAAGCTTGTGTTCAAATACATTACATAAACCAACATCAAATTTTGTTCTTTTTCATTTAAACAGATTATAAAGAAGCTCACAGGTCCTCCCTGAAGCCAAAGAACAAGAGGCCATGGCGTCGAACCGTTCTCGATCCTCTGCGGACTCTTATAATACCACCAGAACATATGAGCCTCTGTATTTTGCAAACAAGAACACACATCATGTTACAAGCTAGTGTCCTCTAAGCTCATCAAAATCACTTTTTTTTAATACAAAACATGTATAAGTTGCTAGGTAATTGAGAAAAGAGACTACTTGGTCGAACTTGAACATAACCCCATTGCTCCGTTCCGTCGTCGGTTCCGGCGCCATCGACGAATTTGAGGTTAAACAGAGTGAAGCAGAGGAGTGGAAGAAGAAGAAGAAGAAGAAGAGAAGAGGATCTCACCATTGTAAACAGTGGAATAGAGGGAGATAGAGATTGAGTAAATGAGTGAATGAATGAGACCACCTAACCAACCAATGAATGACTAATAAGGGGAACAGGGGAGGGGCTTTTATTAAGAGCTCTTCTCCTGTATGTTTTTTATCTTCTACAACAGAAACATAAAAAAAGAAAAGAAAAAAAGAAGCAAAGGAGTTATAAATAGAACTGAGGAAACAAGGAAACAGGGTGAGCTCTTGTTATACCTTTTCTTTTCCCTTTGTTTTTTTATTATTATTGTGCTGTGTTTTGGTGTGTGTATGTGTTTATTATTGTGGATTGGGTTCATGAAGGGTTTGTAGCAGTTTGAGAAATGAGGAAAAGTAAGAGAGAAATGTCAACAGAAAAGAAGCATGATTGTTGCTGTGCTGTGCTGCAAAGTATTAGGATGTAACTGCCTGCAGGATTTCTCATTTCTAACCTTTCTCCTTTTGTGTAAGTCTTCCCTGGAGAAATTGTTGTCTGCACCATGTGTATAAATACATTTTCTTATCCACCGCATTGTCGGTGAATATAAAATATAAAAATACCATTCTTCAGAAATATATTAAAGACTTAAAAACGCGTGAAATTAGCATGTCATGTAAGTGAACTTTAGATTTCATATAATGACAAGAGCTCAGGATCGTCTTTGAGACCATATTATCCAAATAATTTGTGTCCTGAATTTGATCTCCATCTTAAGCATCTATTTAATGATTAATTTAAAATTTTAAATCTTCATCTCCTATCTAATTTAATAATTTTATGTGTCTATTATATTTATCGTATTCGCGGATAAAGATTTTAAATATTGTTGTAATTTTCGAACAATTCTTTATTAAATCAACTTTTTAAGTAACAGTACACATGACATTAATGCTACATATATAATATTGTTTTACCATCAAAAGAGAATGACGAGAGTATGTATAGCCATCCCAGCTCATCTAGTCATCTTTTCTAATTTTGGTATAGTGGCTGAGATTTTAATTAGAAAGATTGAAAATAAGAGATTTATTTATCACGAGTTACTCAATAGACCATGTCAATCAAAGTGCACTTTTTTTTTTTTTCTAATAATTCGTATCCGACACACGCACTTATTTTTTTTTTTCATATATTTAATTTGAACTTGAAAACCTATCAAAAGAAGTGTATGACACCGAAGAATTACTAGAAGTGATGATACTATTGGCTTCTCTTTTCTTAATTAAAATGAACATCTCAAAAAGAAAAAAAAATATACTGTATAAGTCCCCCAAAAAAAACAAAAAGAATATTCTTCCTCCACTTAGTTTTTATTTATGGTTGATGTAACATATATAGGTTGGGTCTCTTTAACTCTTTTTTGCTTTTGGAAAGAAAAATTCTCTAGTACCTTGAAAAATGAATCCATACCTTGTTTAGCAATAGTGCAATTAAAATACATGGATGATAGCTTTAGTATTGATCCTTTTTTGCACTTTCAATTCCTGATCATTATAAAATTTATTTTTTTATACAAAATAATTATTTTATCAATTTAGTTTAATCCAAGTAGGATTAATAAAAGTTTTTTACACCGAAAATCAAATTTATTCTTAACTTAATGAGAAAAAGATAGAGATAAAGATCAACAATAATGCTAAAAAAAAGATTAAGAGCATTTTTGTGCTGTGCACTCTATATTAATGCTCCTGAATTAATAATAATTATGGATGATGATATTATTAAAATGGATTTAGTTTTGCAAAGAATTTTTGATGGATGAGATTTACAATTAAATGAAATCTAATTAGATGAGAGAAAAGTTCTAATTGAATTACAGAATAAGTAAATATTCATTCAATTTTACAGGACAGGTAGTAAATTTATAATCAGATTGGATTTTTAATAGAATAAAGATAAATATTTTGTTATAAATTTGATTGAGAAAAATCATACTTAATAAAATTTAATGAGGTAAATTCATTGTAAAAGAGAAAAAGATAGAGAAGGACTAATAATAAAGACAAGGTGTTTAATGAGTGCACGACACCTTCCAATAAAAATTTGATAGAGATAGTTTTCAATATGAGACCGCTCTATCATCATTTTATAGATGGCACAATTATTAAAGTCCACTAAACACCATACGAGATGATCTTAAAATAGAGATTGTCAACACCAATTTCAATTTTTTTTTTTTTTGATAAGCAATGTTTACTGCACTCTAGAGGAGGCTTAATTTCTCTTTAATTAATGAAAGTTAATCTAATATGCAATATATCTCTATTTATTGTTATACAAGATGGCAGGAGAATCTGGGAGGCTTCTAGCTACATCTTAAACATTTTTTTTTTATCTTCATTTATTTATTTATTTGCTGCAATATACATAACATCACGTCCTTTATAAATTTTATTGCTAGCTGTTAATAAAAAAAGCCTCAACATATATATATATATATATAACATCCCGTCCCTTATATAAATTTTATTACTCTGGTTAATACAGAAAGTCTCAATACAAAAAAAAGAAAGAAAAAAGAATCAGTACTAAACTATGCCTAAAATTTTTCTTTTCAAAGGAATGTATAGGGTATGCATGTGAATTGAGCTAGAATTAATACACCTATAGTGCTTCTATGTTTGTAACCCTTAGATCTATTCTTTGACTACATACTAATAGCCTTTGGATCAAACACTATTCCACCTATCATCATCTACCTTCATCATTCTATCCCCTACATTACTCTTTCTAAGGGGTACAGATCCATAAACACCAACCTCTTGTGCTTTTGAAAGTATTCTATCTCAACTCGAATATGCATACATGTTTTATTGAATGTAATAGAAATTACATGTAAAATAAGTATAAATTATAATTGCTGAGGCCGAGTAGCCTTGCAGCATAAGATCATTCTTTTCCTTTTACTTGGCTTATTACTACAGATTTTATAAGTTGATCCCCCATATGAATATGAGAACTTACAACAAAGAGGATGTGTCACATTAATCTTACACTTTCCAATGAAAATTTTACATCAAATCGCACATAGGAAACACCTCATTCTTTCCACAATGGATCTTCTCTTTGCAACCATCTTCTTTTTTCTTCCAGTATTAGCCCCCTTCAGTTTCTGCAACTTCCTCTCCTTCTCTCTCCGCTTTCGATGCTCCGGCGATGTTTTAACTTCACTCATGAAATCCTCTTCCTTTTCACTTACAAACTCATCTCTTGATGCATTGTTATTCGCAATTACGCATTCGTCGTCATCGTCGGTCGGCATATCCACCCTTATCTCCCCTAAATTCGCCTTCGCTTTTGATGCCTCAAATTGTTCCAAAGCCTTCGCTTTGCTCGCCTCCGCCGCCTTCCTCCGCTCCTCGAAAGCCGCGATTCGCCGGTTCGCCTGCGCGGTCTCTTCCTCAACCCTCCGACATAGCGCGTCGTACTCGTCATGCGACACCGCAACCGTGTCATGACCTTGATCCATCTTCGTGTGCTTTATTTGGCGTAGTGCGGCATTGATCGACGAATTTAACGCCTTGGTTTCGATGCGCACCGCCTTTTGAGTAAGTTGCAAGGCCTTCAATTGTTGCCTTTTGATCCTAACCTCCTCTTTCAACTTCACCTTCCCTGCGGTCTCTTCTTCGGCCTCCATGCGAGCTCTATCCACTTCTTTTCTCATCTCTTCCATTGAAACTTTCGACTTGGCCTCCTCTTCTTGTTTGTATTTAATACTCCGGTCCGTGGACTCGAGTAGGGACTCTAGAGAAGCGACGGCGATATTCACCAATTCGAGCTTGTTCGTGGTTCTGGAGAGATTGGATTGAAGCTTCTCGAGCTTGTTTACGAGGGGCATCGAATCGAGCCAGGCTTGGACCGCTTCTTCTCGAGCTCTTCGGATCTCTTCTCTAGTTTCTGCTAACTCCTTCAATGTGGCCTTCAAAGTTTCATCTTCTCCAATTGGCTCTCTTGATTCAGCTTGCTCATGATTATCTCCCATTATTCTTATTGCCTTAACTATGTTAGTAGATAGTATCCTTATGTACAGTAAGTTAATTTTAAGCTAGAATTGTGAGAATTACACTGAGGATTTTAGTGAGAATATGTTTATATATTTGGTTTTTGTTGTGTATATGTGATCCTGACTATGTTTCTTCGTTGGCTTTTTGTAGAGGAAGGCCTACAACTGTGGTTTCATTTGATAGTTTATTGGGTTTGTTAATTTGGAGATGAAATCCAAGCTATCGTTGTTTCCTAAGCTGGGGATTAATGATTGTTCGTTTTTATCCATTTAAAACATTCTACTTTTGCTTCTATTTTTAATGGTAGATATTTTAATGAAAAAAATAATTACAGATATAAAAATTTGTTGCAGATTAAGAAGTTTAATTTGTGACAGGGCGTCTTTATTAGATTCCTTATAATGATTGTCTTGGAGGATGTCCAATCTAGGGACTTGAAAATCGATATGAATTTGGTCAGAAATAAGTGGATGACAAAGAACGGCCGCAAATGCTGCGAAATAATATGATTAAATTATTAGTTTGCTGGTGGATTACTTAGAAGGTCAAAAACAATGCGATATTAGGGTAGGTTCAATCGGACCCTCTGCTAGCACCTAGCAATCTACAAAATCAAGCAGTTAACGAATCTGTGGTGACAAATTTTTTCAACAAAACAGCACTAGCAGTCGACAAGATTTTTATTATTATTATTATTATTTTTGCCCCGTCTTGCTCCAGACCTCTATTGCTTCACACTTGTAGCATATTTCATCTTACCAATGAATAAAACGGGTAGTATATATAATATCTTTTTTTCAAAAAAAAAAGTTTAATTTGAAGGTTCAGAGTCAATACCCGGCTCAGATGGGATCAAATTCCTCTGGTCTGAATTCGACCGAGTGGTTCGGAGCGGGTTGGGTCCAATCCTCAAAAATCTGGACGGGGCAATTGAGTTTGGGCTAGAATCAGATTATATAGATATATTATATATAGCAATGTTTTTTTTTTTTTTTTTTTCCCAGTTTTCTATAAATATTTTTAATTAATTTAAGACGCAAATATTACACATTTGTGACGCAAAATTCCATACATGCATACACGCATTCATTAGATTCGGATCTCAATATCTCGAACTAAAAGATCCAGTGTGATATATATCATCTTAATTCGCTATTAATCCTTCGCACAGCTATCATTTTAATCACATTCCTTTATTTTAAGCCCCTGATTCTAACGAATAATTATGCTAATTATGCGGGATTTGTACCGATATCATTTCCTCTATTAAATATAGCATATTCAAGCCCTTTGAATTTCTATATAAACCCATCGGTGATCACTCTGTACCTTTGAGATTAGTAAAAAGTTCCACTGACACATACATTGCCATGAAGATGATCAGTGCAAGTGTGGTTGCTTTAGCTATAGCATCAACCCTCCTCAGCATGTCGGTCCCTCTCGCGGCTCGTTTAAACAAGGAGTTCGTCGTCGGAGGCGACCAACACTGGCGATTCGGGTACAATTACAGTGACTGGGCTCTTCGAAACTTCCCTTTCATCGACGATGACATACTCGGTACGTTTTCACAACGCAAACTCTTCGGCAACGAATTTGTGCCAAATAATTCGTAAACTGATTTAAGCTGAATTGTACAGTAAGATCATGCATTTATACATTTCAGTGTTCAAGTATGATCCTCCGAACGGCACCAACACCCCCTACAACGTCATGAGCTTCGATAACCCCGATGACTACCTCTCGTGCAACGTGGGAAAGGCGAAGGTGCTGGCGAACGAAACGCAGGGCGCCGACGAGGGCTTCAAACACCGCCTCCCCAATACGAATATCCAGTACTTCGCGAGCGGAATCAACGACGGGTTCCAATGCAAGAAAGGGAACATGAAGTTCAGCGTGTGGCCGGCACCATATTAATTCTTGAGCATGACATGAGAGAGATGTGCGTACGTACGTGGTTGTAGTTGCGTTCCATGCATGCAATCGTCGCGAAGAGGCAATATATGCTTTAATATTCTGAATTTAAATAATATTGTACGTAATCTCTCTTTTATATGAGTTTTGTGTTATATATGTTTGTTGTTTAATTGTGTTGATTGATGTTTGTGGATGAGGTTTTATGTTCAGAGTAATAAAATAAGTTTCGGAAAGTAGTGGTCTTTTGTTGTTTGATGATAAGGGAAGATACGGAGATTGGAGAAACTCACGATTAAAAATTCATTCTTCTGATATTATTGATATTATTGCAATTGATAACTAGTTTGTAATAACACAAATTGTAGCAACAAATTATATGTTGCAATAATTTAATTTTCGATGCAATCAAATTAATTGATGTAATTGAGTGGAATTATTGTAGTGACTGGCCTCTGTTTCTCTGTTTGCTTTTTAAAAAAAAAAAATAAATCAAAGTCTATCAAGAATTGAACTGATTTATGTGATAACTAATACGTATCTTTAAATATGTAAACATATATTACATATAATTATTAAATTATTATTTTTGAGACTACTTAATTAATTATATGGTATTTATGGTAAAATTATTTGGTTCCAAAAATAGCAGTAAGGTACATACCAATGTCAATTGCTGATTTGGATACTTTAATATTAACAAAATAATTTATTAAGATCTTTAGAAAAATTTTAATTCAATTTTACTTTAAAGTTGATCTCCAAAAAAAAAAAAGGAAAAAAAGAAAATTACAAAGATCATGAAATTGTACAAAGATCAAGAATTAAAGTCAAACAATTCCATTTATTCTCTATAAATTAAAAAGTGACAGATAATCCCCTATATATATCTTGGTCTCAACACTCTCATCTGACCTAGAAAATCTTCGATTCATAGGCTTGGTCCGAATCCTAACTTCAAATTTTCTTAATTTTTTTGAGTAGAAACTTGATCCAATTTTACTGTAAATTATTTACATATTACATATTATACAGTAAAAAAGAACAAATATAAGACAAAAAATACAAATATCTCAACCTATCCTACATGGCAACATATTAGACAGCTCACATTACAACTAAAACTACATGGCAACATTCTAAAGGTGAGTGTCTGTTCTTAAGATTTTTTTGTTTCCTTTGAGATATTTCTTTTTCATGTCTAAAGAAAATATATCTCTTTGTGGGAATTTATGTGAATTATTTTTGGGTTTGTCCAGGGATGGATTGAAGCCCATACAGGTTGCTGCATTAAGAGGTTGCTGCATTAAGAGGTAATTGTGATGCAGTTGAAGTTCTTCTTCCCTTAACTTCTCCTGTTTCAAGTATATCAAACTGGAGTGTTATGCTTTTGTTCAGAACCCGTTGAGACTTAATTATGTTGAACTCTTATGATGCAGTTCGAGATTCCTTTGAATTTAATTTGGATCAGATCCCCTATGGTTTGGCTCAACTTGGACCCTCATATACTTCAATTTGATTCCGATCAAATCTTTCTGATTTGGTTCGAGACCGGTCTGCATTCGAATTGAGCTCTTATGGTTCGCTTTGGTTTGTAACCCTTTTGCACTTGTTTTGGCCTGAGTCACTTACTGCTCTGTCCAAATTTGCTTTAAAATGAACCGGTTTATACTTGGTTCAGTTTGGTTCGATCCTCATGTGGTTCGGTTTGAGTTTAAGTTTGTACTTTGATTTTGATTTGGCATCGAACTGGTTCGTAGTTCGGTTCAAGTTATGTAGTTTGTGTCGAACCGACATATAGTTCTGTCCTAGTTTGATTTAGGTTGAACTGGTTTATTGTTCGATTCAGCTCGGCTCAATGCCTCGATCTTTTTTTGATTCAGTTCAGGTTGATGTAACATAGGTTGGGTCTCTTTAACTCTTTTTTGCTTTTGGAAAGAAAACTTTTTTAGTACTTCGAAAAATGAATCCATATATACCTTGTTTAGCAATAGTGAAATAGTGCAATTAAAATACATGGATGATAGTTTTAGTATTGATCCTTACGGTTTTGCATATTTTGCACTTTCAATTTCTGATCATTATAAAATTCCTTTTTTGTATAAAATAATTATTTTATCAATTTAATCCAAGTAGGATAGTTTAATCCAAGTAGGATTAAAGAAAAGTTTTTTACACCGAAAATCAAATTTATTCTTAACTTAATAAGAAAAAGATAGAGACAAAGATCAACAATAATGCTAAAAAAAAGATTAAGAGGTGTCAGGCATTTTTGTGCGGTGCACTCTATATTAATGCTCCTAAATTAATGATATTATTAAAATGGATTTATTTTTGCAAAGAATTTTTGTTGGGTAAAATTTAACAATTAAATGAAATCTAATTAGATGAGAGAAAAGTTCTAATTGAATTACAGAATAAGCAAATATTCATTCAATTTTACAGAACAGGTAGTAAATTTATAATCAGATTATATTTTTAATAGAATAAAGATAAATAATTTGTTATAAATTTGATTGAGAAAAATCATACTTAATAAAATTTAAAGAATTGAAAGAATCGAAAGAATTGGAATGGGAACCGAAAGAATTGGAATGGGAGACGAAGAAGCGGAGGAGGGGAGGAAAGGTGAGTGTTTGGGGTGAGATGGGGCGATCCCTTGGATGAGGAAAGGTGAGTGTTTGGGGTGAGATGGGGAGTGTTTGGGGTGAGATGGGGCGATCCCTTTGGATGGGGAAGGGAAAGAGGAGATCTGGGGAAGGGGAGGAGGAGAAGATAGTATATATAAACAAAAGAACAGAGAAGAGGGGTATTTTGAAAATTTGGGAGCAGGAAAATAACATGACTTAACCTTGCAGGAAAATAACATGACATGACCTTGCAGGAAAATAACGTGAATTGGCAAGTGGAGTAGGAAAATAACGTGACTTTGACTTGGCAAGTGGAGCCTTGCAGGAAAATAACGTGAGGAAATTACGTGACTTGGCTGCTATCCGCCTATCCCTCCTCTCCGCGACTTGGCAAAGGCAGTAAGCAGCACGCATCTTAATGTTGCATTTTAAGATATCGCCCTCTGCATATATATTTATTTATTGCAGCGATGATGCAACTAGTAGTAAGGGTGAAAGCGGATCCGATATTATCAAATATTCGACAAAATTATATTCGCATCTATTTTTTTTAAGATATAAATTAAATACGGATATATATATCTATATTGAATTTTTATTACCATATTCGCTAAAAACGGATTCGGATATGATCGGATATTTTTTCAGATTCGATTATGAATTGAATATATATTTAAATAATAATATATATTAATATCCACATATACAAAAAATATTATTTTATTTCTCTATCTTGTTTTCTAACTATATTTCTTCACATATAAAATACATAATTTTAATATATAACTCATTATAAAATAATTAAAAAAATAAAAATTCACCTTAGTAAGGAGTAAACAAGAAAGATGGACTCTGAATGGAAGGAATTGGGCGGAGCGGGCGGATGGATATAAAAATATAAAGAATATAAAATAATAATACTAAAATCCCGATACTCATATCCAAATTCATTTTTTTTTGATATCCGAAAAAATTTAATTTCTGAAATTATATTCATATCCATATCTGACTGGATCCGGATATTTTCTATCCGGATCCGAATATTTTTTAATAATATTCTATCAGTTTTCACCCCTAATTAGTAGTATCCTCTGTGGTGATGAGGATAATTAATTAAGAAGACGCCACATCAGAATCGGAATTAAAATGATTACAACAAAATAGTGGCATGCTTAGGTAGATAAAAAAAATTAAATCAAATTTTCAGACAGAATAAGTAATCACATAAAATTTTTGGGCTTTTTTGTATTTAGCCCCATGCACCTAAACAAAATTATAAATGATTCTACCAAATTTATATTTGCACATATAGTCTTTTTTTTGTCACGCAAGCATTACGTTTGTATTTTTATGTTGAACACGATGAATGAACCATCATATTTAAACACAGTGATTGGATCACCGTGTTTATATCCATGCTATAATCTCTCATTTTTTACTTAAAAACAAAAAAAATAAAAAAAAAATATACAATAATCTAATCATCCTATTCAATTTAAAAATACCACATAAGTGCTAGCATGACAATTAGAAGAGGGCATTCATCATATTCAACTTGAAAATACCACCTAAGCACTAGCGTGAGTGCGTGACAATTAAAAGAGGGTTGTTTATGCAAATAGAAATTTGTTAGGATTATTTACAAATATTTTTTGAGGGCCTAAATGTAAAAAAGAGTCCAAAATTTATACATGAGTGACTTCGTTCAACCATGCTAAAAAATAATTATCTAATTACAAAATATATGGCAATTTGATCGAGTTAATGATTGGAAAGATAATTTTGTTTGTTTAGTGCTCAATAAGATGGAAATAATGAAATATTCGAACGGATGTTAAAATAGTTCAAAATTAAAAAAAAAAAAATCTGTTATTATTAGTTCTTGGACCAGGTGTAGCATGAATCCTTGAGCTTGACCAATCAAAATACAACATATTCTACCGACCGTTTCTAGAGCAAGTGGTAAAAGGTTTGGTGGTTGGTACCCGAGACCCAAGTTCGAATCCTAGTTGATTCACATTTTCAGCTAAGTTTATTTCTAAATAGAATAAACGAAGCGGGTAGCGTGTTATCTATCTCTCAAAAAAAATACAACATATTCTTGAAAAAGAAGGGAATTTTTTAGTGGCCCTACGTATCAACCACTTAATATCATTATTACTATCATTATTTTTATTAGCCTTACTTTACTATAATATTTTCCTATAAAATGTAGCAGAGATAACGCATGAAATGCACTTGTTTTTTATCTTTCTTTTTGTTTTTTTAAATAACGATAAGATTTATTACCAAGAAAAATATGAGTCGTTCTGATAAACAACAGCATGATATCATACCATAAACATGTATCAGAAGTAAGAAGCATCTTTCATCTCTGCATGCTCAGTTCATTTTACTTAATAAAATGAAACCGGTAACTTCTTAAAAAAGAAAAAAGAAGAAGAAGTGAGAAGCATCTTCCCTGGTACGATTTTAGAAGGTATGCTAACTAGCTTACATTTAAAAAAAAAAAAAAATTGTTATTAAAACTTTTATAGTAAAGCTACTTCTTTTGAAACAAAACTCATTTTGCAAAACAGAAGAGAATAGGACTTCAACTTTGGCATTGGAAAACAGTTCCAAACCAAAAAAAGGGGAGTTGTAAGAATATTTAATCTAGTACATCAATGAGAAAAGAAGAACTAAATAAAAAATAATCCGTAGTAGTATGAAAATATGCTTCTTTGGGCGCTATGATGCGCCATGCCCCAACTTTTAAAGCTAAAAACTCCATTTTTACCAGAATTAAAAAGTAAGCCTCATCTAATGAAATAATAAGATTTAAAACAAATGGGACTATTAGCAGGTAGCCATTCCACCCTATACGAAATGAAGAAAAATCCAACAACTTACCACACAAACATTAGGGAAACATAAAAACATCTAGCGATTGAAACTAATTGATTAAATGGGCAGAAGAAACCAAATAGGCGCATCATTACACAAATGAATAACACTAAGAACCCACATCACAAAACCACAACAGAGCCATTTAACCAAAAAAGGAAAAAGAATATATATATATATATATATATATATATATAGCTGCTGGTACGCTTCTGGAAGCACGGAGCCCTCCGTGCTTCAAGTTGTTTCGATGTTGATTTTCGAATCGACATCGGCTCCGTTAGAGTTGATCTAGAGTATTTGAAGTACCTAGAAAATAAATTTTGTGATTTTCGATATCATTTGCATAGTGATCGAAGGTGCTCAAAATCAATAATTTTAATGGCCGTAATGAGCCGTTTGCAAGTTTAACGTGTAGAAATATCCAAATCACATAAAATTTTAATAAAATTTTTTTATACCTATATAAAACAAGATCAATAACTTTGATCTAAAATTTTAATGTCATATCATCATATTTTGTAAGATTTTTATTTTCAGCCGTTGATTTTGAGCTACTTCGATCACTAGGCAACTGATATCGAAAAATCGCAAAATTTATTTTCTAAGATACTTCAAATACTCTAGATCAAGTCTAACGAGCCGCTTGTCGATTCGAAAGTCCGAACATCGAAAACAACTTGGAAGCACGGAGCGCTCCGTGCTTCCAGAAGCATACCAGATGCACTCTATATATATATATATATATAAAATATATAGCTAGTGAATAGAATTTTCAATTCTTTTACACCGTTAAACTAGCAAGTCTCACATACCGGCCGTTAAAAATTGTCAATTTTATGAGTTTTTGATCGTAAGGTAAATGATGTCGAAAAATTATAAAATTTAATTTCTAAAAATTTTAAATGCTCTAGATAATATTTAACGGTATAGATCGTCGATTCGGAAGCTCTATCATCGAAAATAACTTATGAGTACGAGGGCGGTCGTACTCATAATAATATAGTAGTCGGACTCATATAGAGTAGGGCTACTATACTTTTATGAGTATTGGACCCTTCGTACTCATAAGTTGTTCTCGATATTGGAGCTTCCGAATTGACGATCCACACTGTTAAATATAATCTAGAGTATTTGAAACTTCTAGAAAATAGATTTCGTAATTTTTCAAAATCATAATAAAATCCATCAAACGGACATAAAATGAATGGTCAAAATCGAACAACGTCCTAAAAATAGATGATCAGATCCTTCAATTTAAGATCAGAGTTATTGATCTTTATCTAGGTAGTGAACAGAATTTTCTATCAAAAATTCAACATATTCCAATTCTCTTACACCGTTAAACTAGCAAGTATCCCATATCGGCAGTTAAAAATTATCAATTTTGTGAGCTTTTGATCGTAAGGTAAATGATGTAGAAATATTATGAAATTTAATTTCTAGAAATTTTAAATGCTCTAGATAATATTTAACTGTATAGACCGTTGATTCGGAAGCTCTATCATCGAAAACAACTTATGAGTACGAGGGTGATCGTACTCATAATAGTATAGCAGCCGGATTTTATATATATATATAGAGTAGGACTGTTGTGCTCTCAGGAGCATGGAGGCCTCCGTGCTCCTGAGTCGTTTTCGATGATAGAATTTTCGAATCGACGATCGGCTCCGTTAGACTTGATCTAGTGTATTTGAAGTTACTAGAAAATTTTTTTTGTAATTTTTCGATATCATTTACCTAGTGATCGAAAGTATTCAAAATCAAAAATTTTGAATGGTTGATATCTACCGTTTTTAAGTTTAACGGTATAGAAGTATTCAATGGTTGATATCTACCGTTTTTAAGTTATTTTCAATGATGCGGCTTCCAAATCGATGATCGGCTCCGTTAGACTTGATCTACACTATTAAAAGTATTTGGAAACTAAATTTCATAATTTTTCGGCATCATTTACCTATCAAACGAATAGTGTAAAAATGAACGGCTGAAAATAAAAATTTCAAAAAAAATGATGATAAAAGACTTGAATTTAAGATCAGGAGTACTGATCTTACTCTAAATAGTAAAAAAAAAATCTGTAAAAGTTTGATCAAATTTGAATTGTTTTACACCGTTAAATTCATAAATGCATCACATCTACCATTAAAATTGTCAATTTGAAACCTTTTGATCACTAGCCAAATGATGTTGAAAAATTATGAAATTTAGTTTTCAAATATTTTCAATAATGTAGATCAAGTCTAACAGAGCCGATCGTCGATTTGGAAGCCGCATCATTGAAAACAACATGGTAGCACGAAGGCCTCCGTGCTACCGATAGTATACCGCTGTTTATATTTAATATATATATATATTATTGTATTCTATTATATATATATCATAGACGACTACTATATATTATAGGACGAGCCTTAGTACTACGTTTTTCCCCAGTTTAGTATCTATCCTTTTAGTCATTTTCACCGTTAGTATACTATTAACAACATCTAACCTAAAAAGGCCCAATCATTGTAACGCATCTTTATCAAGAGCCAAAATTGGTTAGCACCATATGTTGGTGCTATTTAATTAGTATATTAGCTAGTTCTATTTATATTATATAATAGGCTACTATGTATTGAATGCACCAGTTATTTGGGGCTACATGTTTTGTGGCCATTTGGATTAAGGTGTCGTTTAGATGATGTGGGGCATCTAGGTACGGTTGAGTGGGTGGGTTCGGTAGTGTGGTTGATAGTATGATCTAACGGGGTGAAAATGATCAAAGAGTAACTTAACGGAAAAAACTTGGTACGCACAAGTGCTCGTGCTATTAATAGCATAGTAGACGAACTTCTTCTTCTCGGCTCTCTCTCTTCTCCTCCCCTCTCTTCTCTCTCTCTTCTCTCTCTCTTTTCTCTCTCTCTTCTATATATATATATATATATTTATATTATAGTCCGGGTATATTATCTTATTGGTATTGATAGTCTTGTTTATGTTTCATTAAGTTGTTTTCAGGATGATATAGCTTTCGAATCGACGTATCCCATGTTACACGTCTATCTAGGTATTAAACTTTGTAGAAATATTTATAATTTTTTGATTTATTTACTTATTGTGAGTGCAGTTTAATTTTAAGCATATGAGATATTTGTAGTTTAAGGTGAAAAGAATAAGAATATTGTTGGATTTTATAGAATTTATTCACTAAATAAAGATCTTCCCGATCTAAATGAAGATTGCATATTCTGTTGTAGGATGTACAGCTCGTTTGATTTTACCGGTCAGTTTACACGCTTCATGAAGTTTATAATGATTTTGAAAAATTAAAAATTGTTTTTTCGTAGAAGTTTATATTATCTAGTATGTTTGAACGTGTGGTTGTTTGATTCGAAACAATCGAAACAAGTTATGAGTGAAATGCTCTTATTGTAAGAGGTATAGTGCCTACATATATATTATTATTTATATATATATATATTATATTATATGAGTATATAGTATATATATAGAGTTGAGTGAGTCAAACTTTTCATGGACTCTTCAACTTTTGACCCGGGTCAGTTATGGTTCTAACATCTATTTTTATACTTTTAGGAGGGTTTGGAGCCAGGAGACAGGGTCTCAACCTTCCCAGTCTTTTCTCTCTTTACCCATATATATTTATATATATAGATAGGTCTATATGCTATTAATAGACCAGAGTCATTGTGTATCAAGTTTTTGCGGTAGGATTTGTTGTGGTGGTGTGGTGAATATGATGATATCGGGACCCTAGGTGGATGTGGGTGGTTGGTTGATAATATGATTAAACGGGTGAATGAGCCAAAGTGTAATTTAACGGTGAAAGTGTAGTCAGCACAGAGTGTTGTATTTAATACTAATAGCCGGAATTTTATATTATATTATATATATATATATATAATATATTATATATATATTCTTATTTTATTCTTATTTAATAAAGGGGGTTTGGAGGCCCAATGGTGAAACGTGTCCTCCAAAACGCTTTATCTTTTTCGAATATGTTATATATATATTTATATATATTATTATTCCATTAAAGGGGGTTTGGGAGGCCAGAGAGTGAAGTGTCCCTTTTTTTTTTCCAAAGACCCTCTTTATCTTCTTTCCGATTAATTTATATAGTATATATATATATATATATATATATAGTATTTATTTTTATTTGATATCAATTTAAAATTTTATATTTTTTATTTTTAAAGTTTTAAGATTTATATTTTATACTTTATTGCTAATTTAAGTTTAAATTATAATATTTATTTCTATTTTGTTAACTTAATTTAAATTTTAAATCTCTACTTATAATTATAAATTCATTTTATTAGATCGGGTATAAATTCGGATATAAATTTACGTATTGATTTAAATTTAAGTATGTAATATCGTTGATATAAAAATACATATTTAATTGGTCTTCGAAGACTAAATTTTAATTCTTAAACTCTATGAATAATATATTTTATTAATAATTGCATAATAGAATCGTATTTTGCTATTAATTCATGATAGATTTATTATCTTAAATATCGTTGTATAAAAAAATAATTTTAAATTTTTTAGTGAAAAATTTTAAAGATATAGTGTATATGTATATATAATTAATTATTTTATTAAGCAATTTATTCTACAAATTTACTTCCCTTCTATCTATTGATTTTTTAAAAATTATTTTGATAGATTTATCTCAAATCTTTCTCATATAAATCTTTATAAAATAAAGTGATGTATAAATTTATTTAGGCATATATTAATTTTAAGATTTAACTATTAAATTATTTTTATATAATTTTTATTTAATTAATAATTAGACTTATAAAACTATATAAAAATATTAAAAAAATAAAATTTATTATAAAAATATTTTAGATCCGCAACATCGCGCGTGTATTTCACTAGTTTGCATTATGATTGAATTGAAAACTTGAGTCCGAAGAGGAGAAGAAGAATCCACAACAACAACAACAACAACAAAGTCATTGATTTTGGGCAGTTCTATTATTTTTCTGTTCAGCTATGTCTTGTTCACGATTCTCCATCAAACCAAGTGTTAAAGGGGGGCAATGACAAGGAGCAACCGCTAATAATCATAAACGTAGAAGTGAAGAATAAGAAAGTGTGAGCTCATGAGTTTTACAAGTATCTCACACATAAAAATAATCGATATTATATTATCACACATAAAAAATAAAAAATAAAAAAAAAAAACAATATTATTGCAGCTCCAGTGAATATCCACCTCTAGTTAGATCTTCTACATGAATCATGATATCATGTCCATTATTAGATCGGTGCAATGTTTCCTATCCAACCTGTTACAGACTACAATATCCATGGATAATCCAGAAACTATTACAATGCTACATGCAAGCAGGTTGATATAAGATTTGTCTTATGAAAAAGTGACTTCTATAATATATGTTAATCAAAACCAAAAGGAAATCTCACCTTGGAGGTTGGTTCATCTAAAGCTGGGTAGGCCCCAGTCTCCAGCTCTGTGGTTCGAGCATCAAGGAAACTGCAAATAGCTTCTAAACAAACCTCCAGGGCACGGAACTCAAAAGGAGACAGCACTTCACAAGATTAGCAGCCTGAGAGATTAAGAAGACCCTCATTGCAAAAGATAAAATAGCCAGGAAATATGCTAAGAGTTGTAAATGAATATATATCAAACAATAAGAATACTAAGCATATAGTGCTATTCTGTGTTAAGCGTGATATGTTATCATGACAAAAGACAGGCCCGCATAACACATCACAATGTATATAGTGTAGTATAGGTGACAGTACATTACATTGACAATTTGTGACCATAACATTGTATTAACAAATACACTGCTACACATATAATAGCATCTTAATCCACCTGATTGTTAAACAGAAAAGAGCTTTCATGGTGGGAAAGGTAAATGTGATGAGTATATGCAACATACCATCCGCCTCACCAGCTTCTGCATTATTTTGGCTAGTTAAGTTCTCCTTCCTTCCACCCTGCCCTTGCTAAAGAACACTAGCTGGTGGTAAAGGCGCCTCCGAAGCTCCTCGACGATTGGAACAACATGTTCGTCTGTAGGATCTCTATGCAACACCTAATTGGAGCAAACAAAACACTTAACAATCCATAGCCGAGCGACGAGGCACGAGATTGTATCAAGTTCATTAAAAGCAAAATTTGTAGTTATCTTTAGCTCTCTCTCCCTCACTCTTCCTTTTTTACTAGCAGAGATCAAACCAAAGAGATGCCAAGCTTAATAGATCAAGTGACAAGCAAAGCAAATGTCAAATCAATTAAAAAGTCTTAGTCTAACTGAGCAGAAAGTAAGCTATAATCAGATTTTACTATCTTATAGAGCCATGTCCTTGCACCAACAATACTCTGCCACATCTATGCAAATATAGATATGTAGGTGCATATACAGTAGAGAGAGGCTAATAGCGAAGCTAGTCATATTAGGACTCGGGAAGGATTAGTTAAAATTCACCAAAAAAAAAAAAAAAAAGTTTTTTCAGTTGCATTGGAAACTTCGGGCTGAAATATAAAAAAATGATAAAATTAAGGGAGAATTAATATAAGTGCTTGAGCTAAAGATTTGAGCTTTGAATACAGAATGTCGGATTCGAAAATTATCAGATGGATGCAAATTAACGTCGTGTGAATAACTCTTAAGAGGCCTAAGGTCCAGACGTATGGATAAATTTTGAATTCCAGAAAATCTTTTTTCAAATTTATTTGATTTCAGTCAACTAATGGCGTTTTGATCTTATAATTTTAAAAAATTATTTATTTTAATTAATTTATCGTTGCGAAAATTGCATGAAATATACTACACCTGTAAAGTTAAATGATGCATTCAAATTTCAAATTTTGAAGTCATAGTGCCGTTGACTGATTCCAATCAAACAAACTAAAAGACTGGATAGTAAAATTAAAATTTTAAAAGTTGGATAACTAAATCAAAATGGTCGATATTTTCATATCAGTTCTCTACATATTTTCAAAAAATAAAAATTAATTAGTGTGAAATGTCTTGTGTAAGAAGCTACTCCGGCGACAAAATAAACTAGAGAACACAATTTCACACAAGAAAAATGCAGGGCTATAAACTGATGAAACTAAGCTGATGGAGAACATAATTTTATAGAAGAAAAATACAGGCCTATAAACTGATGGAGCTAAACTGATGGAGAACATAATCTCACACAAGAAAAGTACAGGCCTATAAACTGATGGAGAATGCTAATTTTATAGAAGAAAAATACAGGCCTATAAATTGATGGAACTAAAATGATGGAGAACATAATCTCACACAAGAAAAGTACATGCCTATAAACTGATGGAGAATGCTTATTATATCATAAATAGTTAGTTGTGCAAATTTGAAATTCCAATGTATAGAATTTGCCTCCTTGACTAAGAAACTACTCCAAGAAGCTAGGTACAAACCAGTGGGACGCTTTGGTGAAAGGAAGACCCAGTATCTTGGACCCCCCTATGGGGCGCACCCGGTAAATTTCTTTCCCTCCCATCTCCATCTTCTCAAAAAGTTCTTCGCATTGGACAAACGGCGAAGAGAGGTAGACATAGCCCGGCATACATTCCGAACCAGCTAAACTGTTAGCACAGACGGATAAAGAAGAGCCGTGCGCTACGAATGTCATTTGATTGCTCAATCCTTCTTCCGTTACGTCCACCCAGGCCCTATTTCTCAGGTCCAGCTTGAGAACTGCCATAGTCGTTATCGCGGATAGGAGTACCAGCAGGACTTGTCCGCAGGACTCGACGAGGTAACAGCTCGACCAAAAATACCCGAGGGGTGGCCCGTCGATCAGCCAGGTAAGAGACACCTTCGGGTCGTCGGCATTGGGGTCGAAAACGCCTAGCATCCTCTGCTGCTGCGTTAGAAAGTAAATCTTTCCGTCGTGCGCCACAATGCTGCTGCTGTCCCTTTCGTACATGGCCTTGTACGGCGCGCCGGTGCTGACGGCCTGCCAGACGCGGTCCCCGATCCTGCAGAAGACGAGAAGGCCGTCGCCGAGGAACGCGACCACGCAGCTCGGGCCGTCGACGGGCGAGGAGGAGAGGACGGCGGGAGAGGCGGCCGAGCGGCGACGACGGCGGCCTCCTGCGCCGACGACCCACAAGGGGAGCCTGATGCGAGCGTCGGTCGCGGGGTTCAGAAGGAAGTGGGGGGCGGCGGTCTCCGAGTAGGCGAAAAGGAGCCAGCCGTGAGAGCAGCCCCGGATGTGCGCGCCCCGAGTGCCCGGCAGCTCGACGACGACCATGCCTCCTCGCACCCCGCAGCCGTCGCCGCCGGCCAGGCTGTAGAAGACGAACTTCTCCGCGCTCGCGTCGACGCTGACGCCGCCGCCGACGGCGATGCCGCTGGTGCGGCTGTCGCCGCGGTAGACGAGCCACGGGCAGGCAGACCGAGGAGGGGGCGGGAAGCCTTCTCGGACGGAACGCCACGGGCGGCAGACGCGGCCGAAACAGACGAGGTCGCGCGGCCAAGTCAGGCGGGCTAGTACCTGTTCGAGGATGTGGCCGGGCAGCTCCGACCAACGGCGACGATAATATTCCTTCTTCTTCTTCCCCTCTTCTTCTTCTTCTTCTCCTGCTGCTGCTGCGCTTCTTATTCTTATTTGCTTGTGATCGTCTCTAGTAGTAGTAGTAGTAGGTGGTAAATAATACCAATCGAAGCCCCTCCTCTTCCGCTTGCGGTCGACGATTTTATTCCCCTCTGTTTCCTTCTGATTGTCTCTTGTAGGTGGCAGATAATACCAATTGAATTCGCTCCTCTCCCTCTCGGGGACGATTTTATTCTCCTGATCCATTATTATATCTCTCTGGCAAACAATGCCAATTAATCGAAACACCCTCCAGTCCTCTTCCTCACGCGGACGATTTTATTCTCCTCCAGTATTATCTATGCTATATATATATATATATATATATATAGAGGAGAGAGACTAATAGCGAAGTTAGTCATATTAGGACTCGGGAAGGATTAATTAAAATTCACCAGAAAGAAAGAAAATGTTCTTTTTCAGTATTATCGGAAAATTCAGGATAAAATCTAAAAATTTGATAAAATTTACGGAAAATTATTATAATTGCTTGAGCTAAAGATTTGAACTTTAGATTGATGCAAATTATCTTCCTGTGTAAATGGCTCCTAATAGGTTTAAAATCAGTCGTATGGATAAATTTGGGGTCTAGAAATTACTTTTTCAAATTTATTTGATTTCAATCAATCAATAGCTGTGGAAGCCTAGTTGCTTCCCGCATTTGCTAAGTTCTATCTCTTTATGAATGAAGCGGTAGCATACTACCTTCTCTCAAAAAAAAATAAAATAAAATAAAATAATTATTTACTTTATTAAATTTATCGTTACGAGAATTACACGAAATATACTACACTTATAAAGATAAATAATGTATTTAAATTTTGAACTCACAGCAAATTTAACTCATTCAAATCTAACAAATTGAAAGATTGGACAGTAAAATTGAAATTTTAAAATATTAGATAACCAAATCAAGACGATTTATATTTCAGATTGGCTCTATACATTTTTACAAAAAATAAAAAATAATTAGTATGAAATGTCTTGTAATCAAATTTCAAGTCGTCACATATATTCTCTACACGCACCCTTATTAAGAAATTCAGTTTTGATAGCACAATTTGAATTTTATTCATGATTTAAATTTGAATTAAAATTATAAATTTAGTATTATATATTGAAATACGACATTATATATGTATACACGCTTGGGAGAGAAATTTTGGATTTGAATTCAAAATTTATAAATAGTTTGTTCTAATAATCAAAGTCCAATCCTAACTATGATCGTGGACATACCAAGGATTGGTTTCTCCCTCAACTACTAGGGCTTAGTTTGGTATTGAGATCTATCTAACGTTATTAGATAAAATGGAGTTGAGGAAAAAGCATATAGGGATATACTTCTGCGTTCTCTGGTGGGACCGCAGAAAATATATCGTAACCGACTCATCGCAATATGCGGAACGCAATATTATATACGGAAACAAACAGGGTATTTTTTCATCGTCGTTTCTCACTTCACGTAACACAATTTCCCTCCAATCCCAGGCGGGGAGATTGCGTTACGTACGGTGACAAAGTACGTTGAAAAAATAGCATATTTGTTTTCTTACATAATATTGCGTTCCGCATATCGCGATGAGTTGGTTACGATATATTTTCTGTGGTCCCATCGGAAAAAACAGAAACATATCCTTATATACTTTTTCCTCAACTTCATTTTATCTAATAACGTTAGATAGAGCTCAATACCAAACTAAGCCTAATAGATCTATCTTCAAGCTAACAGCTGAATCTGATGTGGGGGCAACGCGAATAGCCGCATCAGCAGCCGGTTGGACGAAAGGGAAAAGTACAGGAGCTTTTTTATAATTAAATAAATTTTGAGTCAAATTTTAAATTTAATTTTTAATTTTGATTAGAATTCTTAATCAAATTTAGATTTTTTTAATTCAAATATAGATTTTGGACTTAAAATTCAAATGGAATTTATATTTAAATTTCAAATCTAAATTTATATACAAAATCAAAGTTAAATATAAATACAAAACTTAAAATTTAACATTTAAATATTATATTCAAATTTAAATTTGAATAAATTTTGAATTTAAATTTGAAATTTAGATCTAGCTTTAATTTGAAATTTAAATTTGAAATTTGTTTGGACTTAATACTTCGCTTTGTGAACTCAAGTAGCTAGGGGCTCTAGTGAAGCAACGGCGATATTCGCCAATTTAAGCTTGTTTCTTCGTTCTCGAGTGATTAGTGTTAAATATAAAAATGTTTAAACACTATTTTCTAACAGCTTAAACTTTTAGAGTACAACGGTTATTTCACATGATATCAGAGCAGGAAGTTCTGAGTTCTTAAGTTTTTAGAGTTCAACGGTTATTTCACGATTGGATTGAAGCTTCTCGAGCTCATTTACAAGGCGCATACATCGAATTGAGCGAGGCTTGAACCGCTTCTTCTCGAGCTCTTCGGATCTCTCCTCTAGTTAATATCTGCTGCTCCCTTCAATGTGGCCTTTATAGTTTCATCTTCTTCTACTGATTCTCTCGAATTGGCTTTATCACTATCATCTCTCCTATTATTCTCCTTTGCTTATTTATAGTTTGCTTTGAACTAAAGTTAAAATTGGGCGAATTTCACTGTGGATTTTAGTGGGAATATGCCTACTTGGTTCTTGTTGTATGTGATCTTGACCATGTTGCTTGCTTCGCTTTTTATGGAGCAAAGGTTTCAAATTACTTTGGTTTTATTTGATAGTTTATTAAGCTTGTTCGGAGATGAGATTCAAGCCATTGCTGTTTCCTGAGCTGTGATCAAATGTTAGGTGCCATTGCCATGTTTATTTGATTTTGCTTTTGCTTTTGCTTTTGCTTTTGGTAGTAGTAGTCTTTAATAAAACTATTGGCGATGAAAATTAAGAATTACAGAAATAAAATTATCTCGAAAGAAAAGTTTAATTTGAATTGTATTAAGATTCGCCCACGTTGGTACTTATCTAAAATATTTCTAAACCGCATGAGATAACAAATAAGTTTAAAAGATAAATTATATTCCCTTTAAATTACTATCTTTATGGGATTCAAATAGAATCAGATTAGTATTAATATTTTTCCTACTACCTATCTAAAATATTTCTAAATCGCATGAGATAACGAATAAGTTTAAAAGATAAATTATATTCTCTTTAAATTAATATCTTTATGAGATTCAAATACAATCATATTAGTATTAATATTTTTCCTACTACCTATAAATATACGACGGATTGGCTACAAGTAATTATATACAAGAAAAAATTAGAATATTTTTTTTGCAGAAATTTTCTCTTTTGGGTTCGCTCTTGAATACCATAAAAAATTCTAGAAATTTGGACGGTGTGCTGGAATCGACTTTGGTAGCCAATTGCAATATTAATTCCGCGATGAAAAAGGTATGCAAAATTTATATAATTTTTCATAATGATTTGGTTAATAATTTTTAACAAATTGAAACCAGCGGATTGAATCGGGTTTGTGCGAGCTTGAAAACCAGATCGGATTGGATTGAATTTGTCCGGTCCGGATCTGGTCCACTCGAGGGGTAGATTCGGTCTATAGGAAACATCCCGTTATATATATGTATGCAATGTTTTTCTTATTCTTTTTCCTTTTTTTTACCCTACTAATTGGAATATTTGATATTTGATATTCCTCTCGTCATATTGATGTATGCTAATTAATCCTTCCCACATATTATCACATGTCATATATCATTTTAATTAATTGCATTCCTTTTAACCCGCTGATATTGCAATCAAATGTGTAATTAATTATACCGTATTTGTACAAATATTAATTCTTTCTTTTTTTGGAACCAAAGAATGATACACTAGAGATTTCATTAGACAACACATATATTCAACCCCTTGAACTTCTATATAAACCTGATCCCTTTCACCTCTTAT
Source organism: Ananas comosus (assembly GCF_001540865.1). Taxonomy (NCBI): domain Eukaryota; kingdom Viridiplantae; phylum Streptophyta; class Magnoliopsida; order Poales; family Bromeliaceae; genus Ananas; species Ananas comosus. The sequence continues at coordinate 1,491,539 of NC_033621.1, forward strand.
TTGCAAGATTTTTTATATATGTGTGATTACTCTTATTTTTCACCCTCTCACCAAACGATCTAAGTTCCTTTGTTAACATACACAGATGACCATGAAGGTGAGTGCTAGTGTTGTTGCCCTAGTGTCCATCCTCCTCATGTTGGTCCCTCTCGCAGCTCGCGCCGACGAGTTCATCGTCGGAGACGACCAACACTGGCGGTTCGGGCTCAATTACACCGCTTGGGCTTACGAATACACTTTCGTCTGGAACGACACACTAGGTAATTAGGTTTGAAAACGATCGCGGATTAATTGAATTTATCTATACATGCAAACCCTTTGAATTAAAATGAATTTCAACATATATATATTTTTCTTGCATGCAGTGTTCAAGTATGATCCTCCGAATGGCACCAACATCCCCCACAATGTGGTGCTCTTCAATAACATTCACGATTACGACGCTTGCAACATAAACAAGTCGACGCTGCTGGCGAACGTGACGCAGGGCGCGGGCGAGGGATTCAGAATTCGCCTCCTCAATTTGACGCCGTACTACTTCGCGTGCGGAATCCACGAAGGGTTTCACTGCAGGAATGGGACCATGAAGTTCACCGTGATCACACTGGACTAGTAGTTGAGCTTGATGAGAAGATAGCTAGGGGGACGTACGTGCATACGTACGTTGCAATATGCATGCATGCAGGGGAAGAGGCAATGCTTTAATATTTTTTGAATTAAAATATAGTATATTGTACTCTCTTTTACATGTGCTTTTTTAGATGATTGTATTAGGAGTCTATTTACACGATTGTGTTACGTTAATTTGTTGGTTCAAATTCATGTTTATGGACGGAGCGTTATGCTCGAAATAATAAATTAAGTTTGGCGATGCTTAGATATGTGATGTTTCGGGTCATGCATTGGAGAAACTGATCTCTCTTTAGTTTCTCGGTATATATTGAAAATGATTTCTATTATTAATACTTGAAATCATATTGCATATAAGTTATTATTTTTGGGAGCGCTTGTTTCATAAGTCGTAATCATGGTAATATATATCATTTGATTCGGGTAAGTATGTTAAATGTTGATTATGTCGTAATCATGGTAATATATATCATTTGATTCGGGTAAGTATGTTAAATGTTGATTCTGATACTTACCCTGTGTATTGATCTCAAGTAAAAAAAGAAAGAAAGGAAAATCATAAAAATCATAAAATTGTTTAAGATCGGGATTAAAGTCAAACAATTCCATCTATTCACTAAAAATTAAAAATTGACAACTAACCCCTATATCTTGGTCTCAACACTCTCAAGAGGCTCTGATCTTGACAATCTTATTCTTTTTTTTAAAATATTTTTTCCAAGGCGACTCAATTCTGATTCATTCATTTGTTAAAATTAGAATTTTCAATTCTGTCTAATTTTTAATTGTTTAAAAAATTGTTTAACCAAACCTCCCAATTCATAAATACATATAAAGTTAATTTTTTATCTAGCACTCTTTCTCGGAAATTTTTTTGGTTCAAAACCACAATTTCTTTCAATTAGAACTTTAAAATTGCCCTTGTATCTCACATCTTCTCCCTCCACCTCTGAGGGTTTCCTCACAAATTCTTAGAACTTTATCTTCTCTCTCTTCGCGGCGGCATCGATGCTGTTAACGCTAATATATATAAGACTGTCTCATTCTTTATACGCATAACTTTAAAATTCATGTCATTTGACGATATATACTAATTCCCCTAAATTTTTGTTCCATTAACTTGTTTGCCAATTTGAAACCGGTCACCCAAAACCGGTTCCTTATAGTACCAGCAAAAAAAAAAAAAACNACAAATTAAGCTGAGTAAAACGACCAAAAACTGGAGAGAAAAAACGGAAAAGAAAAGGAAAGACCAAAAAAAAAAAAAACAAAAAACAAAAAACAAAACAAACAATTGCGACCGGTCCAGTTGAGCTCATCCTGAGGCGAGCCGAGCCATTACCAGCCTATAATTCGTCATGGTCGGGGCCTAACTCGAGCTTAACCCAAACCCGATTGATCTAATAATAGATCTAAAAAGAGAAGATCGACAGAGAGTAAGAGAGACAGAGTGGGAGACGAGGAGGGAGACGATCGAAGTGAAGTACTACGTCTTCTTCTTCGACGCGAAACAGAGCTTAACGAAGCGATCGAGAGAGGAAGGAACGCGATCGCCATGATCGGGGTGGGGAAAGCGAAGCAATACGCGAACGTCCTCGACAAGCCCCTTAGCAGGGGGAGGCAAGAGGTACTCTCTCTCTCTCTCTCTCTCTCTCTCTCTCTCTCGAGATCTCTGTTGAATCAGGTACGCAAGGATCGAATCTAGGAACCCTAAATTAGTGATTAATCTCGGGTTTCTCCTCCAATTTCACTGCATGCTTGCCCCAGTTTGTAGATTTACTCTAAGAGCGCCATGGCTTACTTTGGTTGGATTTGGTGCTCGTTTTCTCGATCTAGTGGTGGAATTTGAGGAGGAGAGATCGATTCTTTCACTGATATGGTAGTTTGACTTGTGCAAGAACACTTTTGGTTGAGAAGGAGAGGAAAAAAGGGGAAGATATGGGAGAAGCATTGTAAGGGAACAAAGAAATTGAGACAAGGACTTCTTAGTTTTTAGTTTATTCTACCTATTCCGCGTGACAATATATTAGATTAAAGTGTGGTTGAAGGGCATGAATCGTGGAAAATTGGAGAAACTGTATTTTATGGAAATTTTTGCAAGTCATTCCAAAATATGGGTTGGATTTTAGTCTTTAAGCCCGGCATGCGCCCTTTCTTATATACAACAAATGAATAGAACGCTAAAATGTGAGTATAATGGACTTGATTTGTAATTTAGAGGGTTAAATATTGTTGGTTTGGTATGGGAATGGTAATGTCAGGGAATTCACGAGCATTTTGCCTTGTTACAATGCACATTCTCCTCTAATTTATAGACTTCTACATCAACGGATACTTGTTAAGTTGGATATGCTCAAAGAGATTGCATATATCCTTGTATTATCTGCTTACTGTATCAGACATGGATTGTTGGCATCATGCTGTGCAACCATGCCCCAGCAACCTCGACCCTAGGTCAATAGAACACTCTTTCTCTGTAAGTTGTCATGAAGATTTTCCGCTCTCTAATCAAAATAGTCACATGATGCACTGATACCCGCTCTACGATTTATGACAGTTTGGCTTTATAAGACATGCTCTAGAGTTTAAGTGGCAAGGGTAATATGAATCAACAAAATGCTGTCTTGCTAATAAGAGTATTTTTTTTAATAAGAGTATTTTTTTTGAGTTCCAAATATTTGAAGATTACTTGTGCTCCAAAGAGATGCATTTAGTTTTATAGTAATATGAAAAATTACCTAGGTTAGGTGATGAATGGTATAGGTGATTTTGAAAAAAAAATTCCACTCTAAATTTGACTGATATGGCATGGCATTCCACGTAGTAAACAATTTTGCTGAACACTAAAATTTCCCTTGTGCTTTTAGTCATGCAATTTTTTTCGTACAATCATTGGATACTCCAATGGCAGCTTGAGAGCTCTTTCTTTTTTTCTTTTTCTTTTTTGGGTTTTTGCAGGTCAGCTTGAGTGCATTTGCCTTCTTGTTTTCAGAACTGGTACAGTACAATCAGACCCAAGTTGACAATATTGCAGAGTTGGAAAGAAGGTTATATTACTTAGCTTATTGATGACCTAAAATATTTGATTGAGCATGCATCACTCAGTTACCTTTTTGTGCTATTATCAGTTAGTATGAAAAGTTTCTTATGCTTAGAATGAACTAATGCCAATTGGATGATTCATTGCATGTTAACTGTCTGCTTGCTTATCAATTTGTCTCTAAATTGGCCTTCTGTTAACCTTTCCTGGCGCTTGATATTTTATTTATTAGTTACGTATCCTGTCATACAAAATTTAATGTGTTTCTCATTGGTATATAATTCGTAATATATGTACAGGCTAGAGGATGCAGGTTATGCTGTTGGAGCAAGAGTTCTTGAACTTCTCTGCCATCGAGAAAAGGTGAGTTGATTATTTCTTTGTCAATACAAGTGTTGTTGATTCTCTTATATATTGATTTTATGTAGCCTGTCGGTTTAGTTTTAGTTCACTTCATAAGATAATGATGCAGTTAGCTTCATTTATAATGCTAACCTGTGATCAGCTAAAGAGCTAGTGCCTTTCATTAAACCTGTTAGAGCTGTATAAATTGAAAATATTTGTGGATTTTGGGTGAGTTTTGTTCAGCATTTTATTGTGTTTTGCAACATGAAATATGGTGTTTTGCACCACTCTATGTATCACTTGCAAACATGAGCTAGCTTGGAATAGTTTCTGGACACAACCAGATTTGGAAAAATGGACCAACTTTTGTCCGTTATTATTTCTCATGATACCTAGGTCATTTCCTTTTTCATGTTTGATATATAAATGGCATGCAATCTTGTATGGAAGAACTCACTGAGATGCATCATGTCTCACTCAAACAATACAGGGGAACAGGAGGGAGACTCGATTATTGGGGATTTTATCCTTCATTCACAGCACTGTGTGGAAGGTTCTTTTTGGAAAGGTCGTTTATCTTATAACATTTTGTATTTGGAAAGATAACTTGTATCAGAAGCGTTATGTTACAAACATTATTTAGTAGTTAAGAAATATTGATCTCTCTATGTCATACTTGTTGATTTACATTTAAGAATGAAAGAAAATAAATATTAGAACCATCTTTGAGTTCTTTTTTTGAATTTTTAATAGTAGGAATGTTAGTCGTTTTGTACTACATTGTTTTGGTTTCTTCTTACTGGAATTACTATACAACGAAATAAGTTCTTAGAGAGATGCATCATACCATATCTTTCAACTACATATTCATGATCATTTTTCTTTTTACAGCGGATCACTAAAAAGCTGAATCCTAACAAATTGATTTTGAGTATATAAAACCCAATATTTTCTATGTATGGTTGTGATCAACATGCTGGCTGAGCTTGTTAATGCATACAATCATATGATTCATATGGTGCAATCACTTTCAATGAAATAAGATCATTTATTATCCGTTGCATTCTTATGATTAATATTCATAAATACCATTGAATGAGCTGTCAACAGACACTTTTTCATTTTTCACCTTTGTTCCATAAATCAATTCTATTTATTCTACTCGTAAAATCAGCTCACATACTCTTGACTATAATTCGTTCTTATTGTCTATAGTTTTGCATAAAATATCTTCTCCCTTATGCTATTCTTGTTTTATTATCTCACTAGGTGGCTGACTCTCTCGAGAAAGGAACCGAACATGAAGATGAATACATGATCAGTGAAAAGGAACTGCTGGTTAATCGGTATACATTGCAACTCTTGATAAGTTAAAAATAGTATTACCTTCCTAATTCTGATTATTGAATTTTGGCTGGTTTGAAAGATTTATATCTGTACCCAAAGATATGGGTGCCTTCAATTGTGGAGCTTTTGTTGCTGGGATTGTAAGGGTGAGTGCAATGTACCGTTCAACCACATTTAGCTTTTTTGGGATAATATTAGCATCAACGTTCTTCTTAACATTTGGCTTTTGTGTAGGGTGTCTTGGATAGCGCTGGATTCCCTGCTGTGGTTACAGCACATTTTGTTCCAATCGAGGGTCAGCAACGACCGAGAACTACAATCTTGATAAAGTTTGCTGAAGAGGTCAGTTATATGTAGCGAATTACAATTGACTCATTGAATTTTAAAATGTTGATGTTCTGCTTATATTAAGCTTGGAAGCAAGTGACTAGAGTGCACTGAAGAGAATTCTCTCTTATAAACAATTAGGAAAAGCTATGATTTTCTTGTTGGCCTCCTTACTCTAAAGTGTAAAATATCAGGAGCTGTAACTCAAGCAGAACCTACTTAAAAGGTCATCGACTTTAAGATATTAAACTTTAACAGAGTTATTCTGAAAACCTAATTATGGTATCACAGATATTCTTTTATGTATTAGATGGAGTTTAACAGAGTATATTCTGTGGCAGGTACTACGTAGGGAAGCAAGATTGGGTTGAAGTTTCGGAGAGATCTTCTCTTTTTACCCTGAAGTCAGAAGAGCTAATCGCCGGCAAACAAGGCAGAGTAAAATTGTTTCTGGTGAGTTAAACATATTCGAATGAGTTCTTCAGATTGGTTTCACTTATTCTCGATGAATTTAATCTCTAAGCAGCAGCTACTTGTTAGCCGCGTTTCATTCTCAACATTTGTGGTTTGTACTGCAATATATCATAGATACACCGACTTATTTCTTTCCCCCTTCTTTGGAGTGATACACCAGTAATCTTTTTGTTGAAATACCTCACCTCATCTATCCCTTTTGTATTACCAGAGTGGAATTTGTTCAGTGAATCTTTTGCCAATGTATGGTGGAGAAAGCACTGCTTTGACTCTATTTGTAGTGCATGCACTTTTATCACATTAGTTATGGGCATATCATGATTTATATGAATTGCATGATTTTGTCTGCAAACCTTTGCCCGGGCCAGACTTACAGGGCCTTTGATTTTCTTTAAAAGGAATCATAAAAAGGGCTTAGTTTCCATAGTATTCTGAGGTTGTTAGTTGCGACATTGTCTTTGTATTTCCAATACTTAAAACAGTTTGATCTCTGGAATTTGGCATGTATTACACTTCAATCCTTGATCGTGTCACGTTTTAACTTTCCACCTCACAGATGACGCGATAGACCCGGATTCGGACAACAATTTCTTCAGTATAAGGTGCCAGTATTGTTTTTGTCTATTTTAGGGCATTGAACAAATTTTCGCACCACCTACTTATACCACTGACATTACTATTCGCCTTACTTCCGGGACAAGTGTGAATGCAAAACTCTCCTCCATATTAAAGAAGCCGAGTATGCTATTAAAGAGTACCTGCTTGGGTTGGTGCGGAAATAGTGTCTGGTAGGTGTAGAAATCGTAGCCGTGTCTCACCTATCAATTGAGCAATACGTCCAAGAAAGAGACTATTCACTACCAATCTGATCCAAATCTAATCCGAGTATTTGATTCATGTCTAACCTGGATATGTGGTTGCCAATACTGTGACACCAAATATATTATTAGGAAATATGTATACTTTGATTTACAAGAATTAATGATGGAAAATCTATCGAGCGCCTTTTTTAATGTAATGTAGCAACCATATCCACCAAACATTATACAGGTATACTCTGCAAAGCATTCCAGCAGCTGAAGTTTGTATGGAGTGGCGGCTGTGTTTTCGGCATGGCTTGTGAAATTATTTCTCTAGTTTGAAAAGTAATGAAAACATGCTTAGCGTTTGATTATGACTTATCACGAAAATAATGTTTCAAGTTTAAAAAATAGTAGTTTTAAAGATGCCCAACGTGCAGCCGCCTGCAAGTGTCACTGTGCGACTTATGCAATCACACGAACTAATCAATGAATAAAAAAATAAAATCTGTGATTATCAATACATCAGCTGTCATTGATAGAAGATTTCAAGGATTTTTTTATTTTTCTTTTTTATTTTGGTTGCCTTTAATATTTTTCGAGGTTGTATTGTCTCAACCCCTGTAGTTAAATTTATTTGCTAAATAAATAAAGCAAATAATATGTTATTTTAAAAAAAAAGATTTCAAGGATGCCAGCAGCATGTCACGGCCTTAGCGGTTCTGTTTGCAAAGTCCGTGCGCCGCCCGCTTTCCTATTCGAAGATGGGTAAGCCTTCGTCCCTATTGCTAGTCTGGACCTTCGCGTCCTACAACTAAATATGCAAAGGGAATGACAAAGAGAAAGAAGCAGAGGTTCTCTCAAAAAGCTAAGTACTACACTACTTAGAAAATGAGAATTCCAACTCACATACACACTCCCTCTTGTGTTCTTTTGGCCTTAGCCAAACCACACTATATATAGGCCTAATGAACCTTTTCAATTCACCCACTAGCCACATAACTCACCCACTATTGCCTACATAATAAGCCCTCATAATGAGCCCTCATAATAGCGAAAAGCTCAAGAGTCACCCATAATCCATAACTCTTATGAGTTTCATAACCCTTGAGTTTTTCACAGCGGGTTGGGTTTGAGCCTCCTTGACAATCCGATTCAACTCGTTTTCAACCCGAACTCGCTAAGCAGATTTGGGCCACTGTCAAGGAGCAGTCAGCGGAAATCATTTTGTCGGTGACATTCTCCCCCACCTAATGCGCAGACGCCCTCGTCGCCCGCCGAGTCGCTCCCGGTCCGCATAGCCTTCCGCGTGGTCCGTCGTGCCTTCCCGTGCGATCGGCCCCGTGCTTTGTCCGCATCTGTTCCCGCACCAGCACCTAGTGTCTTGCCCCTCTGAGCAAGTGCACCAGCGAGCCTGCTGTGCGAAGAGTTCGCTGGATGTGCATGTCCTCCACGACACGCACGCGCACTCTGCCAAGCTACAGAACGCCCCGAGTGTGCACGTCCTCCGCGACACGCACGCGTACTCCGCCAAGCTGCAGAACGTTTTTTGATCCTCGCAGGCTCCTTAGCAGAATGACTTGCACTTTGCTTGGACGCTGGCCACTCCAGCGCCATATGAGATTCGATAATCTCGCCGCCGCTCAGGCCCTCCTCCTCGAGGTCCCCGGTCTTCCCGCGCTTCACCTCCTCGCAAAGCTGCAGGGCTGTCAGAGTTAAACTCTCGTTGCACTCTTTTGCGTCCCCTGAATCGCGGTGCTCTTCCCCACCTTTGGCCTCGCCCGCCTTTGGTGATTCACCTCGATCGCCCTCGGTTCGCTCAGGTAGTGCCTCCCTCATCTTGAGGTCCTCGACCAACTTGACCTGGGTTGAAGCAGCACATCTCGCACATCCTGCTCGTCGTTGCGACGGGAAAGATTCAGCTTGAACTGCTCCAGACGATGGCGGAATATTGCCATAGCTGCAACAATATCCTTCTCCATCAAATAAAACCTCTCCTCCAACATCCCCACATGTTGGGATAGGTCGGAATAGCGCTCCTCCGCGCTCGCAGCAGAGTCCTCCAGTACGCCTACGCGGTCGTCAAGCAAGATAGACTCTCTCGCCAGAGTCCGCGACTCCTTACTCTTGCCGCGCTTGGTCGCCCTGGGTTCAGGCACAACGTCAACGACGGCAGCTTCCGACGAAGACATGGTTCCTCCTCGAACCGGCTTTGATAACAACTGTCATGGCCTTAGCAATTCTGTTTGCAAAGTCCGTGTGGCGCCCGCTTTCCTGCTCGAAGATGGGCAAGCCTTCGTCACTATTGCTAGCCTGGACCTTCGCGTCCTACGACTAAATATGCAAAGGGAATGACAAAGAGAAAAAGGCAGAGGTTCTCTCAAAAAACTAAATACTACACTACTTAGAAAATGAGAATTACAACTCACATACACACTCCCTCTTGTGTCCTTTTGGTTTTAGCCAAACCACACTATATATAGGCCTAATGAGCCTTTTCAACTCACCCACTAGCCACATAACTCATCCACTATTACCTACATAATGAGCCCTCAAAATAGCCAAAAGCTCAAGAGTCGCCCATAACTCATAACTCCTATGAGTTTCATAACCCTTGAGTTTTCCACAGCGGGTTGGGTTTGGGTCTCCTTGACAATCCTATTCAACCTGTTTTCAACCTGAATTCGCTAAGCAGATTTGGGCCACTGTCAAGGAGAAGTCAACGGGAAACATTTTGTCCGTGACCAGCAGCACTCTTTGGCAGGGCAGCACATGCGAGTCGATCCTCCGGATGAGTCCGGCGAGATTAGATCAAGAATCGTCTTCTCGGTTGAAGCAACACCATTCACGCACTTGGGAGCACACGGAATCGAAGGTACACAATTTGCACGAAAATAAACGAGGCTAATTAGACTAAAAGAGTAGGTAGGTTTGTACCCTTTTGATTCCCTTATGTCCGTATTAGAGCAAGAACATTTCACAACCTGGAGGTCTGTGACTGCACAGCAACTATGAAATTAGTTTTTTTTTTTTTCCTTGGGGAAGAGAGAGAGAGAGAGAGAGAGAGAGAGAGAGAGAGATAAAGGGTACAATAATTGGTGAAGATTCTGGAGGTTGGAGATGAATTATTGCCTGGAACTGCTCTACCATGCCGACTAATCATGCGAGTAAAATTTGGATGTGTGAAAATTTTATAGATGGAAACCACAGAAGGAATCAACATGGTGCACGTTTTATCATCTACTAAATAGGACATTTAAACAGAATCCTTAATTTGAAATATAGTTGGTACAAACTGTCCTATTTTTATCTCTTCTCGATAAAAATGTATGCAGACCCTGTCAATCGTACTTCCATCTTTTGAAACGGCCCTTTAACTTTATATTTCTTTAATGATTTTTTTAAAAAAATTAATTTTCTTTTAAACTGAGTAATCATGTGATTTATTAAATATTGTTTTTTTCTTTTTGTAATTCCATCAAAAATAGACTTTTCTCCCTTCAATTACGGCTGATTGATTCACACAAGGTTAGGAGGTTGGTGAATCGCCGGTTCGGCAGAAGTGCCAGCTATGTTTCCAGTTAGGTAGCATATTTGATGCTGGACTCCAAAAATTCAAGTGATTCATAGAGTTGTATCTTAATTAGAGTGATTTGTTCTTTTATTGCTAGCTTGAAATGTACACATCTCCTCAACTGGATAGTAATATATTGCTAATATCTCGCGTTGTTACCACCACCCCTCAATCATTACACAAATATAAAAAGAAATAACAGGGGAGATCATTTGTCTGAATATAATCATCAAAATATGTCACAGTATTACATGGCACGAAACGGCACGGCACGGCACAACAAATATTGATTTACATTACACGATAGGTTAGCTAGTCATAGTTAACACTCTTAATTAGAGCACCAATAATTAAGTTTAACTGTAAACACTAAGATGAAACGATTTGGCTTAGGAAAAAAAAAAAAAACATGAATATCAAGGTAAATATTTGCACAATGCTTTCCTCCTTGCTTTGCCAATTAATACAAATAAGAACAGTATCTGTAACACAACTGCAACAAACGAAACAATAAAACCAATCGATCAGACTCTTCAGTTTCTATTAGTACGTATGAAACTACGAACACGCATTCTCTGATTCATAGAGAGGATTTAACTGTATGATAATTGTTTTACATGCTATTAAATTAAACGAAAAAATGAATGATTTTTCATACTTGCACAATCAAACATCCAAAAGGGAATTAGATCAAGAAAGTTAGGATCGGCCGCGGGAAAGGGTGTAGCTGTTGAGCCTCCGGCCGATGCTGTTTATCGCCGGATTGAACCTCAGATAGCCGAAGAGGCTGTTCCGGTGGAAGGGCAGCGGCGTCTTCTTCTTCATCTCCTCCGACGCCGCTCGGTTCGCGGTGTAATGCGTCTCATGCACGGCGGCCATCGAGCCTTTCCCACCTTTCGACGTCATAGCGCCGGTTTCGTTGTTCTTTTTTACTTTCGATGGCGACGTAAATGACGACGACGAAGAGGAAGAGGAGGAGGAGGAAGAAGGAAGTAAAGTATACTTGCGTAGGGGATCTTTGCTTCCTCTTCCGATCACGCGCCCATCGGACGCGCTTCGGAAGAGGAAGAAGTCCTTGAGACTCCACTTCTTACTCCCACAACCTCTTATCAAAGAGGCCGAGGAAGGGGCGGCGGAGTTTTGCGACCTCTCGAACTCCCCGTCGCCTCCTCTCAACGGAGAGAGGGACCGCGCCGCCCTCCGGCCTCTTGAATAGCCCTCGGCGGTCGAGGCGGGCGCTCTCCCTCTCCCTCTCTCACCTGCCGAGGCTGTTTCTGAGCTGTTTCCTAGCAGATTGATCTTTTGGATAGCATCAGCAACCATCCCTTTTCCTCGCCCTTGTTGTGACTCACATCCGTCGCTACTCTTCGTAGACGATTGTCGTAGAGAAGAATTCAACGGGCGAATCTTGCCCCCCTCGAAGAGCTCGTCGGCAGCCGCGGGGGCCTCCCCCTCGACCTCTCCGGAGAATTCGAAAGCAAAGTCGAAGGCATCGGCTTCGGGCTTCTTCTCCCAGTTGAAGGAGGATCCGCGGGGGCTCGCGGGGGCGCTTAGGAAGTAGTAGTGCTCCGACGGGTTACCGAAGGGCTTCGGGCTCGCCGGCGCACTTGTGTAGAGAGAATTTGAAGGGAAGTAGAAGTCATGGGAGGGTGATATTGGCATCACCACCTCCATTGGTTTCTCCCTCTCTCCCTCTTCTCTCTTATCTTGCTTTGAAGCTTGTATTGGCTTCAATTATTAGAATCTCAGATAGAAGAGGAGGAGCAAATTGGATTGCTTGAGGAAGGGGCTCTTTTATAAGTTTGAAAAACATTGATTGGCTTCATGGCTTAGCTCACAAGAAGGTTGCAGGAAGCTGTGAGTGGTTTGCTGATGTGATGCAAACATGTGTTGCTGCAATTTGCTACTGCCTGGGTAGGTGGCATTAGCCTATTGGTTATCTTAATTTAGCTGCCTAATTTTTAAATTTTGATTTTACAAGTTTGATTTGAGTTATTCTACCGCGATACTTTAACTTCAAATTTTGAATACATAGTTTATCTTTATGGATTTATTTAGTATATTTTTATATAAGTCTCGCAACTATTAATTTATTAAAATAAATAATTAGGTTAAAATTCCAAAATCAAAACACTGTTGATTATTGATTTAGGTCATACAAATTGAAAGAGTAGATAATAAAATTAAAAATCTTGAAAGTTTGAAAAGTCACTTCAAAGTTATCGACAGTTCAAATAAATTACATACGTTTTTATCTAAAATTATTTTATAAAAAAAATTATGTAAGTTGTAGAGTGATTGGAAAAGTATTAATCACTTTAATCTGAAAGTAAGCATATATAGCGCTGTTTTTATATAACATATTTATATTTAACCCAAGTTCGAATTCTAGTTGATTCATATTTTTAGCTAAGTTTATTTTTAAATGAAATANAAAAAAAAAAAAAAAAAAAAAAAAAAAAAAAAAAAAAAAAAAAAAAACTTATCTTTAACCTTAAAAAAAAAAATCTATAATAAACATCATTAACCGACTAAAAATTGCTAAATAGTTTGGTCGCACGGAATTTGTATGACCAAGAAGTGAGGAACGAAAAAAAGGAAATACCTGTCCAAAAAGAGAAGAAAAATGAAAGGATAAATTATAGCCGCCCCAAGATTTATTAGATTTTTCTTATTATTATTATATATTTTAATCGTGCAACAAAATTTTCGTTGTCAAATGCCGTTAGTTGTGAATGACTCAATTGATTAAATGAGCATCACGTGGGATATTCAGGGAGTAGCTCCATTATCCTGCGTGACACCTCACATGCGAGACAATATTCGTACTCCAAATGTAAATATATGATATGATGTCACATATTTATTTTTCTCTTATAAAGTCGTATTCTTTGCGTAAAAATTTGACTAAGTGGGGTGTTTTAATTCCGAGGGTTATCTCTTCTAAAAGGTTTCTAGAACAACGAGAATGTAAGCTTCTGATATTTTTATTAAGCTCTTTTATCATTTTTTATGGTAATTATAAAGGAGAAATTTCATAGATTCAATAATTTAGTATAATTTCATTCTTTTTGCTAAAATTTGAAGGTTCATTAACGACCACTAGCTATTCTGATTGTAGATCTAAGGGATCGTGATTATAAGCTAGTTACGTTTTGCGCAGTACAATAGTGAAAAATATGATTAAATAATATATTACTGGTCTTCGTACATAATATTATATTTCGCATATTGTAACGAGTCTGAATTTGCAGAGCCGTATTTGATGGTTGTACGTAGAGGTTTTTAGGATGGAGCCTATAAGGAAGCTAAAAGAAATAAAAGTTTATTAAAAAAAAAAGAAAATTCAAGCTGGGACATGTGAGCAATAAAATAGAAATAGTTCTGGGCCATACCCCCCATAATATTAGAACCGAGCCCTCGTAATTGTGGTCGAAGCCCAAGCGTCCCTATGACCAAATAAGTGGTAAAGCCTTATACATTATGGATATAAGCCATTAGCCCAATAATTAGGCTAATGGGCCTAACCTGAAGCCCGTTTGGTGCAAGATCTCGTGGTTTGACCAAGTCAAAGTCGGCTGCGTAAGAGTCTCGCCGCCGACTTCATGTACGTTCAAGAATTTGTGCTACTTATATGAAGTCGGTAAACGGCCGTTTCTCACCACCATTTTGGCCACTTTTAAATGTGGGTAGAAGGAGCTACGACGGCACTGATTTCATTGTAAAAAAAAAAAAAAAAAAAAAACTCTTTTTATAGCGGAGTGAACACAGAGAGACAGAGTCGCCAAGATAGGACAAAAGAGCATTTTTTACTCTACTTTCGAGACTTTTTTTTTTATTCATTAAAGAATTTGCAAAAGAAAGTTGACGTAAAACTACAAAAGCAATATAAGTTTAAAGTCGGAATTTGAGACCATTCCTGAATTTTTTTTTTTTTTTTGAGGAAAGGTAGCATGCTACCGCTTCATTCATTTAGAAAATAAACTGAGCTACAAGCTGAAGCAACAAGACCTCAAGGATAAAAGTAAACATGAAAAGTAAACATGAAAATGCAGCTAAAGATAAAACAAAAAGAGAGGAAACTATAGGAATATCTAAAGGACTATAAAAAGAAAGAAGATAAGAAAACTAGCAAAAAAGGTTCCAGGTTTTCCTGAGTGCGCTGATCTCGGACACAAGTAAACCCAACGAACGTTTGGAATTCTGAAAAATTCTTCTATTGCGTTCCAGCCAAACTACCCACCAAGTTGTGGCGATCGTCGCTAACTCCTTTTCCCCGAGCGTTGCCCCTTTTCTTTTGCTTGATTCCCAAAGCAGTGTAGTAGAAAAGCAATTACGCATGACAGATTTATTTGGAAGTAAACCCACGAGAAGCGCTTTGATGCCATCACATCCCATGAAGAGGTGATCGATGGTTTCAACCTCGTTCAAACAGAACACACAAGACTCCTCGCCACTCCACCCGTGTTTCAACAGGTTGTCTACAGTGAGCACCTTTCTTCTAATTAAGGACTAATCATACGAAAATCTTCACTTTTAGAGGAGATTTAAGTTTCCAAAGTCGAGCGAAGCTCCTATCTTTTACACCACCGTTTTGCAGAAAATCGTAAAGTGATTTAACTGTAAACTCTTCCGACCAGGTCCATCTCCACCTTACTACATCTCTTTCATTGGTCGGGGAAATCGTGGATAACGCCTCCTTTAGTTGCAGCCCAAAATTCCTGAATTATTGTTATCGAGTACAAGTAATTAACATAGAAGATTACTTTTCTATAAGAATACAAATTCATTAGAAAGCCATAATTAAGTTCAGTTCTACGTACATTTCGTTGTGGAAACATCTTTTTTCTTTTTCAGTTTGGAGAAAATATTTGCTGATAATCCAAGTTTGTCACCAGGGTTAACAATTTATATTCTGAGGGAAAAAAATGGTTGACTAACCCTTATTTATTAAATTTCATTAGAGACCCCACCTATTGTATATATGGTTATTGAGAACCAAAAATTGAGATCCCTTAATGCTTATTAATAGTATCATATCCTAGTAAAAATAATGTAGTCCCTTTCCCTAATGATACAATCTTTCTCTTTAAATTAATTAAGACTGCACCTATACATTATTTATCATATTTGTCCATTAATTAGCCTTAAAACTACTCGGATTTTTATGGTTCCGTACCCCCACTATCTTCTTTGATAATACAAAATGTTTAAAGAGAAAAATGGTAGGTAAATTGCTAATACAAAATAAAACTACGAGCCTCACTAATCGCCTATTATAAGTTTTATATACCCTGACCTATGGGCATCTTTGAAAAGAGAACAAAGAAAAAAGAACAAATAGTACTAATTGTATACCCAACTTGCATATGGGTCCTATTTATACATTTTTTTTCTTTTTTTATAGTTCCTAGACTGGCAACTTGGATTCAGTTTCCTGTTAGTGCTCAATAGCAGAATTCGCTTTGTTAACTAAAAACTGTACCTAGATGCCAATAATTCGAGCTTAACAATTGAGAAAAATAGCTAGTTTGTTAATTCCGTGTTGCGTCATTCAAAAGTTGCTAAGTTTGTGTCACACTGATTTGCATGCTTTTATTAAATTATCTATTTCTATGAAAGCCACATATCAACTCCTAATTCTTGTTCATGGTGAAGTTGTTAATTAACTTCCTCTACAGTATAATTGACTGTACTTAATTAGTATAGTTGGCTAACAACTTGATAGTTAATTTTTGAGCTCTCAAGCTTTAACTGAGCAGGGCGAAGCTTTTCCCCTCCAAGCACACATGCACTTATGAAAGAAAAAAAATATATATTATATAATTTGGTTACTTTTCAAAAAATGAAATTAAGTTGATTGGGGTGGTTAATACGCAAACAATGTAGTGTAAAGAGTCAACAAAAGGAGCCCACCTCCTCCACACTATATATGCTTGCGCCCCAACAGTTGTTGTGGGCATGTTTATGCATGCTTATAAGTATTTTATTCCATTTTTTTCGGAGATAATATTCTTATATTTTCCATGAAAAGCAAGAGAGAAGGACAATGATGAGCTCGAAAGTGATTTAAACTAATGTTACATCACTAAAAAGAAAGTGATTCGCGATGGGTCCATTCGATTAAAGCTATTGAGAAAAGGTACTCCGGGGGAGTTACACTCCGCAAGTGCAGGAACTTAATTTCCTACATACATATCGATATGGAAAGTCTCCTTGTATATATAGAGACGTACTATTTAATTAGTCGGCTATTATACTTTAAGATTCGTATATTGTATATGATGAATGATTAATCGATCAGACTCTGTAATAGCTTAATTTGTAATTAACTAGCTAGGCTAATATTGGAATCAATTTGCTACGTACTGCTTTTCTAATTATAAGATGTACGGTTTAGTAGGATTAATAATGCAGAACATAATATCTTAGAATACACAATTTATAATTAAAATTAATCTGTTGATGATCAGATGGCATCGTAATATGTATAATTATTAATATTAATAAAGAAATGCTATGTATGTCTATACTCCACCATCTAATGTCGCCTTAGGTTTGCTCTTTTTTTTTGGTTTAGTAAAACGAAAAAAAGAAAGAAAGTGATAACACTAGTGGAAAAATATGATTTTTGAATGAGAGTGTTGTAGGATTATAACTCATTTTGGATTGTAAACCTAGCTAACATTACGTACGTATATTAATGTTAAGCAAATACATATTATTAAATATGCAAAAGAAATTAATCCATTACATATGAAGTACATGATCAAGGGGGAGCATGCAACTGATAATCTCTACAAATAAAAATTACAACACTTCATGCACAACTTAGTGGCAATACTCTCTCTAATACCAAAGAGTTTTTTTTTTTTTTTTTCTCTAACCCTAAACACCAAAGAGTTAAGACGTAAGTATATAGAGATATGTTTCTTGTTCTCTCATGGGATTATAGAAATTATATCTTAATCGAAGTATATATATTGTCGGATTTACACAACTTATTATTACTGATAAAACTAAATAAGATATTTTTGTATCGTACCTTCTGACAACATGCTTTGTTACGAAAGAAGGCATGCGCACATACATACATAGAAAGATCATAAATTCATATTAGAATCACATTAATTTACATGTGATAATACGAATGAATTGCCAAGCATAGACATTTTGAATTAATGGATCATACATAGTGTAATCCAACTACAATAAGGATGAACGGGATCACCACCACAAGTTAATTTGTGTACATCAAATGACCAAATGTGACCTCGATCCCTGTACATCTAACTAACTAACTAGCCTATAAGTTTCTCTCTTTGTTTTTCATCAACAAGCATATGCCCTACGCCGGGGCTATGTCCCGGTGCCGTAGGCCGAATATCATCAACCGCCACCATCGGTTTCGCGCTACGCACTTCTTCGGATACCGAAACTGCGCCGTGCCGCACCATTCCTTTTGTAGCTTCACCCCCTTGAAATAGTTCTCTTCTTTGCGTGCTAGTGTGTTCTTTCAAAGGCCTTCCTTGAGAAGCTAATATTTGAGTAGCAAGAACAAGAAGAATAAGGAATGCAATAGTTCTAAGGCACTTCTTAGTGGCCATGAGAGAGAAACCTAGAGAGAGAGAGTGAGTGTGTGTTTGAAGGAATATTTGACTAAGGAAGATACTTCCTCTCCCTCCTCTTCATTACTATTTATAGAGATTCAGAGTTTTCAAGTAAAGATCGTACTAACAAAGTAAAGATAAAAGTTTTAGTCTTAACTGTTGATCACTTTCTTTTTATTCTAATTCCAAATCTCTTCCTTTTAAGGAATAATGAATGGCTAAGACCGAGCCTTTGAGTTTATGTGTATATTATAAGCGAAAAATAAATAATTTACATAAGGATAGTGTGCCAACTCCTAGTGACTAGCAAAGGCCACTTAATCACTTAATAAGGAAAATAATATCATGAAGGGCATATGACTTTTTTCTTTGCATGGCCCATGCACGCTAACTACATTCCACTACTTCCCTATTGCTACGATGGTTCTTTAATTTTGTGAGCACTCACAATGCTTGTAAAAAAGTTGCAACGAGATCTCGCTGAGGACTTCTTCAACGAAGTAAAAGTTGCATAGGGAAAGAACATCCCTCAAGCACCTATGCTTTATTTATTAATTATTATTTTTTTGGGATAACTTTCATTTTGGCCCCATGTTATTTAGTGCATTTTTACTTTGTAATTTTATAGTTCAAAAAGTTGTAATTAGCTACTCTGTGATTTTCTTTTTGTTTTACCAAGAAAACTTGCCATCTAGTAGAGTAGTAAAATATTTCTTTAAAGACAACCACAGGTTGCTATGCTGTTTAATGATAGATATTTACAGTAAAATGAAAATAAAATTACAAAATAATAAAGTATAACTTTCTAAACCGCAAAGCGACTAAGTGAAAACATATTAAACTATCAAATAGTTAAGTAATTTTTTTAACCACACAGTAATAAAGTAAAAAATATGGTAAATCACATTAGATTAAATTAAAGCTCTTCAATAAAATTGAAGTTGCATATGTAGAAAAAGAACATACCCCAAGCATCTATGTACACTTATTTTTTCCTATCTAAATTAATTACATATCAAATTAATATAGAAATTAAACTAAGAACCTTTTGAAATAAAGGACTTAATTAATTATACTTCCTCTGATATGATATTACCTATAAAATCAATGTAATAGAAAATGATATAGGATTAGTTTTAATAATCTGAAGCTCAACTAATGTTTAATGTTGAAGTACAAGTTGGCTAATTATAGCCTAGAACACTCGCTGCACTTAAACCAAAGAGATAGGATTCCCCAACACTTCCCCACTAACCTCAGATACATTTTTAAGTTGGGTTTTATTTGGACGGTTCCAGCTGCAGGCAACTTTGCACCGCTATACCTGTTTATCTTAAAGCTGCTATGTACATAAAGCTACTTTAATTCACTTTAAGATACTCCCCTTTTTTGTTTTTTTAAAAAAAAGAAAACAAAAATTTATGGATGCAACGGAGATATTAATATGTCATTGTACTCTCGTCCAGTTCATTAGATCATTAGACAAAGGAATGTACGGTTAGAATAATAATAGTCACCTAGAATTTAGTTGGTGGTTTGTGGGATAATACCATTGAATGGACGCAAGCGGTCAACGGGGTAGATCTAGTAGAGGAAAATTTGATTACACAAGATGCTTGGTGTTATTGATAACATAATAGCCGGACTCTATATATAGAATTAAACTAAAATACTATTAGTGGCACTAAGTTATTGGTGTTACTAATGGGTGTTTGATAGAATAATATGATGTAAAGGATGAAAAAAATCAAAAGGATAGATCTAACAGTAAAACTTGATAACATCAAGTGCTTAGTGCTTTTTATAGTATAGTAACTAGACTCTCTCTCTCTCTCTCTCTCTCTCTCTCTCTCTCTATATATATATATATAGAATTGGGCTGGAATACTATTATTTGTATTTTCACACTTTGTTACCAATTTTTTAACCATTGGATGAAAAATTGTAGGACTAGAATGATACTGGTCCTTTAGGATTTAATGGTGGTCCGTCTAGGGTTGAGTGGATAGTTGGTTGAATAGTATGATCTAAAAGATAGAATTAATTAAAGTGTAAATTTTACAGCTAAAAAGTCAATAGTAAAAAAAAATCTAAATACTATTAATAGTATTCCAACTCAACTCTATATATATTATATATATAACTAGGCTAGAATACTTTTTTTTGAGAAAAAGGTAGCACGTTACCAGCTTTATTCATTTAGTGGATGAATTTAGTCACATAAAGTAAAGCAGTAAGGCCACATAGAAGAGGGAAAGCAATAGAAAAGTGGTCAAAAAAAACAAGCAAAAAATAAAAAGAAAAGAAGAAGAAAGAAAAAGGTATAGTACATCGAAATGAAGAGATGTGCAGTTAGAATGATAGTGGTTCTCTAGTATTTAGTCCATGGTTGGTGGAATAGCATGTTTTAACCGGTGAAAATGATCAAAGAGAAAGATTTAGCAATAAAAAATTTGATAGCACTGAGTATTTGGTACTATTAATAACATTAAGTCTAACGAAGTCGATCATCAATTTGACGGTCGCATAATTAAAAACAACTTGATAGCACGGAGGCCTTCGTGCTACTGATAGCATAGCAGCCGAACTCTCTCTTTCTCTCTCTCCTCTCTCTCTCTCTCTATATATACCATCGGATTTCAATACGATCTAATATCAACCATTAAAAATTATTGAATTTGAATGCTTTCAATCACTAGATAAATAATATAAAAAAATCGCAAAAATTATTTTCTAGAAACTTCAAATACTCTAGATTAAGTCTAACGGAGTCAATCGTCGATTCGAAAATTTCATCATCGAAAACGGCTCAGGAGCACGGAGGCCTCTATACTCCTGAGAGTACAGCAACCCTGCTATATATATATATATATATAATTTTGCTAACAAATATATATATATATATATATATATATATATATATATATATATATATATATATAATTTTGCTAACAAATAAATAGTTTTCTTGAAGGCATAAGTTATTATTAGATAATACAAGCAGATTTTGCAAGAAGAAGACTCAAACACATGCGAGCATGACGTGCTGTCCTAATACCATGTGAAATATTTAATTAAGCTGTACACTATACTTTTCATATTCTAATGACCAAGTCCCATTTGGTTCTTCATGTAAAGTTTTGAAAAGGCATTACGAGCATATTAAATACGAACTCATCCTACGACAAATTAATTACTCCGCATCCTTTTATTTATTATATACTTGTTTTTTTGAATCTGCGGCTCCAAGGCAATTGTTGGCTGCGTATTTGCCTTTTTAACTGTAAACAGCTATGCATGCAGCTGCTAGTAAGAATGTAGGATCTTAGTAACAAATTTGAGAGTATTGTATCTAGCAAAGAGAATCCCCTCACATGAGGAAGTGTTCAAAGAATATATATACAATTCGACCGAGCCGCAGAATCTTAGAAAGGAGAGGGTTATACTTCGGAATCTGCCGATCGTTTGGGGCGTGCACATGGTTCTGCGTCGAGGGATTCACATGACGCGCAGTTATCGAAAGTGCGAGTCGCAGTTGTTTAAGTGTTAGACTGCTAGATTACTTACTGATCAAGTAGGTTTCGACTTTCGAGCTGTGTTCTTGCGCGGCTCTTCCAGAGTCTTTGGGGCGCATTCCAGCTTTTCTTTGCAGGTCCTCGACAAACTTAGTTGTCTCGCTTGTTGAATGTAATACTATATTCTCTCTATCTCTGGTGAATGAAACTGAACGAGTTCGATGAATTTGGTCTCGTTTGCGGTGTAAAAAGCGTCTGAATTCAATGTATCTCTATGTTACCTTCTCGAAGCACCAAAGGTCCGAAACACCGCCTATTAGATATCCAAGTTTTACTACAAAGGAGAACTTCAGGACTAACGAAAGAAAGCAACTTCCTTTTCTTCTTAGTTTCTTCTGTGTTCCTGTGCCCATAGCTGCAGTTCTGAGCTTTTGCAGAACATGTTTGGTGAGCTCTGATCGGATATCGATCTCGAATCCGTGTGAGGTGGATACAACGAGATCTCCATCTCCACCAGCCATATACCTTGCGCGCAGAAGTTGGTGTTGGCTTAAAGAGACCAATATTCTGTCCTGTGGCGGAAGGCCAGATTGGCCCGAATAACGTTCGAAATGGCAAGAGATAAAATTGGACCTAACCATATTCGAAGTAGCGAAAGACTTGTTATGCCGAGTCACAGGCGAAACTCGTGGGCGCTGTGCCTATACGCTTAAGTGAATTGATTGTATAATAACTTGAGCTTTTGAAATTAATAGTTAGCGCCAACAATCTGATAGTTGGCTCTTCGTCTGGCTGTCTAAAACGACGGAGCCCAGAAAGCAGAGTTTGCCGAGCTAGCTAGCTCTGCACAAGAACTTTCTGCGGCCCAAAACACCCTTTTTTTCTGTTTGCTGCACACTTCAGCAGTAGCCCTCAGCTTTCTATCTGTTTACTTTTCGCCAACTGGGTTGGTTCATTTGAGGACAAGAATCTTCTTTCCTTTTGATTTTAAACTTCGAAGACAAATGGTTTTTAAATTTGAATGAAGCTAAGTTAATTCATAGAGTAATTATTTTAGAAAGAATGATCATGGGCCTTCTTTTGGTCCTTTTAGTTCTTGGTTGCTCACTTTCAGATTCTTTCAAATCATTCAGGTTCAAGTTTTTCCTATTTTAGATGATTCTGTATTTCATACTTCATGTGCTACAAGAAAAATATGAGCAGCGAAAACACACAGTTGATTTCAAAAATGAAAATTTCGCACACTAATTCTATTAAGGGTAACAAAATACAGTTGGAGCTCAGCAGAGAGAGTTGTTGTCAAGGAAAACCTCTGCAGTAATCAACTTTCACACGAAAAAAGGAAAAAAAAAAAAATCGAGGAAATGAAACTCTATGTACATCAACATTACAAAACAGTCTCAATTCTACATACTATAATCAGAATTCAAGAAGCTCTCGTATCGTGTGCCGTTAAGAACGTTGTAGACTTCGTCCCAGTTCTCGATTTGCTCTGCTAACGGCTTCCTGTGTATCTTTACATGTCGGCTAAATAACTTCCTCTCAGGCATTCCCATGAAATTGAGCACATCCATGAGCATCTGCACCAAAAAAAAAGGATGAATTTAACGGCAACGATCGATAGAGACACTCATCCAATCTAAGTTGTAGGGAAGCTTACTGTTTGATTATTAATGAGATCCTCGTAGAAAATTACGATGTGAGAGATGGTCTTTAAGCTTTCAATAGCGTTCGCCACGTACTCTTCAGCTTGTTTAAGTCTCGGAATCAACGACGTAGCATTGAGTTTGGGCTTGTATCTGGCAAGCACATCAGCCTGCAAAATAGTAGATATTGAAGTACAGGATCTTCCGAGAATTAACTAGACCGATTTGGGGTTGTGAAGAGAAACAAGACCTCATCTTTGGAGTGTACATGAGCTTTATGCGTCCCGTTTAACTGTTTAAGATCTCGGTCGTGGTTGTTCGCAAGCAGCGAGACCAACTGGCGAAGTAGGTTTCTTCTGAATAGAAATATTGCAGAGATGTGTCTACGGCTAAAGTAGGCAACTACTTCTTCATGGTTCTCGATAAGACCCTGAGATATCAATGGAGCATACACGTGGAATGCGGCCATAAGCTTTCAACATGAGAGAGCTTTCACGAATTGCAAATACAGATGAAATAGGTGATCAACATAGTGGTAAGGAAAAGAGTAACAAATTCAAGTCTCATTTGAAACTACTTATCAAAGAAGATCGCAGGTTGAGACACAGAACAAGATAATGAGCAACTTTATTATTTAAGTACTTGTTACACCAGAATTGAATTAATAATAGTCGTGACAACTGCAAGCATGCAATTCCTATTTCTAAAGCCCATTCATTTTGAGGATTCGATGTTGAAATCAATTGTTAGTATACAAGACTTCTCTAGCAAAACCTAGAGACATTCATGCACTACGTATTCTTTCTTAAGTTGTAGTATCTACACTGCCACCCATGATATCAGCTAAAACGCATTGATTGCACGGAATTTGATGTTTGATATTTGATATTTGATATTGAAATGCTATATAAAAGCCTTGTTTGCAACGGTGAAAAAATAGTAGGACAGAAGTTCATTCTCCGACAAACCTGATTAAGCATCCACTTGAAGCCAACTGCAGCTGTGCATTCATTTTTCGCAGCACTGCTGTACCAATCCAGATTGTAAACTTTATCCAGCGTTTGTATTATAGAAGATATGTTACTTCTCCTTTCTTTGGCAGAAAAAATCTCCCCGTTCGAGCTGATGTTAATATGACTGTTCAAAAGAGTCTCGAACCACCCGCTTCCAGATCGCTGTGTCGAAAGTATAGCAAAGAACCGAACTGGCGTGCATGCACATTCACCCCTACAAGCTAGAATGGTTGTTAGGCAATTATCCAAATATTCTTTTAAACCAAAAAAAAGAGAATATGGTTTCTTCATAGCACAATTCTCAACTTCTAGGAATAGTAGAATGATGCACAATTTTCAATAATCAATGCAAAGTCCCAAAATTATGCAACTGTAGCTCAAAAATGCGTAACATGGTAGTTGAAAATTGTGTCGAAGTTTCTAAAACAAAAAATTTAATCCCTTTTTTTTGCAAATTGAAAAGGACTTTCCTTCTCTTTTTCTGCATAAAAGGGCCTAGCAAAGAAAGAGTACAACTTATACTGTTATAAACATTCCCTTTACCTGCTGTAAGTTGTCGGTTCTGGGTAGTGTAGATGAGTATTCTCGAATTGCGAAAAACTAGCTCTACGACAAGAGTGCGTTGTTCGCTCAATCTTAATCATTCTGGGAATGGTGTTGTTTCCTATTTGCTTCAGGCACACCGAGCATATGTAAACCCCACAAATCATAGCTACACCTAAAACGATCATCCTCAATGCGAGTGGTGATTTCTTCGGAGGCTTTACAATAAGTATGTCCTGTAAGAGGTGAAAATAAGTATTTAAACCCTGTGTAGTAATAATCCAATGGTTATTCTAAACAGTATCCATTTAATTGACTTAAAATTTACTCTACAGTCATTAAAAAAAAGAAAAGCCCGAAGTTATTAAAACGATGAACTATCCCTACAATTTAACATCGAACTTACTTACGGATAATTATCAATTTCGTGTTGATACTGAGTACAGTACTTCCCTCGCATCTGAGCTAGGCATGTTGAAGACCCAGGTCGCGAATTTGGAAATAAACATGTGGATTTTTTGATATTAAATGATTCATTTGGTGCCTAATTCAATGCATCCTACTGTGGAAACCATACAAGGTACTTGTTTCAATAGAACAGTGAGATCATATTTAACACATTACGAAAACCCCAGGTTCCAATCATTCCACTACTCTTTCCTAACAACATCTTCTGATGTGTAATTTAGCTGCGAAAATTTACAGCATGGAAGTTTGGGTAGAACTATTTCAACAAAGGGCCTTTTACAAATGTTCAATTAATAAATTTAAATAGATTGAGCAAAACAAAATAATAATAATAATAAATTGCAAAATTTCTACAAGTTTAAAAAGCCTAAATACACAGTACGATGCAAAAAAAGGCAAAAATCCAAATCATACATAACATGAATGTTGAAGCCAAAAAGATCCAGAAAAGGAAACAATATGTGTACTTAACCAACAGATCAAATAGGAGTATACAAAGATCAAAATCCAATCTTTTTTGAAACAACGCAATATAAAAGGGGTATGTGAACATTTAGAGATACCAAAAAATGGAATTAATCAAACAAAAACATAAAGCGAACCAAAGAGAAGAGGAAGAAGAAGAAGAAGAAGAAGTGGAACCACCTTATTGAAGAAACAACAATTTTCGGCCATTTTTTTCACCTTCTCTACAAAAAGGGCATTGAAGAAGAAGCTTTTCTCTGCCCTTTTTTTACACCCCTTCTCCCTCTCTTCTCTTTCTTTCTCTCTCTCTCTCTCTCTTCTTTTCCTCTTCAAATATATTCAAAATGGGATCTTTGAGAAACAGGGGAAAGTGGAGCGGATCAAAACCCACAACTCCATTTAATCCCACTCGTGAGCTCCCCCCATCATTACTGCCCCCTTTTCCTCACTTGGGTATCACTCCTCCCCCCAATCCAAACCTATTCATTCATTCATTCATTCTCTGTATCAAAATGGCACCTTTTCTCTCTCAAAAAGAAAAGGAAAAAAAAAAGTAAAAAAATGGCACCTTTCCTCTTCCTCTGTCCTCCTCTCCCTCTCTCCTCTCTGAACGCGTCACGGGCGACGACACGTGTCGATGCGAGGAGAATGGGAAGAGCGAGAACGCCGAGGGAGAAGAGAGAGAGAGAGAGAGAGAGAGAGAGAGAGAGAGGAGCAGGGGACGAAAACTTTTATTAGGAGCTATGTTCAATAATAAACAAATTTATTATATGTGGGAGTTTAAAAATTCGAGTTAATAGAGGCTTAGAGTTTGAATTTAAAAATGATGGGGGGGTTATTAGGGAGAATGTGCAGGGATTAATGAAGTGTTTTTGGACCTTTCCAGATGCTTTTCTTCTTTTTCTGAAATTGTTTATTGGATTTGTTAAAGAAACTCTGGTTCACACCACCATTTAAATGTCAGTGTAATTTAATTGATCCTGAGACATAGCAGAACACATACAGTAATTTTGGAGTACACTGTAACACATAAGTGTAAAAATTATTTTTTAAAAAATTGTTTAGCAACACTATTTGTACAAATTTTATATTACATTCATCCAAAAACTTTTTATTTCTTACTTGTCTTACCACTTTTTTAACTAAAAATTTAAAAATTTATTTCAATATATAGGTATACAGTTAGCATTTTTTCTTATTTTTTTATTTAAAGATGCAGTTTAATAATAATATCAATTTTTTAACAATATAGTTAGCTGATCAAACAAATAAGTATGTATAATAAAATTAGCATGAGCATATAACCAACAAATTTGTTTGCACAAAAATAAAATAAAATTTTTAACGACCGAAAATAAAATGAGAATGCATGTTTCAAAAACCAAAAAAAAAATGATTTACTTCTTTTAATTTTGTTACAAAAAGAAATATTTACCAAATAGCATTATTTATATATTTTTTTTAATAACAATATTTAGATAACGCTTTATTGATATTATTACACCTACAATAAAGCTGGAAAAGCCAAAAGATTATAAAATACGCCCAAATTTGCAAGATTGAGCCATGGTAGCAGAGATACAAAACCAGAGTTTCAAAATTACATGAGTTTATTTCACCTAGAGGAAAGAGGGGTAACGTAATTTTCAGTCGTAAATATTTATTTTTATTATTTGGTTTACTATATTTTTAGTTTTGATCAAAACTAAAAAGTTTCAAAATAGCGTAATTGACTTCAGCCCACCATAAGCCAAAATTATTTACGAAAAAAATAAAAAAAAAAAATATTAAACTATCTCTTGCATCTCTAACTTTTGTATTATTCATTTTTTGTCAAATAAATAATAAAACTAAAGAAATTTCAGTTTTATAATTATACAAATAAATAAGAAAAAAAATAATTTTTACTGAAACTCTAGTTTACTCGAAAGTTTAATTCAATTTGAACTTCACTTTTCCTGAAACAAACATGCAATAAAATAAATGAACAGTTTCGAACCATCCCATATATTATAATTTATTACTTAATAAATAAGCAAAAATAAAATAACACCTCCCTACTATAAGTCAAGCAAAATTATTATAATGAAAAAAGAAAAATTACTCAGTAATCCACTTGTTATATATACATATATACTCTGGTAATACAACTTTGGCTACATTTAAAAATTAATATTATACATATAAATAAATTATTCAAAAACTTTAAATACTATTCATGTGATTTCATATTTTCTTATTTTAGTACTTTGTGGTTGAAAGTGTATTACTCCAGTACCCTATAATTTCGTTTTTTGCTTTTCGTTATCTTCTCTGTTAATTTTTTTATTAAATCAGTGAGGAAATTAAAACCGCAGGATATTAAAGTAAAATTTTGATAAACCACGTAATACTAAAGTGAACTTTCGATAAACTATACGTGGGATATCCAAATTTTTTTTATATAATTTAACGGAGAATTAAAAAAAATGCCGACAGAAAGAGAAAAACGAAATTATAAAATATTAAAATAATAAATTTTAAACCACATGATACTAAAGTAAAAAAAAAAAAATATGAAATTATAGAAATAATATTTAAATTTTTTTAAAAATTTTATAATATTTTATGGGTATGTAAATCAGAAATTAAAAAAAAAAATGGATGGATAAGTAAGTCAAAGTCAAAATATATGCCTTTAATTCGACGCGGCATTGTCTGAAATTTCCCGCCATGTGTTGCGGCGTGGGAACCGAGATATTAAAACAAGCAACGCGGCGAAACGTGGGGTCTTCACCATCTCCGCCGTCCATCATAGATCGGACGGCTCCCCTTGGACCCCATCACGGCCCGTGTATCTTTGCTTGATGCGGAAGCGTAATTGTCGCAATTGTTGCGACTGTGGGCCCCACTTTAGAAAACATCGAATTTTTATCGCGTCTAAATTTGAAATGCAATTGTTGGCTACGCGGACCCCAAGTTACCCCCTTTATGGTCTTTGGAACAAGTGTTGTTGGGGGGGAGAATTAATATATATTAAATATATGTTTAACTATTTTTTCCTACATCACAATCAGAAGTATCACTTTTGATTTTATTAAGATTATTATTGTGTTAGGAGAATTTTCAAAGTTTTTTATTTGAAATATATTTTACTAAACCTACTGTTGTTAAAAGCAGAAATTAAAAATAAAATTAAGCAAGGCTTTACTGACTGTTTGGCCATATTAAGCAAAATCTATAATTTTAATAGCCGATATGGTGCGTTTGCTCATTTAACGGTATAGAAGAGCTCAAATCAATTAAATTTTTCTTAAAAAATTTTTAAAACTATTTAAAATAAGATCTAGACTCTAGATCTCAAATATA
Source organism: Ananas comosus (assembly GCF_001540865.1). NCBI lineage: Eukaryota > Viridiplantae > Streptophyta > Magnoliopsida > Poales > Bromeliaceae > Ananas > Ananas comosus. The sequence continues at coordinate 1,520,684 of NC_033621.1, forward strand.
AAAATTGTATCATCACTTTTTGAAGGATATTTATTTCCAGTCATTCATTTTTCTGTTCACTTGATGGACAAGAGAACAATATCAAAAATTGTAAAATTTGATCTTCCGATAGTTTAAATAGTTTAGATTATGTTTAACGGTGTCGATCATCAATTTGGAAGTTCTATCATCGAAAACAAATCGATAGTAAACCGAGCCATTTACTACCGATAGTATTCTAGCAAAACTCATATAGAGTTTGACTGGGCTACTATCGGTAGTAAACTGCTCGGTTTACTACCGATTTGTTTTTGATGATAGAGCTTCCAAATCGACGATTGACACCGTTGAATATGATCTAGACCATTTAAATTATCTAGAAATCAAATTTCATGATTTTTTGGCATCACTAATTGAACAATCAAAGGGTCACAAAATCTATAATTTTAATGGCCGATATGGTGCGTTTGCTCGTTTAACGGTATAGAAGAATTCAAATCAACTAAATTTTTGTTAAAAAATTCTTTAAACTATTTAAAATAAGATTTAGACTCTAGATCTCAAATATAAAAATTGTATCATCACTTTTTGAAAGATATGCATTTCCAGCCATTCATTTTTCTGTTCACTTGATGGACAAGAGAATAGAAAATGTGTAAAATTTGATTTCCTAATAGTTTAAATAGTTTAGATCATATTTAACGGCGCCGATCATCAATTTGGAAGCTCTATCATCGAAAACAAATCGGTAGTAAACCGAGTCGTTTACTACCGATAGTATTCTAACAAAACTCTCTCTCTCTCTCTCTCTCTCTCTCTCTCTCTCTCTCTCTATATATATATATATATATATATATATATATATATAGAGTCCGACTACTATACTATTGATAGTACCAAGCCCTTGATACTATTGAGTTTTCTACCGTTAGATCTATCCTTTGATCATTTCCACCCGTTAGATTATACAATTAAACCAACCACCCACTTAACCCTAGAGGACCACTATCATCCTAACCGCACATCCTTTCATCCAACGGCCAAAAACTCAATAGTACCAAAGGCTTGGTACTATTGATAGTATAGTAGCACTATTCTATATATATATATATATATATAGAAATAAGATTTTGAACTTAGTGACACAAGTTTCAGTTTTTCATAACACTCCTCAAATAATAATATATCATTAAATAGCACTATACTATACAGCAACAGAAAAAAAAAAAGAAGACATTAATTAAAAAAATCCGGCTACTATACTTTTACGAGTACGATCGCTTTCATACTCATAATTCGTTTTCGATAATATAACTTTCAAATCGACGATCCATACCGTTAAAATTATCTAGAGCATTTAAAATTTCTAGAAATTATATGTTATGATTTTTCGACATTATTTACCTTACGATCAAAAGATTACTAAATTGACAATTTTTTACTGTCCGTATAGAATACTTACTAGTTTAACGGTGTAAAAGAATTGGAATAGATTAAATTTTTGATAAAAAATTCTATTCACTACCTAGATAAAGATCAATAACTCTGATCTTAAATTGAAGAATCCGATTTTTAGGATCTTATTCAATTTTGACCGTTCATTTTATGCCCACTTGATAGACTTTATTATGATTTCAAAAAATATGAAATTTATTTTGTAGAAGTTTCAAATACTTTAGATCATATTTAACGAAGTGGATCATCGATTCGAAAGCTCCATTATCGAAAATAACTTATGAGTACGAATGACTCAAATCAATTTACCTTAAATCTTTAAATTTGGATGTAAAATACTTTGGGGTACACTTTGCGGTAACATAGGAGCAGGAGGTGGGCCCGGGCCATCATAAGCCCAACAAATCCATTAGGACTCGGGGATCAGGATCAATGAGGACCATACACGTGGTGGGGCCATAAACATTGCTAAATCGCTGTAAGATTCGAGCTGGTGCACTTTGTCATCAAGCAACCGAATTATAGCTAGTGTTTGCTTAAACATCGCAATTTCAAGTTAATGTTTATGGATAAAGCGACAAAAACAGGTGGGAGATGGTTTAAGAAACATTATTATAAGAATGGAATTTGTATTAAGAATCCAACGAATTTGCTTCTTGTAGTACAGGTCATTCTCATTCGATCTTTCCTCTTTCCATATAGCTGTTAAATTAGGGGGTTTTTTTGTTCTTTAGGAAAAATGCAGAGCCAATGAGTGAAGCACTGCACTAGGGTTTGTTAGCATAATTAAAGGACTCAGGTCCACGGACCCAGTACGATCACACAAAGCCCGAGTACTAATCCGCACTAGAACAAAGACATAACTCAATCCACATACTAGGCACTACTAATATGCGACATAAACAACTTTACGTACTAAATTTGGTAAAGTAATGTGTAGATCCACTAGGTATAAACAAAAAAATAAGAGTAATACTTCTATATTTTTTTTTTTCATTACCGTTCAATCACTCCCACTCAACGGTACAGATTTAATTTTCTTAAAATTGTGACCTGGAATAGCAGGTCATTTTAGGAGTGGTAACGACCACCAGGTATCTCAAAAAAAGATATTTTTGTCTTTTATACATAAGCAATTTAGCCATTTTATCTCTATTATATTATTAAAATTTTATTCTCTCTTTATTTCTTTTTTCTCTCTCTATCTTTCCTCTCATATTTGGTATTTCATATAAAAAAATTTTCAAATTATTTGACAACAAGAACATGAGATTATTTTGTGAACCAACTATGAATTTTTTTCTATATCCATCTTGAATCCAACCTGAATCATATATAAAGTTTAATATTATATTCGAATTTATATTTTAAAAATTTAAATTTAATATAAAAAATTTTAAAATATGGTAAAAAGAAATAATTGTTTCGGGTTCCAATCTTCCTGTTTGGATTTGGTTTTGGATTTCAAAAAATTGGTTAGTTTCGGGTTTAGATATAGATTTTTGAAATCCATCGAGTTTAGAAATAGATTTTGTGATTGTTAATCAGATTCGAATTCAAATTTCTAACCTTTTTTTTTCTGAATAGTAATCCTAATCTTTTTAATTTTTATGTTTAAACTAAATTCGTAAATTTCTAAACTAAATTTGTAAATTAATGCCTAATTAATGCCTAAATTAGGGTAATCAATCAATTTCCTAAATTAGTGCAAATTAATGTATAAATTTAGGATATCAATTAAAAGTTTCTTTAAATGATGTATAGTTTAATTACCGAAATAACCTCGAATGGTGTAACCCATTTACCTGCTAAATATTAAAATTACACTTTTACCCTCTATTAATTAACGGTTAAGTTTTATTTTATTTTTTTAATAATAAAGTACCGAATCATTTCTCAAAAAATAAAAAATTAAAGCCATAAAATAAATCCAATCAAACAAGTCAAAAAGTTAGTGAAATTAAAATTTTTAACAATTAGGCAGTTACTTCAAATCGCCCAAAAGTTCATTTTAGTTTCGCACATTTTTACCTATCATTATTTTTATTTTGTTTTATGCATATGAATATAAGATATGAGTGCTCACCACCTAATATTATTAATCCTTTTGCTTAATTCAACTGTTTCCTCTTTAATATCTGCGAAAAAAAAAAGAAGCCAAAATACATTGATGTCCTGAGAGAATCACATCACCAACTCCATTCACATTCAACAACTGAGACACCTACCTACAAATTAGGATTAATCCAATTTCCAAACTTAGTTGACCCATCATCTAATCTCTCAACAATAGCTTTAATTTCCAATTGCTTTCACTCTCTAAGTAAAGCGAAAAATTGATGGTTGGATATTTCCTCCCCATCAAACAGCATAACAAATTATATACCTCAGTCAAAAGTACACAGAAGCAAAATTAAAATCCGAGAAATTTCTAAACATTGCAAACTTTCTTTCAAAATAGGTACCTGAACTTAGCTTGAATATCCCACACATATTTAATCGAAATTGATGTATTCTGGCTGAATTTGACAACTTTTCGAGAAATTTTTGTATCTCAAGTTCTCAGAATACAAAATCAGGATGTGACATTAAATTACAGGGAAATTATACAGGATGCAATCAGTGGAAGAACTTTAAATTAACTAATAAAGGGTCATAACAAAATTAAACTATAACACAACTATGGTGTCAAAGAGATACATATGAACTTTTTTTCGCATGATTTTCTCACTAGCCTGATAGAAGACCAATGAGATTCTCCCACAGCTCGAAGTAGATTATATCTGCAAGAGGGTTGCAAGATTTTCCTATAAGATGATCAAACGAATAAGCCGTCCAGAATATCGGAATGATTTCGCCGCTTCTCTCAGGCACCTGTTCTTTTCTTCTCGAGACCAGTGCTGAATAGATAAATTTGCACCAAAATGAAAAGGATATTAGCTATTTCACAAACTAAATTTAAAATCACCCCATTCAAGTGAAAGCGTAAAATAGTATGTGCTATTTCTACCTCTCCAAGCTTGTTCAGCTTCTCCCTAACATCTTTCAGTAGCAATTGTACATCACTATCCCATTTGTAGAACTCGAGCTCCCTCCCTTCGAATAGTTTCTCACAGACCTAACAACCAGGTAGAGCAGAATTCCTGTCAAGAATATCTAGACAGGTAGCAAAAACATCCGACAAAAAATTATCTTTTCCAATTTTGTCTTTTGGGGATTGTGTGGAGATAGTGAAGATAGAAACAGAAGAAGGACATGTAGTTAGAAACAGAAGAAGGGACCAGCTGGTATTTTTGTTTAGCACTCCACATTTTGTTTTCTAATATAGTTACACATATAATCAGATATATATATATATATATATATATATATATATATTGTTAAAGAGTTACCTTCCTACCAATCGGGATGCCACCATTTATATGTGCAAAATAAATATTGTAGAAGTGGCAGAGGAAAGATGGGGCACTGCTCTCAGCTAGTTCATTAAGATAATCGGCATATGTGATTCCAGGGGAACTTGGTTCAGGAATCGCAATGTTTTGCTCTTTGAACCACTCCAAATCTTTTGAAATGCTAGCAGCCCGCTCCAACCCACTTTTTCTGAAGTAAACATCTGAAAGGAAAAAAAGAAATTACAGGAAATTAAGGTTTAAGTCCTTCACGATTGCAAGTTCGATTGCTTAAGGACACCACATCTTCAAATTTGGATTACAATTGTTATCCTTTTCTAACAGTCCCTTTGTCCTTACCAGTTAAACCCTAAACCCTAAAAACATATCATTCATACATGCAAGCCAGAGTAACTGGAGGTTGGAACATATATGTATTCCTGTGATTACATTATCTCTTCATCGAAACCAATCCGACCATCCGTAGATTTCTAAAGCTCATAGATTCTGAGACTTCAAAGTACTGGGCAATCTAGTCACAGTCGACTCAAATGCTTATCAAGATATACAAGGCATTATAGGGCTCATAGTAACTTATTACATTCCACCAATAATCACTAAAAAAGCTCAGTTTAAAGACTTGAAAAATGAATTTTGATGATATATACTTAAATCTCATTAATAAATCAGTAGGAGAAACCCCCTAAAATCCCTACCATCAGTACCGGCACGCCTTTGAAAGAAAATAATGCAGCATAAAATTTGCCGCATGACAGAATCAGTAGTAGCCCTAAATCCTAAACCGATTTTGTGACAGCATTTTTAGAAATGGTTGCTTTCTAATCATGCAAATAGCATTATTTAGCATGTTTTCTCCTCGATCAAAAATTGTCAATAAAATATGAAATCATTCACTACTATTTTGAGTTTCTAATGCTTGTTCTATTCAATCGAAATATTTAATTTAAACCCAAATTTTTTAAAAAAAAAAAAGACAAAAATCATGAGAAGGAAATCTCACAGGCGACATCACTCGACTCATCGACGATGCGCTCGACGGTGTCGAACACGAGCTTGCTATCGACCAAATACTTCACGAACCCTTCCACGCTCGGACGCCACGACTCCTCGCCGGAGTCGACCTCCCCCTTCTCCTCCTCCTCCTCCTCGCCGCTCGGGGCGGGGGTGCGGAGCCTCATGGCGACGAAGCGCATCTCTTCGACGATGCCCTCGCTCTCGCCCGGGTAGGGTTTGCGGTACCTCTTCCGCTTCCTCACCACTGGACCAGTGGGCGTAGTAGTAGTAGTAGTAGTGGGTGTAAGAGGAGGGGGGGAGGAGGAGGAGGAGGAAGAGGTGGAGACGACGAAGTGGTGAGCAATGGGAGAGAGATAGGGTTGGGGAAAGAGATGGAGTTTCGAGGGGAATGAGAGAGATTGCAACGGTCGCAGAGGAGCCGACGCTACTACACAAGTGAGCATTTTTTTTTCTTTTTCTGGGTTTTTTTTCTCTTTTTTTTTTCCTGAGTAGCCGTTGCTTTTATCGGGAGATATTTGGCGCTCCGGAGCACTCACTAGGACAGGAACGGTGGTTTGTTAGTGGTTTATTTTAATTTTAATTATCACAATTACTCTTTACACCTTTATATTATATTAATTCAAACAAAAATTACCTTGCTTACCATCGTGTTTAAGGAAATTATTAAGCCGAATCACGTAAACATGTGTATAAATATACAAAGATTTCATGCGAGGCTTCCATTGAAAAGAAGAAAAACTAACAGAGAAATTAAAGATGCATCCATTGATTGATTCTCTCTTATTAGCGGAGGCGAAGCGTAGAACAGATTAAACATCAAATGTTATGTACAGACGCCTAATTAATTCTTTTTTTTTCTTTTCTTTTCTTTCAGTATACAACTTGACCACATCTGTGACCAAAGGTATAATAGTATCACAAGAACTCGAACTCAAACTCAAGCTCCAGCAGTTAAGAATCTCAGGGAACTTCATTTTCGATGATGTATTATTCCCGCAAGGACGAAAAATTTGAGAAACTACGAGTGCTCACTGATACGAGCTTTTAGTTTCTTCAAGAAATCCAGGGTCTCCGCGTATGATGGATCGGTTCGGCTAACTGGTTTGCAGGAGTTGACATGATCTGTAGCATTCAATACCTGTGAAAGCAGAGCATATTGTCCTAGATGAATGATATTGGAACCTATTTTTAGATAAAAAAACAACAAAACTGTGCACCTGTGACATCATCTGTAGCATTACTTACAACAAGTTCACCGTAACCAGGGTATGCAGACTCAATTGGTACGATCTCCAAGCGAAATGCCCAGCCACCATAGCCTTCGACAATCGGTGTCACCTGGGTCTATTAGAAAACTCTATTAATGTGAATTCAAATAAAACATGTTAGAGAAATACCACGAGATGCTTCTCTACCTCACTGAAACTGAGAACATCTAGGAGTCCTTTGTTATGGAGATGGCGAATAAAGTCGTTCAGTTCAACCAGTCTCGGCGACCCGCTTCGTAACTCCCCGATCTACAAGAAAATGTAAATTGAACAGCTCATGAGATCTATAAAAAAAAGGAACAAGAGTAAATTAGGCCGTATTAACTTGTCGTTTGACAAAGTTTAGTTTGAAAATACTTACTGAAGGGGCGGGACGAAAAACGAGGCCCATATGCCATGGCATATCTGCGAGTTTGCTGCCGAAATGTGGACAACTATAGAATACCTGTATTATCAAATGCAAGGTTAGTATTAAGTACGCAGAACGTGACTGTCAATTTGATGAGAAAGAAGCATACAATTCCGACTGTATTCTGATAAAACTTGTCGAAATTGTTCAGCTTTGCTTGATACAACATTTGCTTGACCACTAGACCGCCCATGCTGCAAAAAGGAACAACTAAATAGTCAGTGTGCGTGAATGATAGATAACAAAAGTTTGTAAACAACTGGTTTATAGAAAACCAACTTTACTTGCGAGTGACTTCAGAAATCTGCAGAAAAATTTATATAAACATATTTTCTTCATTCTCTTCGGTTTTTGGATTTCTTTGTTAGAAACTTTATTTTTTAAAATTTCCACTACTAATATATGTAATTCCAGAAATTTCCAGTAACAAATATATGTAAATTCCAGAATGATAAATTAGACATCCAGCAATAAGGAAACTTGATAAGAAATGAATATAAGACTACAAAACAGAAATTATGGTAGACATTAAAATAATGAGAAATCAACAAGCACCTGTGTGTAACAAATACAACAGGTCGGCTTCCAACACCAGCTGCAACTAACTTCCTCAGCAACATTGAGCTAACCTCCTAAGCAAACCAGAAAAGGATTCACAGTTCGATACCAATCAAACAAGACAATTAATAAATATTTGCTCTATTGGTCTAAAAGTGGGAACACCTATGTACTGGGAAAGCACCAACCTGAAGAGGCAAACTAGCTCCAGTCCACTGGGTCAGATTTGTCTGCAGGAATCATTCAATTAGATAATAGATGCTCACAAAAGAGTCCAACCTAGAGAGGACCTTGGAAAATCAAAAATGCTAAGGATACAAGAAGGTACTCCAACTCTGTTTTGCAATGATATAATTTATAAAGACCAGGACATGCAATCTAGACAACAGATTAATACTTGGGGAATATATTTAGTACAAACCTTGTATTTAACAGTAAACAGGCGAGCACAAGGAAAATCAGAAGAAAGCCACTCCCTTGGCCAGCATGTGCCCTGTAACCCGGCTTCCTGGTCTATGTTTTCCACGAAACCAGCTTTACTGGTTGTTGAAGACTTATTATCTGCTATTCGCCATGAATTAAAAGGGCCACCGCGTAGGCCATGGACAAAAACAACATCAAATAATGGAGCTGCAGGTTCATGGACTACTGTATCGTGTGAAGAACTGGAGGTATCACTAGTGTCGATTTCAATACTTTTAGCACCACTAGAAGATGAGGAAACATCCAAATCATTTTTGTCAAAACAAGCCCAATGTGGTGATTGCGGATTAAGCAAGAATAACCTATCCTCATATTGAGGAATCCTTTTACCATTCTCAGTAGCCATATTAAAACATGTATGATTTACTCCATTTTCTGAGCAGCGCACATTTAGCAAAGTTGACCTGCAGTAGCTCTGAATTTTTAGGTCATTGCAGCAAGGGAGCCGTCCACTAGTACAATCCTCAAGCCATTTACACCACTTTTCATCAGCTATAATAGCTTTCTTAACATTAGGTAAAAGAGAGAGAATGTTCAGCAGTCGAGCAGCATGTCTCCGAATATGTGATGTTGGAGGAACTCGAACACTAGAAGGGTCATTAGGGTCTAGTGAAGATGCGTCATACGTTTCATTTGCAGCAAGCTTTTCGTAGTCATCACACAAGAGGAATCGTCTAAGCAAGCAAAGCACTCCAAAATCAACAATCTTGTTTTGGCACATAGACTCTTCAGAACAAAGCTCGGACAGTGCTTTTATGCCTTTAAGTGTCGATATTGCTGAATCAGCTGCATCAAACTTAGGAGAGTTGTTTTTGTTAAGGTTCTTTAATGGTGCAACAAATGGGTTAAAAGCGAGAAAATCAGCAAGTGGATGTTTATCGACAGAATCAGATTCAGCTTCTAACTTAGGCATTGCTAGCCTGACGACAGCAGTAGCTAACTGATTGGCCACCTGGGTCGCCGAGTAAGCATTTGATTTATCAATTTCACTCTGCAGAGAAGAGTGTAACTTACTATTAAACCAGTAATAAAAAACCTAATAAGACCCTATATAGGATCCGTTATAGAAAGAAAAAGCACAAAATATGCAAAGTCTGCACATACTAATGATGCATGCATGTGTTATTATATGAATGTAAACTCTTTACTTCCAAAGTATTTATGTACTGCATCAACATAAAGGATTGATTCTCTTTGCTTCAAAGATACGGGAATAACCTAATGCAATTCCATAAAATGTTCATCACAATCCTACCTAGAGTAAAATATTACCCCTACTTCCTAGCCAAAAACATAAGAACTTTTCTGTTCTTTTCTTTCTTTTGTGACTCTTTATCAATAAATATGTATGGTGAATCACATTAATCTCGGTCTACCATAAGGCAAGGTAGTAGGTGTAAATTCAGAGAAATTAGAATGAAGTCCTGCACTCATACCAACTATTATGGTATATAAACTGTCAATGTAAACTTATAATATACGAGGAGGTGAAACTGAACCTTCACACTGTCAGTCTTTGGTGGAGCACCCCCTTTCAAATTTGACGCCTTGTTAGATCCAAGAATTTCACTCAACATAACAGTCAACCATCCTTGAGAAATTGGTATAGAAGCTGGGCCATGGTCATCAAGTATGCAAGAAAGGATTTCTACAGCCGTAGGTCGAATAGTATCTGCGGAAGATTGACCAAAAACCCAACGAAGAAGAATACCGGACCACTTTTGACTTTCCTCAAGAGATAAATGAAAACCCCCTGTATACAGCAGACTCAAGACCCTAGCTACTATTTCTTGCACATAATTATGCTTTTCTGCCTGTTTAGCTATTTCTCGCATGAAATGGAGGCCATTCTCCATAACCACCATCTTTGAATCCTTACATCTTTCAACAGAGACGAGAAAAGCTGACAATGCCACCCGAGCCAATGCAAAGTCGTCATTTTTACTAGCCTGGAAGGCTGTAGAAAGGAGACACGATGTCCATTTAGGAACAGAATCTATCAATGGCAAATTCTGGTCATCTAAGAGAGATCGAGCAACCAGACTTCCATGCCACTTAACAGTTCTTTCTGGTGCTGCTAATGCAGTCATGACAGCATTCCCATCGCTATCAAGCTCTTGAATATGAGAACGATTAGTATCTGATGCCAAAGCCCAGTTTGCTAGAGCCCATGCAGCAAAAGGTACAGCAACATATTCCCTCTGTAAATCATCCCAGAGGCCTGGCACAGTCGCAGAATTTAATTTCTCAACTTTCGCGGGGCTCGTAGCTTTTTCTTCGAATGTCAGAGGTGTGGTGATTGATGTATGTACTTCTAAGTCGTCCTTTGGTTGTGAAAATCCCAAAACAGTAGTGCCTCCAAGTATTTTTATCCCAATTCCCTTCACACCTCTGTCGCCATTCTCACCGTCATCGCTTCCATTGTGGTCGTCAAAGTGCATTCCGCCTTGCTCAACAACTTCAATAGCTGTCGCAATGTCTCTCATGTCCGCATTACCAGGTAACAGAGGACGAAAGGATGAGTAGTCTACATTATCGCAATTTGAAGTGACTATGTCCATAAGGGCAGCAACAAGCATGCTCCTTCCTTTAGAATGATCTGAACCATCCAATGAAGAGAGTTTAAAGTGCTGCTCTGACAACAAGAAAAGTAAGACATCTGAAAACATCTGAAAGATACTCAACAGAAAGAATAAATAAGTAGTCCAATTCTTGTAAATTCTCTTCATAAAATTTGTTTAAAATACAAAACACACAAGAATGTAACATAAGCAGCCTACGAAACCGCATTTCTATGGAAATCATCAACACAAATAACCATCAATGCTTACTCAAGTCCTAATGCCTTTTATGATGCGACGAATATCCGTATTTTTTGATGAATTAACACTTGACGACAATGACAGAGTAAAGCAACATAAACAAATAAATCAGAAGTAAAAAGATGAAATAAAACTTGTTTCTTCAATGATTCCTAAAAGAGGAGTCGTTACCTTCTTCGGCTTCTTAGGCTGGAAGGAGAAGATGAACCTAAGGAGGTTCGGGACCGCATGGGGCCGCCCCAACACCGCGGGGCACACCTCCGGATCGGCGATAAGGTGCGCGAGCGCCCTCGCCGCCTCCGCCTGCGTCCCGCGCAGCTCTGCTCCATTCCCCCGCGCCGCCGCCACGCTGTCCAGCAACCAATCCACCACGGCCCCGCCCCCGGCGCCGACGATCGCCGCTCGGCGCGCCGAGTTCGCCGCCGCGATGTCGGCGAGGAGCGCCGCCACGCGGAGCTCGAACCCCGACCTCACCTCCTGGTTCGCCGACGACATCACGGAGGCGAGCGACTTCCACAGCACGGCGGCCGCCGCCCCCGTCTGCCGCATCTGGTCCACGACCCTCCGCACCGAGCCCTTGGAAGCCTCCAGGGTTTTCTCGAGGTCAGCGTAGATTTGGTCGGAACTAGGGATCCGATGGTCGGCGGCGGAGGAGGAGGAGGACAGGTAAGCGGCCGCAGCGACGGAGGAGGCTAGGGTTCCGGCGAGGGCGTAGAAGGCGAATGAACGGTCGGAGTGGGATGCGGGGGAAGGAGAGGCAATAGGGGTTCGGAGGAGAGGAGGGGGAGCGGGGGGAGAGGGCAAGTGCTCTTTGAGGGGGTCGTAGGAGGGATCTTGGGGCGCTTGCGAGGAGAAGCGCCGCCGCAAGGGGCGGCGCCGCCGCAGGAGGAGGCGGAGCATCGCCGGAGCCTTCGTTTTCCCGTTTACACTTATTAACGTTCGTTGGCTCTTTATATTGGCTTTGGTTTGCGGAAGACGAGGAAGGAGGAGAGGAAGAAGAAGAAGCGCGGTAATGTTACTCGCGAGTAGGATTTAAGTAGAGTGACGTGGCATGGAACGGATATATGTGGCCAATAGAGTAGTGCCACGTAGACGGTGAAGTATTTACTTAGCTTGTTCTTGAGAGTGTGATGGTTTGGGGAGTTTGGTGGTGGGAGAGATAATGGCGGCAGACGTGGCCTATTAACGTGGGTCGTATTGCGCCGGCACGATCCACATTTATTTGGGCCGAAATAGGTCCGAGGCCGGTTTGATGTGATCCTGTACCAAATTTGGACCATTTGAGTCATGTCGAATCGAACTTTTTTGGATATATCGTCCTAACTCCTAAGTCCTAACCTGCGCATACATAATTTCTCTCTCATTCACTATGAAATTATTGAATCGTCACAAATTATTCGCATGCGACAAAATGCATCCAAAGTTAATTTGATATTTCGTACAGTACAGTTGGATATGTGAAAGTTGGGGTAGAAGCATGAATTTGTATTCTTCTTTGTTCTTTTGCAAAATTTCTTAAAATTTTCTTATGTTGTGCGAAAACAATTGAGTTCATATTTTGTTTCACTGTTCTCACACTTCAAATACAATTTTGACAAGGCCCAAACCAAAACAAATTTTGTGTCGAATGCACGTGAGGTTGAACAAATGTGCGCATGCCTAATAGACTTAGATGTGCGAGCAGGGCGAGAACAAGATGATAGTTTTACGCGATCGATGCACACATGAGTGGCGTATAGTCATCGTGCTAGCGTGCCAAACCTGAGTTTGTTCGGTTAGTTTTTTGCCGAGTTTGAGCTTGGCCTTTGGAAGCTTGACCGGACTTGAGTGAAGTCTAAACCGGTTCTTTGACTATTCTGAGTTGAAAAGTGATGACCTTCGCATGTACATATCTCTATTTGCAAGTTTTATAGTTGTTACTAAATTTGTACTCACATCCTTCCCTTGTGATTTGAAGAAGTTAAAATTATGTCCTGAGTTGAATAGCATGCGCTAACAAATTAAAACTAATCAATTTTGATCGCCACTTTGACCACCGTATCTATGGTTCATACAATTTGGAGGCTAATACAGTTTGAATGTGCTTTGTGCAGCTAAAAAGCAAAAATTAAATTCTTCGCCTATCTAGCCCGAGCCCAAGAGATCCAATTAGATATCACATGACAAGAAAATATAAGAAAATACAGAAATAACATAGACATTTCAGTTCCTTGGAAAAAAATTTTCTTTTAAGAACACCTTTTAATTTGTTCCTACAACTTATGATATTTTTTTTATGTACATTTTAATATGAAAAAAGAATCCCCATAAAAAAGAAACAGTGGTTGCTATGCATTCTCTCACCAAAATCCCTTGCAAAATTAAGTACAAATAAAGTCCATAAAACCAATAAATGAGTGAACTAACATCTGGTCTTCGAATCAACAAGCATAAGACGGAATTATTCTACCTTGGTGCCGACCTAACCAAGCGGGACAGACTAGCTAACATCTTAGGTTGCCAAGTAGGCAATCTGCCCTTCCGTTACCTGGGGCTGCCTCTCCACAATAAGCCCCTCCGCAAGGACGATTGGACTGTTATCATCAATCGCATAGGCTCGCGAATCGACGGTTGGAAATCCAAATTGCTATCGCAAGGGGGTAGACTTATTCTTATCAACTCGGTATTATCGAACTTACCGCTCTTCTATCTGTCAATCTTCAAGGCGCCTCATTGGGTGTTATCCAGAATCGAAGCCCTACGTAGAGCCTTCTTCTGGAAAGGATGCTCCAAAATCTCTGGCGGAGCATGCCTTGTTAACTGGAAAGCGATTTGTAAAAGCAAGCACGAAGGTGGGCTGGGGGTTAAAGATATGGAAGCAATGAACATCGCTCTCTTAACCAAATGGTGGTGGCGTTTCTTCACTGAGCCACACTTGCCCTGGTGTAATCTACTTAGATTCCTGTATTACAAGAGGCGGAGACCACTGCACGAAGGCACTGCATTCGCTCCATACTCGCAGTGGTGGAAAGGTGTGGTTCGGTGTCGCGAAGTGTTTAAATGCGGCATTTCCTATGACATTGGTAATGGTAGCAACGTCAGTCTCTGGACGGACATCTGGGTGGAGGAAACTCCGCTGAGCACAGTGTTTCCAGGAATTTTTGCTTCGATCAGGAACAAGGGGGCGCGCATTTCCCAATGCTGGAACTCACATGGATGGAGATGGCGCTTCATCTGTAGAGGTTACGTGGCTTCCGCCTCGTCCGAAAATAGAAGACAAATGGGGCTGCTGAAGGACCTACTACTCCACCACATCCCAAGAAGTGGACTTGACTCGCTTAAATAGAGATGGACCTCACATCAAAAGTTCACTGTTAACTCCCTATATAAATTCATCACTTATGCAGGCCAATCGGACCCAATCAATCAGCAGCTATGGAAACTAAAAATCCCCGTCAAAATCAAAATATTCGTCTGGTTGCTACTTCGCAAGAGGTTGCTCACGGCTGATAGACTCATCAATCGTGGGATTCAAGCTGAACCCTATTGCGTCTTCTGTGCTTTTTCCCACGAGTGTTGCGATCACCTTTTTAGCGATTGCGTCTTCGCACGCTTTCTCCTACTCCGTCTGACTGGGATATCCAGCGGTGTCCCGACTGTGGACGTTCGAGATCGCTGGAACTCTCTATCTCTTACCCCGGATGCCATCGCAAGAGCTAAAGGATTAACCAAGCTAGCGGCCACCTGGTGGGTTATCTGGACCGAGCGAAACAGCTTTGTCTTCTCTTCGACACTTCCGAACGTTGTTAGAGCTTTAGATAGAGGCTCATCCCTGTCCAACTCCTGGATCTCGCTTCTGTAATCGCGCAACGTCGCCTTTTACTGTATTCCCCCTCTCTCCCCCTGCTCCTCTTCTCGCCCTGTTTTGTCTCTTTTTTTCCTTTAATGTACCTCCCCTATGTTCTTTCTAAAGGAAGCCTAAGCTGCTTCCACCTTGTACGCTTAGTTCATTGCTCTTAGTGAATGAAGCAGGTAGCGTGCTACCTTTCTCTCAAAAAAAAAGTTTTATCAAATAAGGTAGTTTGTTTATTGTCATATTCTCTCTCTCTCTCTCTCTCTCTCTCTCTCTCTCTCTCTCTCTCTCTCTCTCTCTCTCTCTCTCTCTCTCCCCAACTTTTTTTTTTTCCCACCCGGGGTGGCCTCGTTCCTCACCAGCCGGCATGGGAAAACCCGGGTGGGAAAACCCTAGGGTAGAAAGAATATGAATTGACCGGGCAAAAGAATTTGCAAAGAATTGAGCCATTCAAGTAAGTTGGGACAGTGCTGAGTGCTAATCTAGACACAAATGTTATCCGATATATAACCTGTGACATACCACATAATGCTAATGATGCTCACATGACTCGACAAAAGTACACGTTGATGTTTTTTTCACCCTTAAACTCTGTGCACCACGCCGGCTTGTTGCGAATGAGTTTAATTTTAATAAATATAAAAATAATTTAAAATGGGAATTAAAAATACTCTAAAATGATTAATGAATACATATTAATCAATCATCCTAACTTTTCTCTAGTTATTCGTATTTATAATGTTTATATACGTATATACGTACATCTTATTTCTTCTAATCATTATTGTTCTTCCACTCTGCCTCTTTTACTTTACCAAAAAACTGCATGTGATTTAGATACTGATAAATCACCTTTTAAATTTTTTTAGGGGAACAATAAATCGTATATATATTAAAAGATAGAATAATATTAAGTTTAATTCACATTATAAAACAAAAAGACTTTTCAGATGTAATCAAAAGATATTTATTAATCCTGGACAATAGATTTTTTCGTCGTTTTAAGAATGTGAATTAGTGCTTAATTAATTAAGAATAAGAATATCTTTTGATTAATTTGGTTGTTTGGTACGTACGTAGGTTCTCGTTTCATGCACTATTTTTTTTTTACGTGCATCGATCGATCCGTACGTCCACGCACGCATGCATGGAACAGCCGCAAGGTTAGCCTCTTCTAGGAGGCCCGGTAGGGGGCGTGGAGGAGCCACGCCTTGCGCCGCGTGCGGCACTCCGCCACGCAGCTCTCGTGGAGCCGACCGCTTGCGGTCGCATCACATCAGCACCCACTCCATGAAGTAGCTGCCCTCGTCACCGGCCAAGCGCTTCCGGTGCAGCCAGCGGCGCGACTTCGTGACGAGGCGGAGCGGCGCGACAGTGCCCAGATTACTGAAAAACAGCTTTTCGGGCGCGCCGCGAGCAGACAGTGGACGTGTCTTGCTCGGTCGGTTCGGTTTGGCAGGGCTCCGTGTTGAAGCGTTTAACCGTTGCTGGCTCTTTATTCTCTTTCGTGCATTTCCCTAGGACGTTTAACCATGTTTGTTGCTCATAAAATAACTATTGCTTTTCAACCTGATGTTCGCTTTCCGTGTTCTGAGCTGAACCAGCCCGTACCGGCCACTCCCGTTTTACTAGTGGTTCTGTGATGCGAAAATCGCTTCGCCCGAGTGAATTATGCAGAGTGGGTTGGAAGGGCATGATGGGATATAATCGTAGGTGGGTAAACCGTGGGGCCCCATGTTTCCACGAGTGGCTCCCCATGCAAAAGGGTGAGGCGTGTAGGTACCTTTTTATCCGGCGGCTGGGTACAGGCTGTGCGCAGGCCGAGTTAGGCAGCGTATTCGCCGGTAGCAATCGCTTTGGATATAGGGGAACCTACACATCGTGTTCACTTGGGCGCCCATCGGTTGGCCTACGGTTAAATGTACATTACGGGTAGGTTTTATTCTTTTTAGGATACAGCTTCAGAACGGGCTGTGTTGTAAATGTCTGAGTAATGTTTGAGTTACAATAACTGTTCCAGTCCTGGCAACTGTTGATTTTTCCCGGGACTGTCGCGCTGCGCTGGTGCTCGTGGCCCGCCCTCGGCTCCGCCTCCTCCTCCTGGTCGCACCACATATGGTTTACTACGCCGAAAGTTTAGTTGCTAGCCGAGGCAATCTGTACTAGATGTGATAATTTTAATAAACTTTTGATTTAAAATATTAAAAAGTTGTAGTAAACCGATCATTAGTTTTTAAAGTTTTAACTGTTAATTATCTACACTATGCAAACATTTAAATTGCTGCATTTTGTTAGGTTTAGACTATTTTAAAAATATCTTATAACAAAAGTGATAAATCTCATTCTAGTCATGGAGACTAGAATTTAAGTTCATAAAATAGTAGTAAAAGTATTCTAAAAATAAAAGTTGTCAAATAAAAATTTGATGAACAAACTAACCATTTATTACGGCTTTTTAATATTTTAAATCAAAAGTTTATGAAAATTATCACATCTAGTTCAGATTGTCTCGGCTAGCGGTTAAACCTTTGGTGTTATAACTTTTGTTGAATTTTTTGTTGAATCATCATACCTCTGGAGGCACGATGGCTATCATATGGTCGGATCGATATATATATATATATATATATATATATATATATATATATTTATATATGATTGAGTTGATGATATATATGTGGTCCACGTCTGTTGGGATAAGACTCTGCCGAAACGCGGCCAGCATGCTCAGGAGAAGCTAAGAAAAAAATATAAAATAAAATTAAAGTTCTCAGTTATGCTGTTCTTTGTTTGCTGGAATACACTGATTTTGATAGNTTCTTTTAAGAACACCTTTTAATTTGTTCCTACAACTTATGATATTTTTTTTATGTACATTTTAATATTAAAAAAGAATCCCCATAAAAAAGAAACAGTGGTTGCTATGCATTCTCTCACCAAAATCCCTTGCAAAATTAAGTACAAATAAAGTCCATAAAACCAATAAATGAGTGAACAAAAAAAAATAGGAGGTGAGGAAAAGGAGCTACGTACGTACCACCAGATGTACGTGTGGTGAGAAACCACATCAAAATAAACATTTTGTTGGTGTTTGTAGATACCAATTGGCTGAACCAAGTCCACTGTGTTGATCTGTGGACCATTCAACTATTCGCTCTTTGTGAAAAAATTTCACCCCATTATATATGCCATGTACCATATTTGACCAGTTCTATTAAATCATGCGAAATAATAAAAATTTAATAATAAATAATGTTGATTAATCTCATGTGTTCAGTAGTTTTATTCTCATTCGACCCAAATAAAAATATTATGCTACTATATTGTCCATGAGTATTATTTTATTATCCTCTTTTTGTTATTTTTTTTACTATTCTTTAAAAACATTAATACTTACTATAAAAATAAAAAAAAATTTAGAGATCCGAGTTATGTTGGTTGGGCTAAAGATCCTGTGACATTTAGAAAGAGATATGAAAATAATTCGTTGCTGTGATTAATATATTAGCAAGTTTTAATGCTAAGTGATATATATTTATTAGGAAATGTTAAAACCATATTTGAATATCTTATAATTTTATTGTGAAACAATTGTATTTTATAGTATATTTTCAGTAAATTTCAATATTATAATAATAGCAAACAAATTTAAAAATTCAGATATTTGAGCTTTTTTTTTTTTTGCCTATTTTTGTTGTTTTTGGATACTCCAAAACAGCATCCAAATTGTACATATAATATAAATACTATTTTCCATAAAACAACAAAATACAATAAAATACTACGATTTTAGTAATTGCATCCAAACAGATCCTAGACGCAGAGTGGTCCACGGCTGATGCTGTGAACCGAGCACACGCAAAATTTAGTTAAG
The DNA here is from genome assembly GCF_001540865.1 of Ananas comosus. NCBI lineage: Eukaryota > Viridiplantae > Streptophyta > Magnoliopsida > Poales > Bromeliaceae > Ananas > Ananas comosus. The sequence goes on from NC_033621.1 coordinate 1,539,791, forward strand.
AGGGTACGGTATAGCCTATAGGACTATAATACAGTTTTAATACTTTTGATCTCCACCGTCCATCAGAGGATCGCACGATTACCTAACCATTAATTGGATAACTAACACCGTCCATCAGAGAACGGCACGATTAACTAACCATTAATTGAATAACTTATCGTGTAATATTGCTTAAGAACCTTTCAATTATGAGCTATCTATTTAACATTTCGAAACTTTTATTTTTAAATTTAAATAATATTAATTAATATAGTGTATAATTTATGAGTGATTAGATGTTAATTGTTTTATTTTTACATATTGTAAAGTTATTAAAACCATTGGAATTTATAAAATTACCTAAAAGATTAATGAAATTTCTAAATTATTGATAATTTAAAAGCAAATATAACTTTGGGAACCAATTTCAAAATATCTTATAGTTGAGGGGTCTCCGTACATTTCGACCCACGTGCGTGAACTCCACGTTCCCTCGGCTAAGGCTCCGTTTGGTTTGGAAATTAGTAGTAACTAGTTATACCGGGGATAGATATAAGTATAAATTTTTATAAGAATAAGAGTATTTTTTTGTTTGGATGAAAATGTGAGTATAACTATAAGCTGAAACTAAAAAAATTATGTTTGGATGGTTATTAGGAATAAGAGGAATAGTTGTTAGTTATAAATAAAAAATAATGATATTATCTCTATAATTAAATTTAAAATTTTAAAATTTAAACTTATAATTAAAAATTAAAAATTAAAAATTTTAACTTTTAAATTTTAAAATTTAAAATTAAAATTTAAAATTAAAATTTTAAATAACAAATTTTAAATTTAAGACCAAATTTAAATTTCAAAAATATAAAATAGCAAATTTAAAATTTAAAAACTAAAAATATTAAATTTAAAATTTAAATTTTAAAAATATCAAATTTAAAATTTATAATTTATAATTTATAATTTTAAATTTTAAATTTAAATTTTAAAATTATAAATTTTAAAAATTTAAATTTAAATTTAAANAAAGATATGAAAATAATTCGTTGCTATGATTAATATATTAGCAAGTTTTAATGCTAAGTGATATATATTTATTAGGAAATGTTAAAACCATATTTGAATATTTTATAATTTTATTTTGAAACAATTGTATTTTATGGTATATTTTCAGTAAATTTCAATATTATAATAGCAAACAAATTTAAAAATTCAGATATTTGAGCTTTTTTTTTTTTTTTTTTGCCTATTTTTGTTGTTTTTGGATACTCCAAAACAGCATCCAAACATTTCTTTGTACATATAATATAAATACTATTTTCCATAAAACAACAAAATACAACAAAATACTACGATTTTATTAATTGCATCCAAACAGATCCTAGACGCAGAGTGGTCCACAGCTGATGCTGTGAACCGAGCACACGCAAAATTTAGTTAAGAGGGTACGGTATAGCCTATAGGACTATAATACAGTTTTAATACTTTTGATCTCCACCGTCCATCAGAGGATCGCACGATTACCTAACCATTAATTGGATAACTAACACCGTCCATCAGAGAACGGCACGATTAACTAACCATTAATTGAATAACTTATCATGTAATATTGCTTAAGACCCTTTCAATTATGAGCTATCTATTTAACATTTCGAAACTTTTATTTTTAAATTTAAATAATATTAATTAATATAGTGTATAATTTATGAGTGATTAGATGTTAATTGTTTTATTTTTACATATTGTAAAGTTATTAAAACCATTGGAATTTATAAAATTACCTAAAAGATTAATGAAATTTCTAAATTATTGATAATTTAAAAGCAAATATAACTTTGGGAACCAATTTCAAAATATCTTATAGTTGAGAGGTCTCCGTACATTTTGACCCACGTGCGTGAACTCCACGTTTCCTCGGCTAAGGCTTCGTTCGGTTCAGAAATGAGTAGTAACTAATTATACCGGCGATAAATACAAGTATGAATTTTTGTAAGAATAAAAATATTTTTTTGTTTGGATGAAAATGTGAGTATAACTATAAGCTGGAACTAGAAAAATTGCGTTTGGATGGTTATTAGAAATAAGAGAAATAGTTGTTAGTTATAAATAGAAAATAATGATATTATCTCTATAATTGATTTTAGATTTTTAAATTTTAAATTTATAATTTAAAATTAAAAAATTAAAAATTTTAAATTTTAAATTTTAAAATTTAAAATTAAAATTTAAAATTATAATTTTAAATATTAAATTTTAAATTTAAGACCAAATTTAAATTTTAAAAATATAAAATAACAAATTTAGAATTTAAAGACTAAAAATATTAAATTTAAAATTTAAAAATATCAAATTTAAAATTTAAATTTTAAAACACTCTTATCGGGTTATACCCTGCATAACCCGGTAAAAGTGGGAACAATAGTTCCCACCATACTCTTTTTTTTGTTTGGATATAACGGGGATATCGTCCTTATCCCCCCTTTAATACTTGAGCCAAACCGGGTGTCCGCGTATGGTAGCATATTTCCTTATACCCAGTTATTAGTAAGAAAATATATAAATAAATAAATAAAGGGTTACTTGCACCGTTAGTCCCCAAACTTTTTTTTTAATTCGATAGGTTTGAATTAATTGCATCATTAGTCTCTAAACTTTATAGATTTTTTCACTGGTCCCTCGTTGTTTCGCGTCCTTTGATCTCACACACTGCGCTTACTGTCTCTTCTAAAATATATGATCTTTAGTTTCGAATCAGAGTTACCATTTAATTTTTTTGAATTTTTTTTAAAAAAAGATCAAAATTGATCTAGAGATAATCGATCATGAAATCTACAATATTCCATTAGAGTTGATGTGGTCTATTTCCACAAAATTTATGAAAATTTGTTATTATTGAAATCCAAATAAAGCTAAATAGGTAAAAACGTACCATACTTATCTTTCAAAATTTTTATTTTACTATTTAACCTTCAATTTATTTAATTTAAATTAGGCAACAGTATTTTAGACTTTAAAATTTAAATTAATTATTTATTTTAATAAATTTATTATTGCGAGAATTGTATTAAATATAATAACTAAATAAATATGTAAAGAAAAATGAGTAATTCAAATTTAAAGTTAAAATATTATTAATTGATTAAAATTAAATAAATTAAAAAATTGGATAGTAAATTAAAATTTTAAAAAATTAGGTATAAAGTAATTTATATTTTAGATAGGAACCAAAGTCAAAAATGGAAAAAGGGTAGGGACCAATGGTGCAATTAACCCATCGATAAATTCAGAGAGAGAACGACCAATGGCGCTATGCTCCTTCTTCTTCACAATCTGATTCTAGAGAGAGAGAGAGAGAGAGAGAGAGGGGGGGAGAGGGAGAGGGAGAGGGAGAGGGAGAGAGTGAGAGAGAGAGAAAGAGAGAGAGGGGAGCGCTCAAGCTGNAGAGGGAGAATTAGGGTTTCGGGGATCGATGTGAGGAGAGGATGTGGGGGCGATTCTACTGGGGAACGAAGGGGGGAGAGGTGGGGATCGTCGTGGTGTTCGCATGGCTATCGAGCGAGGAGAGGCACCTCAAACCCTACCTCGATCTCTACTACTCCCTCGGGTGGAGCTCTCTCGTTTGCCACGCTGACTTTCTTACCCTGTAAGTGCTAGATCCTGATCATTTCATTGTTTTAGTGAGTAAATTGGTAATGGACTCAGCTTGTGATCGATAAAATGGGGGAGGTAGGAGATTTTGTGATTTTTTGTGGTTAAAACAATCTCTTAAGCATGAATTTGTACTGTTGTTAATGAAATTGTGAGGATAAGACAATGAATTTGTTACCTATTTGAGTTACTGCAGATTTTTTGGAGTTTGGTGTTAAAGGAGTAGCAATTAGACCTACAAATGGACAAAAAATTGTATAGGATTGATCTGTGAATGTGTTAGATCTTTTTGTATTTGTGCTAGGACATGAGACATGAATTGTGTTGTAGAATGGGTCTCGAAGTGATTTAGCTCCAGGTGATTTGTTCTGAGAACATTTAAGCAGGTACAATTTGTACTCTCTGCGAGTAAGTGTGGGGACTTCTGATAATAAATCCAACTATCATCCATTGCCGCACCAATTCCGGACTATTTTGTTTCAATTTCTTACTATTTCTCTTTTACTACATGGTGGCAGCTGCATAGCAACAGAAGAATGGAATTATCGTCATTTTTTTTCATAATTTTACAATTGATCACTCTGCAGTTTGACCTGATATATGATTCCGGACGAGATTTTTTACAATTTCAAAAGATACCTTTGTCTGCTATTTCTGCTTCATAGATGCCCTTTCATCATGTCTTCATTCTTTTAATTTACTAGCTTGTTCTTTAATCTTTTCCCAACATTCATTATCATGTAAACCGCTTTTCAGCGAATAAGCAGAAAAATTTAATGCAGATTTTTCCCGGAGAAGGCGACATCACTAGCTGATAGCATTCTTAAAGAGCTTGTCAAGGTCAGCTTATACTTAAACAGCTATTACAATGGTGATTTTTCTTAAACTTTATTATGGTACTAGTGCCTATAGAATTGAGCCACATAACCAGTGCAATTGATGTTGTTACTACTATATCCACCTTTTGCTGCTTTTACTTCTTATAACGCCCTTTTAGAGGAAGATTTATTCATTATTTCTCCAAAGATTGGTTCATTAATGTCAAATAGCTACCTCTTGAGTCCAAGGATTGTTTGGTCTTGTTTCTAAATGTTTGCATCTTTTGTATTCTAAATGATAAATTGCAATCATCACAATTTGGTTTTCTTTTTGGAATAGCAGGAAATAAAAACTAGGACATTACCCATTGTATTTGCGGCTTTTTCTGGGGGACCAAAAGGTTGCATGTACAAGGTTATTCAGGTATATTTTTTTCGTTCAGTTATTAGTAAATATGCTGTATACAACTTTACATTTCCTTTTCTGGCTTAACAAATTTCGGATTCATAATTGACATAAATATGCCTATTTCTTCTTGGCAGTTGATTGAAGGAAAATGTGCAGGACAGTTAAGTAAGGTGTGCTCATGTTCCTGTACATTTAGTTCCATGTCATCTTCCTTTCACTTTTTATCCAGCTATTTTGTCCGATAGACCTAGCTTATCTTTCTAGCCAATTCTAATTGTTATTTGAGGAATAGTTGACACTTACAATCTATGTTTAACTTAATTTGAAGTCATTAACATGAATAAATGAGCCCTGATTTCTTTTTTTCCCCTTTTCTATCCCTTGAAGGATGAATACCGATCAGTAGGAGACTGCCTATGTGGACAAATATACGACTCTACTCCAGTGGATTTCACAAGTGATTTGGGCACTCGATTTGTTCTTCATCCATCTGTCCTGAAAATGTCGAGCCCTCCTAGAGTTGTATCCTGGATGGCCAAAGCCTTTGCTTCTGGCCTCGATGCACTCTTCATAAATAGATTCGAAGCGCAGCGGGCCGATTATTGGCAGACTCTGTATTCTTCAGCTGTAAGGCTCTCAATTGGTTAAAGTGATTCTTTTAATCTTGCTTTCTTTTTATACATCCCATTTATTTGCATGGCCAATATGCAGAATTTTGGGCCAATAACAATATTTTGCTCAGAAGATGACAAACTTGCCCCATATTCGGTGGTTTCTAATTTTGCTCAGCGCCTGCAAGAGCAGGGAGCAGATGTTAACCTAGTGAAATGGAATAGCTCCCCTCATGTAGGTGAGTTTTGAGAACCCAACTATAAATAGGTTTAGTTATGTATCGACAATGAAGCTAATGATATGAAAGTTTTAGTTATGTACCCTGAAAATTTGAAAGTTGGTCTTGTTTAACATTGTTGCAAGGACCAACATAGGATAGCGGACAATTTCAATCTTTTAGATCCGCATGGTCAATTTAGATTATCTTTTAGATGTTAAGTTCTCCTCCCAAAGTTCATCTATTACTGAACAAGTATTTTATGTGCCCTTTTATGCTACTCAGGCCATTATAAGTATCATCCAGATGAATATGAGGCTGCTGTAACCCAGCTTCTTCGAAAGGCTGCTGTGGTTTTTGCCAACAGAAGACAACACAATGGCGTTTCGGACATGAACAATACATCCAATCCAACACCTGAATCAGTGTACGATCATCACAGGACTGCCGAGAGTTCAAATGCGAGCTTAAGAAGACTTGCTATTGATTCAACACCAACTACCGATCCGGGCAATAATTACTCCCTACCAAGCTCAATGGAGTACCACGAAAACCAAGTAATCGAGAAGGCCGAGTTATTCCACACAAACAATGTACCAAGTATCGGCGCCCGCGGGGTGCTGGGCCAAATCCTTTATGATGTGTGTGTTGCTGAAAATATAGAGGGATGGGATTTAAACCCTGTCGCACCCTTCAACGGACAGCATGTTCTTCGCAATAAGCACGGCGCTTTTAATCCAGTGAAATGCATACTGCGATCGCGATTGTAGTATCTGTTTTGTCCCTCAGGCTCAAATAAATGGTGAAGAGAGAACCACGCGAGGTATGTAGATTAATTGGATGGGTTCCCATGATATCTACCTATCGTGGGAACAACCATTTATATTTTACAATAAAAAATGAATAATAGAAAAATATATGTTGCATAACAACCAGATGCTCTCGCTTTGTTGCATTTTTCATGAGGAAATGAATACTAAGTTTGCATAAATCGTGGATTCTTCCCCTACTTCTGAACCTTCTATTAAGATAAAAACCGTTACATAATTGTGACCTATATATATATATATGTATAAAAAGATGCACGCTAGCCCATTTGGTTGTTGATTAAACCAACTTCTAAATAATTTCCATAAAATAAATACTTTTTTGGACCAAAAAGTATATTATTGATATAGGGTATGGATTGAAAGTAAGCATCAATGAGTAAACAGATAAAAGGGATAGACTTGTCTGAACAAAGGAAATTTCAATAATAAAATTAACAACAACAGCGCAGCTGGGATTTGATTAAATTCCGAAATATCACATCTGCAATATCATAGACCTCCACTAGCTTAATGTCATGCAACTCCATAACCATAAGACATTGTTATGTAACTTAAAACCATGAAATGCAATTTACATGGTGCGTAAGTAAAGTCTGACTGCGGCAAAGCTTAACCAGTTTGAATATGATACAAGTTTCTCCCTGGGCTTCTCCCTCGGTGAATGGCTAATAGTGCGTGCTCTTTGGAGCTAGCCAAAAAGTAACTAGAATAAGCCAGTTTTAGTATGTTATCAGTCCTGAGCTTTTAAGCCATGAGAGAATCTCCACTAGCCCTTCATTCAAGCCTCTAGGGCTATAACCCAACTCTTCTTTTGCTTTCGCGCAGGAATAAGCCCATTGATGTCCCAAAACCCTAACTGTCTGTGCTCAGCAAAATGCAGAGATCAAACTATGTCCTTAATTGCACATAAAGATATAAAAGAATTAGTAAAGGAAAGATGAATACATACTGGATAGCTAATCAGAGGAAGCTTTCCGGTGATTCGAGAGAAGAATACTGATATCCACCCGTAGATATTTATCAACGACAAAGGAATGTGGAAGAGTGGTCTATTTGTCTTAGTAATGGTAGCGGCCATGTCGAAAACTTGAATAAAAGATGCATTTTCTCCGGTTAGAAGGTATCTCTCGCCGACTCTTCCCTTGTGCAAAGCCGCAATATGTCCATTAACCACATCGTCCACATGACAAAAGGACATGTTGTTCCCATCGCCTACGTAACCAGGTAACCGCCAATTAAAGCGTTCGATTATCTACAACAGAAAAAGCAAGATAAGGGATGATTATAACATCGCTGCAAGAGAATGACACATTAACATAATCTATTGTAACATCATGAAATAATTAATCCTCAAAGCAATCTGCAAAGTAATGAAATAAAAAATTATACAGAGGGAAAGAGAGAGAAAGAATCAACCTGAAGCACCGAATTGAAACTTGATAGGAGGTTGTAAAGCAACACCAAAACAGAAGTCCAAATTAGACCCCCAAGATACAGGAGAAAGAAAAGCTATTTCTTTTGACCAAATAATCGTTATATATCAATATGAGAAACCTAATAATAACGAAGCAAATGAATGCTATACGGGGATGCAGAAAGGCAAGCTAGTAATAATCTGGCACATGTAATTTATCAGCAAAAAAGTATTCGAATTGCAAGAAATTAATTACTCAAAATAACAGATTTGAAACTTTAAGAGGTGTTTACCATTTCCTAGTTCTTCTTAAAGAAACAAACACTTACAATGTGTGCAACAATATTGCCGGTTGTGAGTTTCCCTGGGCCATAAATGACTCCTGGATACACAAGAACAATCGGTACTCCATCTGCTGCAGCCTGTAGAGCAATCCTATCTGCAAGGACCTTGGACTTCTCATATTCTGTGCAGAATACCTTTCCTTGATGCATCTGTAGTTGAGTTCAAATAACATTATTCAAATTTGAATTGCACAAACACTCAAATATTAGCGAAAGCTTTAATGATGGTGTGCTGTAGTTGGAGGCATCGTCGTCACCGCTCAAAGTAATGCAACAAATACGTGATCACTATCTATTAATAAAAACAAAATATCGCCAAATTATGACTGTGAAGTAGTTAAATCAAATGTATTGGAAGGTTAGGCGGTGAAATCAAAATTTTGCAGGTTCAGGTGCCCAGTGATAAACCGGAATTACCCGGTGATAACTTGATTCACCGAATGCAGAATTTGCGAACCAGGCGGAATTCAGGCCACTAGAAATAACAAAGTATCGATTCAGAATCTCAATTTACCTGTTTCTCATCAGCAACAGATCCATCTGTAGGGCCGAGAGCAAAGAATGATGAAGTGTATATTAGCTTCTGTATAGTCTTTGTTTCTTTGACAGCTCGCAGCACATTTTCTAGTCCTCCTACATTAACCTATTGCAATAAAACAGCAAGCAAACTCTTCACTCTGTTTAAGAAGAATGAACCAACATTTTGACGTTAATACAACGATTACAAAATCACACAGATTAGAGCAACAACAAAGGGTGAAAATGTACAGGAACCCCTCAACTGGAGGCCTATTGAATGAAATAAACCTCTCAACTAATATTCTGTTAATTCGGGACCCTCTCAACTATAGATCTTTTGATTTACGTTATTTTACATTGATCAGAGATTCAAATTGTGGGGTTTGTCAAATTTAATAGCGATTCTGTTAACTTCAAATGTTTTGAACACATCTTCAGCTGATGGATCTGCTAAGCAGCACGAAACAATTCAAGAAATTATTCTCCGAAACGTAACAGAAACATCAAACATATAACTCCAGGAAACTAAATTCAACTCAAGGAACCGGAGTTGAATCGGGGGCCTTGTTCGATCTCACGGAATTAGGTCTCGACATCAAAATTCGACTAAAAGTGCACATGAGAACACAATGCAGGTCGAGAAATCATAATTCGAACTGCGTCGAAATTATTAGATGCCGCTCCAAATAAAGCAACATCTGGATTCAAAAGTAGCTCCAATTAGAGAGAGAGAGAGAGAGAGAGAGAGAGAGAGAGAGATCACGGGAGCTCCAAAAGCTACTCGAACAGGCAACATCCGGATTGAAAAGGAGCTACAATTAGAGATCAAGAGAGAGAGGGGGAGGGGGGAAGAGGAGAGCTCACGGAGAAGAAGCGGGAGGGGTCGGGGAGCCATGGCTCGACGAGGGCGGCGGCGTGGAAGAGGGCGTCGCAGCCGTCGCAGGCGCGGAGGAGGGAGGGGAGGTCGGTGACGTCGCCATAGGCGAGCTCGAGCGACGACGACGACGACGACGACGACGTAGCAGTAGCAGTAGAAGAAGAAGAAGAGATAGGGAGGGCGCCGAGGTCGCTGGTGCGGCGCACGAAGGCGCGGACGCAGTGGCCGTCGCGGAGGAGCGCGGCGCAGAGTCGCCCCCCCAAATATCCCGACGCCCCCGTCACCAACACCTTCATTACTCCTCTCTCTCTCTCTCTCTCTCTCTCTCTCTCTGCGAGCTCCGTTCACTCCTTTCTTCTTATGCTTTCTCTCTCTTCTTAGGCTTAGGTTTTTATCGCCAAAAAATTACTTTACGTGGGATGATTGTGAGACGATGAAAAAGTACGATAAAAGAAATATCTTTTTCTTTTTTCTTTTTTTAACGTTATGCATATCGCGCATTTTCCCTGAGTTGATTACGTATATTTTTTATGATTCTATAAAAAAAATATATATATATAAAATTATATTTTTATATATTTTAATTTTAATTTTTTTATTTAATAGTGTTAGAGAAGTCTTAAAAAAAAAAATTTTCCCTGAAGGATTTTTTAATTTATCTTCGTTCCCTTTTTTTTAGTATAGTATTAGCAAAAATGACATGGTCGGTGGCTTCCGCAATAGTTCCTTTCAAGTCAACCATCTTGATGGTAGAGTAATCAATAACTAACCACTATAATGCTTTTTAAAAATACTAATTATTTGGTATTTCTAAATTTTTAGCTGTCAGATTTTTTTTAACCGATTCCATCCTTTAAATTATGCTATCCCACCACCTCTTAGAATTGATTTTGTATGCTTTAAAAGCACAAGTTATTGATGTTTATAAATTTTCAATTTTTGAAAAAATATTTGTCTGGTTTGGATAATAATAGTTTTCTAGAATTAAGTGAATAGTTGGTGGGATAGCATAATCTAAAAGGTCGAGCTGCTTAAAAAAATAAATTTAACAGTAAAAGAACTTACAAGGACTAAATATATACTTGATGCTTTTAAAAATGCTAGTGAACTTATCCGCACGTTGCGGCGGACTAATACTATAAAAGACAGAAGATTGATAAAGTAAAAATTTTAAAATTTTTTGACTTGCCATAAAACATCAATAAAATATAAATAATATGAAAAAAGAGTATGAAGAGATATTATTTTACTTTTTTTTGTGAAAATAATTTTTTAGATGACAATAGACCATATGAATACATTAATTAGAAAGTGAGCGGGTGAGAAGACGAAACATCGGACGGAGATGGGGAGTGGGAAGGCGAAGCATCAGGAAATGAGAAAGAGAGAGAAGGTAAGAGTAAAGAAAAAACTGCCATGTGGCAAATTTTATAGAAAATAATATATAGGTATAGAGGTATAGATAGATAAGTATAGATCATAGCCGGACTCTCTCTCTCTCTCTATATGTATATATATATAGAGTTGGGCTAGAATACTACCGATAGCAAACGTGCTCCATTGTCATCCATTTGTTTTCAATGATAGAGCTTCCAAATCGACGATCGGCACCGTTGAACATGATCTATACCACTTGAAGTGTTTAGAAATCAAATTTAAAATATTTTCGACATCATTTGCTTAATGATCAAAGGGTTTCAAAATTTGTAATCTTAATGGTCGATAGAAGGCGTTTTCTCGTTTAGCGGCTAAAGATATTCAAATCAATTGAATTTTTGTTAGAAAATTCTTTAAACTATTTAAAATAAGATGTATACTTTTGATCTTAATTACAAAACTCTTTATCATCATTTTTTAAAGAATATTCATTTTAAGCCGTTCATTTTTTTGTCCACTCGATGGATAAGAGAACAATATCGAAAATATATGAAATTTGATTTCTAAACTCAAGTGGTATAGATCATGTTCAACGGTGCCGATTGTCGATTTGGAGGCTCTATCATCGAAAACAAATAGGTGACAACGGAGCCCGTTTGCTGTCGATAGTATTCTAACTCAACTCTATATATATATTGACTTTCTTTATGATGGTTAGATTCATATGAAGATCATAATCATCTCCTTTTCCTCCTCACCCTTGTTATCTGGAGCTCCAATATTGAATTTCGTCAAAATTAACAAAATTTTGGTCTGGTTAAAATCTAATTAAAATAAGTTATAAAGCTTGAAGAGTCAGAAAAAAATTTGCAAACGAATGGTGCAATTAACCTGAATATAATCAACCTGAAATAAAAAGTTACTTTCTTTACTTATTGTTTTTTTTTGTTTTTTTGAGAGATAGGTAGTACGTTATCCGCTTCGTTTATTTCATTTAGAAATAAACTTAGCTAGAAATGTGAATCAACTAGGATTCGAACTTGGGTCTCGGATACCAACTATCAAACCCTTTGTCACTTGCTCTAGAAACGGTCGGTTTTTTTTACTTATTGTTGTCCTTGACTATTACTGATATATTGATACTTATGATATAAAATTTTTTTATTGACTTGTACACATACTTCAAATCTTTATAATTTTACCGAGACATCAATAATATATAACGATAATTGAATAAATACTCTTGACAAATATCGGAGTGAACAATTTTTTTATATTGTTAAGCATAAAATTATAGTAGTGCTTTAAATTAGTTTCATGTGATAGGAATATGTTGAATATAAATGTTAAAAACATCACTCTCTAACGACGTAAGTTTCTGAAGAACAATAATTATTTCATATTATTTAATATAATATTAGAATGAAAAATTTTGAGGTCAAGTTAAGTTATAGTAGGCCCTGACATAATTGATTTCTTTCATTATTTAAGTTTATATTTTTGGTCTATCAAAATGTCTAGAATCCGAACATAAAAAAAAGTATTGAATATAAAGAGTTGAGTTTCTTTGCTTTTAAAAATACAATAGTATTTGTGCTCGTGATTTTTTAATCATCAAATCTTTTTAATCTATGCAGCACTATTAAAGATATGTCCCCTTAAGTTAAATCTATTTTATTGAGACTGTACGGATCTTGAGAATCCAATGGTTCAAAAATTACAACCACATTCAACTCTGAATATGAATATATCAAAATATCTGGAGCCCATAGTAATAAAACGTTCTACGAGGAAGATAAAATTTTTGTTTATGATGGTAACAATAATAAACAAAAAGGGCACAACTTTCAAATTTGAACATTTGAATCCCCTGCCTTTTGAGCTTCCGCAGCTAACGGTCACCAAAAGCCCCTTCCTCTCTCCCTCTTCCCCACTCCTCCTCTCCCCCTTCCCTGTTCACTGTTGAACAATGTCCCCCTCTCTATCCTACGAAGATCTCCGCAACAAGAAGCTCCAGGAGAACAAGAGGAAGCTCGAGGAGCTCAAACTGAGCCACCTCTCCGTCGCCCTCCGCGACGCCTCCTCCCCCAAACCCTCCCCGGTTCCGACCCATCTCCTCTTTTCCCCCACATTTTCGACTGTTCATTCTCTGCTTCATTATATATCTCTCATACTCTTATTACTATTTGTTTGGTGCGTTTATGATGGCGCAGTCGAAGTCGGTGAAGCGGAAGGCCCTGCAGGAGCAGCGGTTGGTCGCGGTGAGGCGGTCGGTGCGCGTCGCCAACTTGCCGGAGCCGCCAACGTATCGGGAGGTACGCCGATTGCTAGTTACTTTCTATTCAAGTCAATTGTTTTTTGGTTGGATGTATGTTTAAGTGATAGATTAAGAACTCAAAAATTGATCCTTTGTTTTCGCCTTGGTTTGCAAATTTTATCGTGTTTGCGAAAAAGGGAAAACCTTTATGGTGAATCCCTTCAAATTTGAGTTATTTGAGCTTTGTATTCTATCTCAAAACACCATTTTTGCTTTTTTAGGGGGGGGTGTTCCTTCTTAACTAGGAAAAAAAAAGAGCATTTTTGCATTTTTGTGCATGTTTTTGTTCTCACAAATATATCTTAATCTTAGGCAACACATGAATTACTTGTTCTTGTACCTAGATTTTTATTACCCTTTCTATAGAAGTTTACATATATAGGATTTATTTTGTGTTAATATGTAGAATTATGCATGCAAACATACGAGTATTTGATTGTGTTTGTAGCTGTTTATTTAGACCAGCAGTTGCAGTTGCATTTGCATTTGATTTCGGTTCCTGAGATAGCTATCATTTGGTTAATTGGCTCTTCATGTTAGCATTGACCCTCGACATTCTTTTGAAACTTTATGTGCTTATATAGCTTGGATGGGACGCAGCGGAAAGGTCTAGAAGGAGGTGTGCCACTTTTTATAAACTGTAATTTACTTCGTTAAACGGCATCATAACATCAGGATGTAAAACTTTATCTTGTGACATTATTCAGTTATAGGCCTTGTAAGAGGAGAGATTTGTCGAATCGGGTGTATGCTTCGGATGAAGAAAGGATGTATGCTGAAACAAGAGCCGAAGAAGTTGAAGCAGAACTTGGTTCTGAGTTTCCTACTTTTGTTAAGCCCATGCTGCAATCCCATGTCACCGGAGGATTTTGGCTGGTAATTTCAATTATAATAAGATGGTTTTTTGTTGATCTAGTGTTCTATTTTTAGTTAGATGTATGAACTATTAATCATTAAGGCTATTTGTGAGTACACTATTTATTATGATTTTGCAACTTTTGGCCCGAAGTTGTAGAAATGAACACAAGAATCCAATATTGCAAGATTATAAAGTGGATTTTTGGTGTAAAATAGCATGTATCGAACTCTTGAAGGCTTTTTCAACAGGGCCTTTCCAAACAATTTTGCAACAAATACCTACCAAAGCGAGATTCCACCATCACTTTAGTTGATGAAGAGGACGAGGAATTCGACACTGTGTACCTTGCCAATAAGAGAGGCTTGAGTGGTGGATGGAGAGGCTTCTCTCTACATCATGAGTTGGTCGATGGAGATGCTTTGGTTTTCCAGTTGATTGAACCCGCAAGGTTTAAGGTAATGGTTCAATCATAAGAGAAAAAATGATCGATTGTGTTATACGTTGCGTTTGGTCCATTCTGGTGCTGCTACTCATCTACCTTTTATACACTCACTCAACAATTTGACATTAATGTATTAAGATTGTGGCGTATTGTACAGTATCCTGCAGTTTCCCAACCTAAGCTACACATGTTGCTTGTATTTTTTATTTTTATTTTTTAAATCTGATTCTTCTTTTGTATATTACTCTCAGGTACATATAATTAGAGCGAGTGGTTATCATGATCAGTAATGCTGCTGTAGCCATACAATTACTAATGCAGCAGGTAAATTATGCTACTATTTGTAATTTTGAATTTTCTTATTATTCGATACTTTGGAGAAACATTGCCAAAGTCTTAAGCTTACTCGGAAGTTAATGTTTCCTTTGTTTGAAAAGAAAAACAGTGCTCTATCTTGTTCTTAGTATGCATTCCTTCTCTGTTGGACTCTCTCCATGACAAATATTGTTTTTCATTCGACATTTTCTGCATTTGTTAGTGTATATTCGGCATGTCATAAGCAGTTAGAATAGAGCTTCAATTGCAGATCTGAAACAAGCATCTGACTTAACTTATTCTAATCACAGCGGAGAAGTTATTATTTTGGATATGACACTCTGAATAGATTCTTTCAGGCTTTCACTGTCAAAATTAGGAGGTGTTTTGCTCAAGTTTAGTTACCCTTTTGTGCGAGCCGAAAAGGTGCAGAAAGTGTAGCAGTGTTTCACTATAATGTTTGCTGAAATTGTCTCCTTTTGGTCCATCTTTTGTTGTCTATCTTTCATGTAACACTACAATGTCTCGAAGTTCAAGAGTTGAAAATATCAGGTTGAAGTACAGTTTTATTTTGGTGCTACAAATGCGAGTTAGTGCACAGTTAGTAATATGTTATTTTGTATGTACTATAAACCTCATGTACTGATTAGCATAATTTGATTTTGCAGGTAATCTAACTTTTGATTAACTTCATGGACCGTATTCTGAAGTCTGAAGTCGATTAGTTCCATTTTCTGTAAATAGAGTGAGAAAAGCGATTTACAGAACTGTTCGAGTTTAAATGTTCTATTCTATTTATCTGGTTTTTGGTTGAAACAAATTCAATTAGTCGCGTCCTATGAACAGCAGTTAAAATATACTTGAAGATGACAGTTTGAATGACTAAATTTCTCTGTTAATCAGTCAATTTAAACTTCTTCTCCCTTCATCACAATAATACAGCAGCAAAAAATTAAAACTTCTATTTGGAGTTTGTCCTTCTGATTCAATGAGAAAAAGGACATCACGGATATGCGTCGAATTTTCCTTGTTAGCAGTATCTTATGCAGATGAAAAAGTTATATGAATCGTGAAAAAAGTCTAATCAATTATTCATCACATGCAATGTATAAATTTTAAAACAATGATGATGGTTAATCGAGTAAACCAGTTAACCTTTCGAGTTTATAACTTTGATTTCAACATAAAAACATTTTTTTTTTCGAATATTCATGAGATCGGATCAGATCATGTTATCCTTTGCGTGCTAAACACCAAATTGTTTCGATACGTGAGAGGAAGTAAAGAAAGATCTTTATTGGGTGCAAACCTAATTAAAAAATCACATAGCTGTAAAAAAAAATCATAGCATTTATTTTAAAAAATCCGTTTGATTAATTTATAATTTATAATTCCAGAGTCTTCTATTTAAACTAATATTTTAAATTTATTTGCGATTAATTGGACAGCTCAAGCTTTTGTTTCTGCCGCGCACGTTCAAAGCTCCCTCCTTTTTCTCCAGTCACTATAAACGTTAAAAAACGAAAAAAGCCCAATTCGCCGAAGCTCTCTCTCTCTCTCTCTCCGCCCTTTTCCGCAAACCCTAAATCCATTTAAAAGTGGTTGTTGTCGATCTGATTCGCCCAAACTGGTGTGCTCGGAGGTAGAGTATGCGCGATTGCGGAGGAGATTTTGCGAATTCTCGCACAGTTTTGAGGCTTTGGAGAAGTGTTTAGGGTTAGGGTTTCGATGGGGGAGGGGATGATCCCGTTGGCGGTGCTGCTGAAGCGGGAGCTCTCGAACGAGCGGGTGGAGAAGCCGGATTTGCTGTACGGACAAGCGAACCAGAGCAAGAAGGGAGAGGATTTCACCTTCTTGAAGGCCGAGTGCCAGCGTGTAGCTGGGAACAGCTCCACCACCTTCTCCGTGTTTGTGGTAAGAGTGCTTTGTTCGTTGTTGTTGTTGTTGTTGTTGTTGTGATTTGGCTCTCTAGGTTTTGGGGTAGTTTGGTTTCTAGGGTTTTGAGTTGTTTGAGGATGGTAAGGATTAGGGTATGTTGACTTGAGTGTTGCGATGAGTGCGAATTGTTTGCTGGAAACTCCTAGGAGTGGTGGTGTCGGAGAAAATATGAGGTTTATGCTTGTGTGTTGTGATATGTGCGGAGTTTAGGAGCTATTGCTGTGATTGTTTGTAGATAATTAGAGAAAATTTGAAAGTGGTCGATGTTTTGAATATTAGTACAAGGGTCAAAAGAAAGATTCTGTCTTTTGGATGTTATTGTGACTAGGAAAGAAGCGATGATTGATTCAATTTTTGCCCTTAATAACCTTTCAAACTTGTACTACATGCTGCATTTTAATTCAATGGTTTTAACCCAGATAAGTAACCCCCTTTTCTGATTATTTTGTGAATAAATCGTCGCATATACTGTGCAGCTCTTTGATGGACATAATGGCTCTGCAGCTGCAATATACTCCAAGGAGAATCTCTTAAGCAATGTTTTGTGTGCTATTCCTCCAAATCTCAGCAGGGAGGAATGGATAGCAGCATTGCCAAGAGCGCTAGTAGCAGGCTTTGTCAAAACGGATAAAGATTTTCAGGAGAAAGGTGCGAGCCAGTTAGAATTCTTTTGGTTATTGAACTTTGAAGACTGATTTGTTGTGCAAGATGCTTGTTCTAGTTTCTCAGATTCCAAGTAGTTTACTTTTCCTATTATATCTATTAACAAAATTGGCCATTAGTTATCCCTCAGAATACATTTGACTACTTTGGCATCTTTCTAGCTAATACATGTGGTGGGTTGTTCAATGCAAATATGGTTGGTAACTTGCAATTTTAGAAGCAAGCATCCAGCCATGTAAAGATGAACTTCCTGCAAAGACAGGAATACAGATATTGCTGTATTTTCTCCTTTCATATTTGAATGACATAAAAGATACTAATTAAATTGCAATATCGGGATAGTACAAGGTCTATCCGTACATTTCACAAAGAAAAGACAAATTAAATCCTTTAAGAATGCTAATATCGTTGTTTCATTGTTTTGCTGCAACCTAACTTGGTTACACCGATGCCTTTTCAGCATGTAAATCAGGAACAACTGCGACGATTGTCATTATTGATGGATGGGTTGTTACTGTAGCATCTGTTGGTGATTCACGCTGTATACTTGAATCTGCAGAAGGTTCAGTTTATTTTTTGTCGACAGATCACCGGTTGGAAGTTAATGAGGAGGAGTACGTATTGGTTTCTTGATTTGAGCCTGGTGCTATAGACCTTTTTGATTCAAACATTTAGGGTCTAAATTTATTATTTGGATCTATGATCAATTTTGCCGCAGGGTAGAACGTATAACAGCCAGTGGCGGAGAAGTTGGGAGGATAAATATTGCTGGTGGTGCTGAGGTACTTGCTTGCTTATCCTTCTTAGATATTTCGTGATATCTCCTTTTGGAACTTTTACTTGTGTGCAAGTTACTTTTCACACTACGATGTTTACTCTTGCTTTAGAAGCATGCACCATTCTATCACAAAGTTTCTTCTCTTATATGTTGTTCTAGAACTGCTGGTTTTGCTAATATTGTTCTATAATTCACTTTTATTCAGTAAAATTATTAGGCCAATGAACAATACTATCTCTGGCACGTGAACTTGTCACTAGAATCACTACATCAACTAAATGAAAGCTCTTCCTCCTGATGCTAATGATTCAGTTCCTAGGATGGTTTTATATATATTACTTGCCAAATGATTGTTGATGTGGTTGATTTATCATCCTCGGATTAATTTTTTGTTAGTATACGCTGGTTCTGTTCAAAACACGTAAATCATAAGCTAGCATGCTGCTGCTCTACCTTTTCCATCGTATGTTCTATGTACTTATCACGATGAAAGTGGCAAAGTGCTAGGTGCCGACTGTGTATCCGAGCAATACTAGAATTGGTTCCGTATGCTAGAAGAAAAGTGAAGCTTTTGATTTTTTTGTAACATTTTTATTTCGCTAAATGACCATTTGCCTTTCAGGTTGGTCCTCTTAGGTGCTGGCCAGGTGGCCTGTGTCTATCAAGATCAATTGGAGATGTGGATGTTGGGGAATTTATTGTTCCAATTCCTCACGTGAAACAAGTCAAGGTTTGTGAGATGTTTATTATTACAAGAAAAAAATTCGATTTTTATTTTTTTTAAACTGTCGTAGATGGATTCGCAGTAATAAAGAAGTTCGGGGACTAAATCGTTCAAGTAAAAAGTGGAAGGACCAAACAGTACAAAGAGTAGAGGGATTTTCCTACATATGTATATATGGCTAATAGAGTATTGTTTACCTAGTGCCTAATATTATTAGATGCTATAACTATGCTGTTGCATGTCATACAACTCAATAGATTTGCCATTCCTAGAATTTACAATCTATACTCTTCTATATGAATTCACAGTTGTCAAATGCTGGAGGACGCCTCGTCATCTCAAGTGATGGTGTGTGGGATGCTTTGACCTGTGAGAAGGCTCTCAGTTGTTGTTGGGGTTTACCAGCCGAAGCCGCAGCTTCTCGAATTGTCAGGGTACTTACAATTTAAACTCTAATAGAGTTCTTTCTAATAGTTGCCTCACAATTCCAATAATTTTCTAACTAATAGTTATCTGCAGGAAGCTTTAAAAGCAAAAGGACTTCACGACGATATTACCTGTATTGTGGTTGATATTTTACCACCAGAAAAGCTGAGCCCTCCACTGAAAAAGCCAGGAAAAGGGAGTCTCAAATCTTTGTTCCGCAGAAAATCATGTGAGTCATTTTCTGAGCCATTGGATAGAGGATGTTCAGAACCAGATGTGGTTGAGGAAATATTTGAGGATGGGTCTGCAGTGCTTGCTGAACGGTTTGTCATGTTCATTCCAAAATAATATTGACATATTTGCGTATTATTCCACTGCGTATTTATCTATCTATGCATATGCCCCTGTAAAATTGGAGTTTCATATTTGCGTTCGAAAAGTCGGTTTCTTGCATATAGAAAAATACCCCTCTTTAAAAACTTTTTCTAATAAAAAACCAACTCCACCTCATGAATTGGATGACTACTCCCTAATACTAGCATGTTTTTATAAGAAATCTGCACTTCATGGGGTATGTATGAAGCTCAAGCCTTTAGAAGGGTATTGTTTCTTAAGTGATTTCGCAGGCATATATATGAAGAAGCTAGTAATAGTATTCTACATTCCATTAGTCTAATTTTTCACTTAATGCATTGGATTATGGACTTCAGAACATACTTTGGATAGCACTAGATGCATTCTATTGTAAAGTAGTGACACAAAATATTTTTCTTGAGCTGTATAATTAAAATGATGCTGTGTACTTGCAGGTTGAACACTGAATATCCGATTAGCAATATGTTCAAGCTCTTCATGTGCGCGGTTTGCCAGCTGGAGATGAGACCGGGAGAGGGCATCTCTTTGCGTGCTAGCTCACCGAAACCCTCGGGAGTCAGTCCCTGGGATGGCCCTTTCCTTTGTTTAACTTGCCAAGCAAAAAAGGAAGCCATGGAAGGAAAACCACCTTCCGGAAGTAATAACTCTTACCTTTTTTATACTACACGGAAAAATATAGGTTCATTAAATTCTTTAAGACCATCCCTGATTTCAACTACTTCTGTGGATTTCCAATTTAACAATTTAGTCCCCGAGGTTGTCCTACAGAACAATTTACTCCTATTAATCTACTTTAGAGTTAGCCGATGGTTGCCACGTAGAACAGGCCTCAGGGACTAAATTTATCACAACTAAAGCCATCAGGACGTAATCCAAAGCAGGGTCAAAATTCAGGACTAAAATTTTAATTAATTCTCGCAACTTTTGTGCTACAAAGTTTAACTTATCTCCAAACATATCCAGGTTGCGCATCTAGAGTCTCAGCTACGATCAAGTAGTATCAGCGGTGTTGAAATTAATTAGACTCTGCTTCTTCGACATCATCACCCTGATCTTACCCGACCAACCTACCGACAAAAGATATTCAACCTATTATTTTATTCTTCAATGACTTGGTGTGGTCGATCTTGCACAGAAGCTGATACAATCGACTAATTTTGTAAATGCTGCATTCAGTCTGAGAAGCAATATTCGGCCTTTTACCAGGGAATTCTTTTCCGAATAAGTTCCCTCTTTGTAAAGCAGGGTGCGAGATAACCTGATTCTTTGTAGGTGCCTTATCATGTTTGTATATATCATCAGTCGACCGTTCCCTATGCGCTTTGTCCGTATTGTGAGTGTATTTGTTTGTTTGTTTGTTTTTTCTATTCATTTAATTTTTTTCACAACCAACACAAAGTGAGAGTAAAGTGGTGGTTATAAGAGACTCAAATTATTCAATTGTTGAAGGCACTATACATGTGTATTTCAGTTCTGTTGCTGCTGCCAGTTGAAGCTGATTTGTGCCATTCCTAGCAAGATTTCGTTGTTGTAAAAGTGGAAAAATATCAACTGCTTAATTTAAGAATATAAATACAACCGCAGCAATATCCAAAGCATTTCCGTGAAGTTGCTTCACTTCAGAGGTTGTTTCTTCTTGGACTGATTTATTAGACTACCTTGCAAATTTGTGTTAAAGACTCAAATAAATGCACCTTATTCATCAGAAATCAAGTGTACAGCAGTGTCCGTGTGTAATGTGCACGCACCATAATACGGTGTTTAATCCTTCCATCGATCTTTATGAGAACTTAATAATAACCTGCGTCAAGAGTGACTACCAAGTCAGGAAAAAATATGCGAAAGTAGCTACTGTTTCAGGGGGAAAAAAAAAGTCCCAAGGGTTTTTTATATCTAAAAACTTCACAAAATTAGGGCATAATTCAAGAGAAAGATACAGTGAAGTTGTAATAGAAGATGAACCCACCTGAATCCACCTCTTCTCTGTTTTCAGTAACAGTCACCATGGTGTATGTTACATCTTACAAAACTCTGCAAATGAGAACCATATACATACTGGCATGGAGAGATGGACCTTAGAAGGGACATTAGCTCATTGTCAAATAGTGATTCTAATAACCACAAGAAGCTACATTAACGGTTGCGTGCGATAATGAGTATCGGGAGAGGGCGATAAAAGCACCAACAGTAGTTCACTTGAGAACCTTTCATAACTTCTGCGCTCCGACTATTCTGAAGATCTATCAAAATTAACTACAAAAAATCATCAATTATGTATGGCTCCCACAGTTTGATCATGACAGATATACGAATCTTTATTGCAGCGAGCTACATTATGCAGTCAGAATGTACACAAAAAACTACACCGAAAATCTCGATACTTGAAATGATACGAAACATACGGTTCTCAAACGATACAGAAATTAGGATCTCAATAGTTCCGAATAGCTACAAGCATACTCTTCAACATGTTCTCACGAAAAGCCTATAACAAATGTATTGCAAAACTCACAGCAAATCAACTTAATAAATAAATAAATTTAACTTTATTATAGATGTGAAGTATACAATTGGCTGAAAACTTGTACATGCATACTCAAAGAAGAAAAGATATCCCATTACTTGTCCGTCTGAGCTTTTCTCCTTGTCATGACAGACATGACGACCCGAGGAAAAAACGATCTCTTCCTTCTCAACTTCGCATCCGAAACATTCTGCTCTGGGCTACTTTGTGGCGTATACGACTTTGGATCCACCGTTGCTTCGGCACTAATTTCATGTTCTCTCTCATCAAAGCTCTTAATTTTAGCGCTATAACTTCGTTTAGGAAAAGTTGCACTTCTTGCAGTATCTCCGATTTTACGACGCTGTTCGCTTTCCTCTCTCCAGTTCCGCAATTCCTGCTCGGCAGCCAATTTTTCCTTCTGGGCCTTCTCTGCCTTCTCTGATGCAACTCTCAAAGCTTCTCTCTTTTGCTCTATTTCTTTGTATACTTGATTTAGTATCTCTAAGCTCTTGAATTCGGACTCCTTAGCTGACTCAACCTGCGCCGTCGCAGCCATTGCTTTCTCACGGGCCGCCACTTCGGCTTCATGAGCTCTCTTGCTAAGAGTGAAGTACTCGTCAATTGAAAGGGTCTCTCCTTTGGGAGAGTCCTCTCCTAAACTTGTAGCCTCCTCACTATCTTGCAATGCTTTGATCGCAGCGAGCGCCAACTTCTCTGAAGTCCTCGCAGCCTCTATTTCCTTTAAAGCCGCATGCATTCTTATCTCGGTGGTGATCACGCTGGCTTTGGCTTGTTCGGCTTCTTCGTCGGCTTTTCTAAGCTCTTCTTGCGCTAGCTTTGCGGCCGACTTGGCTCGATTGGCTTCTTGAGCAGCTTCTGGCAACAGCTTAGGTAGCTCCATCATGTTTTCTCTGGTTTCCTTTTCTTTCGCCTCAACGGTTTCTATCTCTTCTCTTGTTTTATTGAGCTCGGCTTCGAGAGACGAAACTGCTATAGAAGCCATTCCTTCCCTCTGCTTCACGGTTGCGAGGACTGCTTTCTCTTTATCCAGCTCCGATCTAAGAGTTGAAACTGCAAGTTTTAAACCGCTGACCTCTTCTTTCGCTTTCTCGATACTCCCTTCAACTTCCTCAATCTCTTTTCTTTTCGAATCCAGTGCTTCTTGAATGGACTTTCGCATTTTATTTGTCTCGCCGGTTATATTATCATCTTCGCCGTTCAACTTTGCCTCTGTGCAGGCTGCCAGCTCAGCTTTCAGATTCAGTAACAAATCAGATGCTGAATTTAACTTCGACTTCAGGTCCTCTGCCGACGACCGCTGCTCGTTTAGTCGTTTGATCTCCTCTTCTGCTTGCTTCAGCTCTTTCTCCCAAGCAATACAATCTTGTTCTCTCGCCAAAGATGCGCCGATCCTACGGTCCTCTGCGTCGAGATGCGCGGCATGCGCTGACTCCAACTTTTCCTTAGCAGAAATAAGCTCTACGGTGAGTTCCTCCACTTTCTTTTCAATCCCCTTCGATTCGCTAATAGACTCATCTGCTTTTCTTATCATAGCATCTTTTTCACAAAGTAATGCACCATACTGTTCCTGTAGTGCTTGCAGCTCTTCTTTCACAGACTTTAGTTCCGCAAAAGCGCTATCGCGGCGTGCTCGTCCAACGTCCAGCTGCGCCTTGGCCACCACGCTGGCTTCGCCGGCGATTCCTTGCTCAATTTCTTTCATTCGAAGTTGCGCAAGCTCCGAGTCCTGTTTTGCCTGGGCCTCTTCAGTTTGCACCTTCTCGAGATCGAGTTTGACTTCTTCTACGAGCCTTCTGGTGCTCTCTAGCTCCTTAAGGACCTGCGCTTTTGCCTCCTCGGTAGCTTGCAGTTGCATTTTGTGCGCTGGAATTTCTTTTTGTACCTTCTCAAGTTCAAGTTGGACATCGCCACTTCGCTGTAAATAAGAAGTGAGATGCCATGGTGCTCTCGTCAGATGCGTGTCTAAATGTACATACCAGCATACAATGGTATGATTTGATTACGAAACAAAACCGCACAAGAAATGGATTTTAGCCTCCATATATTTGCAAGAAATGTTCTCATATATTAAACTATGTAGTAGAATTTTCAGAATAATTTCTTACTCGTGTTCGACAACTGTTATCTTCATCTCTAAGAAAGAGTAACTAAGTTCTCAAAGACAAATTTTAAGACATAGCAGTGCTAAAAGCGAAAGTGGCTCTTCATGGAATCCTAAGGATTACTTGTATCGCAGAATTCTAACGACAATCATTCATGGAATCGTAGAAATTTTTCGTTACCTCAAGAGTCAGCGATTTGTGCGCTTTCCAATCAACGATCCCCCCAAACTTCGAGACAGCTGCCTTAACCGATTCAAAAGGCGCTGCAGTGTCGATGACACCCCTGTGTGGATTCACACTTCTTCCACGGTCTCGAGAATTACTCGACTCCCATGCTTCCTTTCTCAAATTCTCACTCTTCACCTGTGAACCAGGCCTGTATTCTTTAACTCTCATTGCAAACGATGGACGAGCTTCACTGCCACTCTGAACATCATTAAGCACCAAAACAGCTTTTCCCTTGTTCGTCGAATCAATAGGACCGTCATTAGTCCGAACATCTACAGGCGTCTTCAGATCATTTGAGCTATCCGGCTTCGTAAGTTTATCCAATGCACGAGGTGTCGAATCTACAAGCACTTGCGATGATAAAGCCACAGAGTCGTCATCGTCATCTATAGGATCCTTCGATTCATTCGAGCTCTCTGACAAAGTAGATTTCTCATTTGCTTGTGTTAAGCTATCACGAATATCTGGCTCGATGTTCGTATCTTCGTTATTCGTCGGAGGAATCGGAGTCTCTGCAGAAGTTGCCTGAGATTCTGGTAGCTGTTCTTCGTCGCATTTCGTTTCGTCCATTTTCTGACACTTTGTTTCCTTTCTGCATGTAAATGACAGCAGAAAGGTTAACAATGTATCTGCACAAATCAAAATTACAACTTCAGATTTGACATGAATGTTAAAAATCTCTAATTTCTCGTAAATTACAGCAACTAAGTGGCCCAAATAATTCTCACATAGGTTGAGAAAATTCAAAAGAATACAAATGCAAAAAGCATTCATTTTACAGCAAATTCAAAAGAGAATCAACAAGAATGATTCTAAAAGCATTCAAATTACGCACCTCATTAATTACACTACTGAGTAATATCTATCCATGACAGAGCTCTAAATTCGTTACAGAATCTATTTAATTCTTAATTAGTCAAACGCAAAAACCCTTCATAAATACCCATATAATCCATAATTATCATCACAACAACACAAAATTCACCAATTAAAACACCATGTTTAAGCCAAAAACAGGAAGCAAATAATTAATTAAAGAGGCTTACTACAAAATCAGAATAAATTTATCCAACCACTCGCATAATCGATCCGCGTCTCCACGCTTCTCCCTCTCGTTCTCTCTCCTTCTCCTCCTCTTCATCAGTTTTTTTTTTTTTTTTGGTTGCCCCCCTATTTTTTTGCATTAATTTTCGCGATTATTACGGAATTTTATGCCATCATTAGAAAATAAAGATGTATAGATAAATACGTAATCGAAATATTTTTTTTATAATAAAATTAATGGAAATTAGTGGACGAGGTGGAGGCCCACTCCGGGCGAGATTGCGACTCGCCGCCACTTCAACGCACAACGTCCGCATGCAATTTGTACGCGTTGTGTCGGATCCACCGTTCGTAGGGATCGCGGTGTGTGAATGGACGGTGTATGTGATGTGCGTATAGTTGGAATTATGCGGAAGGGGGTAAGGAGAGGGGGAGTGTTTAAGGGTCGTTAGCTTGGGAAATTCCCTTAGCTGTGTACAGGAGAAAAAATAATAATAATAATAAAAATAAGTGGATTTTAACGATATTAACTAATGGGAGTTTTTAGTTATTTTAGATAATTACAAATTTGGGGATTTGTTAATAAGATTATGGGTAAAATGTGTTGATAGTCCCTATACAATCCCAATATTTGAGTCACGTAACTTTTTTTGTACGTTATAATTTGATCTGTAGCTACTGTTTTTATAAATAATAATTAACTTATCCAAAATTAAAATGACTATTTTGTACGAAAATATATTAAGATCTGGGATATGCTTCTCGAGTATTATAAGTATGAGTTTTCGAAGTGGGGGTTAGAACATGAAAAATCGAAAAGAAACATGACAGGTTAGAAATTATCAGAAGTTTGGGAGAAATTTTTTTTAAGGAGTAAATCGCAATTCTGGAATAACACGGGGAGTATTTTAATAATTTTTCAGCGCGTGCGAAGAGCGCATGAACTCATCAATCATGGATAAGCATGAAAACATCTAGCATGGTGTCATCACAATTATCATAAATACGAAAAAAAAAAGAAACAGATTATTCCATAATAACTTAAACTGCCATTTCCATGTATAAATCACCATTTTTAACAACACAAACACCATTTATCTAAAAAAAAAAGCATCACAAACATTAGACAGAAACTCCGTAAATACGTTATAGAAGAAGGAACTACAAGTTATATATTTACAAGAGGCTGACTAGGGAAATAAACATGGTTATCTCAGAAGAGCTCCATAGTTTAGAGGACTCGCAAAACAAATTTATTGCATCGCAGTTGCCGATCATCTCAAGGGTGTAAAGATCGGGCGACCATCGAGTTTTCTGATATTCGAGGAAGGTTTGCAGAAACCTAGTTACAGAACTTCGTGTTTTTCATGATCGTGATGAATTCATTGGCATCTACTTCTCCATCACCTGCATTTCAGGAACTGAAATCTTAAGATTTGTTTCCCATACAGTGTGGCAAGAGAAAAGAAGATGAAGAGCAACAAAAGTTTCAGCGCATAGAGGCGACTTCACATATGGCTAGGAGGAGAGCTCTTATTAATGGTCAACAGAAATGCTCAGAATATAGTTTCTGAGAAAACATTATGATGACAAGAAGTTCAAAATAATGGCAAGAAAAATTGCATTCAAATGGCCAACCGCAGAGAATAAGAGGAGTACCCACCGTTGCGATCTGCTGCTTCTATCATCTCTCTAATCTCCTGAAGAGTAAAGCTTTCACCCAAATCTCTAGCAATACGCTGGATATCAACATCGGATATCTTCCCCTGCAATATTTTTTAGTAAACATGAAAAGTAAGATTTACAATGCATTTTTTTGTTTTCTTCGAGAGATAGGCAGCATGCTACCCACTTTGTTTTATTTCTTTTTAGAAATAAACTTAGCTAGAAATGTGAATCAACTAGAATTCGAACTTGCGACCTCGGGTACCAACCACCAAACCCTTTGCCACTTGCGCTAGGGACGGTCGGTCGATTTACAATGCATTTACTTAAAAAAAAACATATGTTTATGGCTCAGAGCTACTTGCCCCACATAAGAACGCATTTGAAATAGTTGAATACGGACGTCTCTAAAACAAATGAGCGGTGAGAGATAGAGAGAGGAAGAAGTTAATAAGAACTTACATTATTATCTTGGTCAATAATACGAAAAGCCTTCATAAGTTCCTCTCTAGTGTCTTTCTCTCCGATCTTGGTAGTCATCATGTACACAAATTCATCAAAATCAATTGCACCACTGCCATCTTTGTCAACATCAGCAATCATCTGATTAATTTGCTGTAGTAACAAAAGGATCTTGTAATTAGCTATAGTCATTTCCAAAGTGAACAAGAACAAAGCAGAAATAAGTAGATCAATCTAACTTTCTTTACTATGCCAGTATTACTACGCCAGTATGACAAAAAAAAAAAATGAAAACTACAAAGGGATGTCCAGCGGATAATAGTATTTGCCAACACAAAATATAACATATCAGATTAAATTTTAAAGGGAATGTAAGGTAACACTAGCTTGTAATAAGCTTAAAGTATCCAACTTTTCATGATATAACAGGGGCATCATCCCATCTCCCAAAATAAGTCCAGAGAAAACTAAAGGACAAGCTGGATCCAGCAAAAAGAAAAAACTCATGTCAACCCCCTTGAAATTGGTGCAGAATTATTGTTTATAGCAAATTTAGGCAGATGTCGAACTTGCAATAACTGGTATGAAGCAAGTACATACTTTATTTCAACAATTCCTGACATGAGAAGATTATGGATATTCCTATTTTCCATTTTTCGTTTTTTTTAATATGAATCAAATGAGAGAATTATTGTTGAACACAGTCAACATGACTACACGGTATCACAGTTTAATAGTATGCAAACACAGAGGAGGAAGATATCGAAACACTTGGCGAAATTAAAGAGGACATATCTCACCTCTTCTGTCATTTCAAACCCCAAGGCCCTGTAAACAAAGATAAATTAAAAATAGTTAGTAAATTGAATAGCAATTTACTTCAAAATTTTTGAATGACAAGCGGCATCAAACCCACTGATTAACATCAGAAAAGATACCTCATTGCGACATTCAACTCTTTGCCATCAATAGTGCCTGCAGGAGAATTATGGTGTCATAAGGGAAATAATTGGCTAATAACAACAGAGATAAAAAGGAAAAGAATCAAAATTCAATCCGTACCAGAACCATCTATGTCAAAAAGATCAAATGCTTCCTTTATTTCCTGCCTCTTTTGTTGTGATATACGACTTCGAGGCTTTTCTCTCTTATGTCCCTTTACATTAACACTAGCCTACATGACAAAAATTGACGCATTAGAGATAGAGAACAACAAAAACAAAAATCCATGCATGTTGTAGGACTAAAGCACGAGAAAACAGAGTTAGAATATTCAAACTTTTAAAAGTTAATTTTATTGATCACATCCAAATTTACAAAATTTTTTGAGAAAAAGAAATTTGTAAATTTGGATATGATAAAATAAAAAGTAAAATTTGCAAATTTACATATTATAAAAGCCTAAATAAGTGGGAAGAAACTAGCAGATAATACTCATATTTTGCCCCAAAGGAAAAACAAGAAGCAAAAAATGAGTCCATATTTTTTGGACTCATTTTTTAAGAAAAGTAGCATATGAATATCATTTGAGAATCATTTTTTAAGATTGCTGAAGCTTCGAAGCAGTAAGGCAACTTTGGCTTTGGAAAGAGAAAAGTTTAAAGAGCCAGAAAAGGCAAAGAAACATTTGATGCAATTAACAAATGAGCAATTTTAAGGTCATCCATTGAACTGATGATTTCTTTCTATTGCATGATGTGCACAGAATCATAAATTATTTTACACCAAGTTTAAATTGCTCATAAACAATCCAACTGTTAGATTTAGTAAAACAGTATACCAAGTAAAAAAGGAAAACATTACTTAACACTCCAGCAAAAAGTACAACCATACTACTGCTAAAATATTTCTCGGACCTTAGTTAATTACAATTTTAATCTATCAAATCGCAAAACTATGAGACGGATACTAAGGATTCTAAGGTTTAATCCCATCAAAGTGATCATAATCTTCATCATCTTCTTCCACTCTCTATTTAATTCTACTTTCCCGTTAAATAAGTATCAAATTAAGAATTTAGGGTATTATCAACAAAGGTTCCGTAGCAAATCCACTATATGCAGTAAATATATAATCTAAATAAACAGTATTTAATTAATTTGAGAATTTGTGGAGTTTAATCTCTCTACAGAGCAAACCCTAAGAATTTTACCAGAAACTGAAGCTTTTGAACACTAAATCATGGTCTACGTCAAAAGAACAAATGAATTAAAACGGGAAAAATCCGAAAAAAAATTGGAAAGCGGATTGAGGAGGAAGGAGATTTGTGATCGAACGTACCATGGATTGGATTACTGTTGATGCTCTCCCTCGATGAAAACAAAGTCGCGTCTCCTCTCGAGATAAAAATGGAACGAAATAAGAGTGTTTTTTTTTTTTTTCTTTTCCTCCTTTTATTTGTTTTTCTTTCGTGTTTGTGGCCAACTTGGAAAAGCGACATTTTTTTATTTTTTATTTATTATTCATTTCAACTTTTAGCCCGCTATCGTGCGTAATTTCGAAAAGAGACGCTACTTATCTAAATTCCCGCAAAAGTCCCTTTCTGCTAAATCTTACACCGTATTTATTTGAAAGGTCAATAATTTTACTCTAAGTTTATTATTTTTTGCTATTAAAATTCAAAAATATTTGAATTTTTAGACAAATAGGCGTAAAATTTACGTCTTAACTTTCGGTGTATAAGCCGCATTTCTCTAAACTAAAACGCACCAATAAAAAAAAGAGGATTAAAATTAAACTAAATCGAAAGCTTTACTGCTGATATTTGTATGGGTATAACTCAATAGCCTCTTTTAAATAAAAGTGAAAAAAATATTAGTTTGGTTTTGCTTCTGTTTGTTTCTTCGAGCAGGAAAAAAAAAAAAAAAATTGGAAACCAGTTTCTAGAATTTGCCAAGCTTATACAGTGGAAAGTTTCAAATTGGTTCAGTATATGAGTCTCGAATTTGAACGTAAGAAAGGCCGAAAAGTTTTGGGACTAATGTGCAATTTTCTCAGGAGCCCAACCGATAATGTTAATGAAGCCCAGTCCAATAAAGCTCATCCAGCCCATTAAAGCCCATTATTGTTTGGCGCGCCCAGAAGAACCTTGCTCCAGCGTTTTCCGCGACTTCGCTTTCTCTCTCTCTCTCTCTCTCTCTCTCTCTCTCTCTCTACAGCGTTCGTTCGTTTTGTTCGGAGGCAGCGAAGCTTCTAGCGGCTAGGGTTAGGGTTTCGGAGTTGCGGGATCTCCCGATCCTCCGATCGAGGACGAAGCGAGGCGAAGGGGAGAGCGCAGAGCGATGTGGCACGAGGCGCGGCGATCGGAGAGGAAGGTGCACGACCTGATGGACGCGGCGCGGAAGCGGGCGCAGCGCCGCGCGATCTACCTCGCGAAGCGCCGCGGCGATCCGCAGCAGTCGCTCCAGGTCGTCGGATCGCGGTGCCGCGTCCACCGCGATGATGGGCTCTACCAGGCCACGCAGGATCAGCAGGGCCTGTGCGTATAAACCTAATCCATCTCTCGTGACGATCCCTCGATTTGTCTCGGCTTTGATCCCTTGTCTTGCGGTTTTCATGGTTTTTTGTGTTGTTGTTTGTTGGATGAGTTGAATCTAATGCTTTGTTATTTAGTTTAATACGATTAATATTTAGGTAGGTTTGTTGGATAAGGTGGCTGTTATACTTCAATCACTAATTCCTTGTGTTTTCTGCTGCTGTTCTGTTTTTTTTTTTTTTTTCATGTTAAAGGTAGTTAGATGATTTGAGATTCTGCGTTTGGTTGCGTAGTCTAATAAGATCAAATTTTAGATGGAAAAATTAAGTTTATGTTGAGTAAAATAGCACTTCTAATTAAATAACGAATACCTTATATTGAATTTGTGATTTAATTTCTCCTTTGATTTTTCCCCCCTTTCATGTCATTAGTTAGCTTGTTGATTTTTATAATTATACAGTTGGTTGTGTGATCTAATAGTTTTAATTTTCGAGTGGACAATCGGTTTATGTTGGTTAAACTAGCAGTTCAACTTAATTCATGGATTCTGTATGTTGAATTATTGCATCTTTGGAGTTGTTTGCAGGATACCGTGGAATGGAAAGGAAGATATTTTGATTGACAGGTAACACTTTTGAATTTTGGAGTTTTATCATTAATCTAAAATATCCAACAAATGTACCTTTTTCTGTTTTTCTCGGCAGATTTGACGGCCGTGCTCTGCTTGATTTCATTCGCGATTCTGGTAGTCGAACTTTCCGTGCTCAACAGAAGACTGGTGAAGAGGAAGAAGTTGAGGAGTTTGTTAATTTTGAGCGTTATCGGGATTTGATTAAGCATCGGCGAAGAGGATGTCGGTACTTTTTGGTTTTGGATTCTATGACTGTGTCTAGAGATTTTCATTTTCTCTTCCTCTTCCACCCTATGTGATGGGGTTCATTGCAAAAACAAAAAACAAAAAAAAAACTTTCTGCTAAACTATGGGAAATACGTTCACAGTAAAAACTATTGGGAAATACATTCACAGTAGAAACTTTGTCTGCTTACAGTTACTGATGAGGAGGGTTTGCAGCATGTTCATCAAGAGTTGGAGGCGAAGTCCGTAATTTCCTTGAATTTTGAGAGGTATTGGTTTATATATGTATATATATATGTATATATATGTGTATACGTATATACATGTACGTATTTATATATTATGTATATAATAAATGAGAAGTTGCACAAAAAGAATGTTGTATTCTAGATTATAAACAACTACAGCTGCCCTGCATGGAACATCTTTTAGCTCTTTCAGTTGCACAACTACCATCTGGAATGTTCTTTACTTTGCTTTGAAATACTCCCTATATTTACTAACTTTGAACTAACTGATAGATATGTGCTTTCATTTTGAAATTAGTTGCTTTTTTAGGTATTCAGGAAGTGATTGGTTTTCTATCTCGACTTAAAAAGATTTACTTCAGCTAAAAGAATTATGGTGCTCTTAGAGCATTTTCATTTATTGCAGTTTTGTTTCTTTTCTTTCTCAATACAGACCACATTCATCACAACCTCCGGTGAATAAAGGTTCATACTCACAAGTTGGATTCTCATACAACGGAGACAGTAATGAAGACTCTCAGAATGTAGATGGTGATGATGAGGACGAAGACGATGAAGATGAAGATGATGACGATGATGAGAAAGATTTCAGTAGTGATGATAGTAACGATGAACGAATGGAAACAATTGCAAAAGAGTTTGGTGTCAAGAGATATAACTGGCTTGTTTATATGGACAAGAAGGCCAAAGAGGAAGAGAAACGGCAGAAGGAAATCATCAAAGGGGATCCTGCTATTGTAAGTTCTTTTTGTTGTTGGTGTTTCGGTTCTATATATTTTCTACTATTACATGCAGTGATTTACATTCCAAAATTCACAGAGAAAATTGAGTCGCAAGGAAAGGAGGAAAGCTTCTCAGATGGAAAGGGAAAGAGAGCGGGAAGCAGCACGTTCGGTTGGAAGGGCGCCGCATCATGATCCCTACCGGTAACCTCCAATTTCATCGATTGTAAATTATAGCTGTAGCGATCAAATCAATGATGGTATTGTATATGCTCATCGTAGCTTATGATGCTGATAAGCGTCCTGTTGTGAACATCATCATGTAGGGAACAAAGGCGAAGTCCTACTTATGAAGCTTATCCTAGGAGTAGAAGGTATGCTGAGTAATTTTAGAGTTAGTTTTATTAGTTTATGATAGAAAAGAATGTACTGACGCTCCTCGAGCTTCCACTCTTGGGGCATAAAGACCCCTAAGCATCTAGTTTTTGAAAGTTGACCTTTAACTTCATATAATAGTCTGATTGACCCTTTGGGATACACTCTGAATGCTTTCCATCTGGAAATCATCTTTAACAGATCAAGATCCAGGTCAAGATCACGTACGCCTGCACGTTCAAGAAGACACGATTATGGCTCGCATGCCGATAATGGTTATCGAAGCAAGTCAAAGCCTCCCAAGATTGAATATATCACAGAATTTGCAGTTTCAATTGGCAATGATGATCCAAAAATGGAAGCAATCTCTCCACCATCATCTCCAGTGCAAGCTGATCCTCTCAACCGGTCGGGGCACTCGACCTTTTATACTTGCAAAGATATATTGGCCAATCTTTTCTCTCTGCCGCGGGCTAGGGTTTTTCCTGAAGAGTTTAAAATAAAGTCGGGTTATGTGGGACAATGAGATGATTAAACATTTGAAGTTATTTACACTAACTCGCTCACATGTGCAGAAGATTTTGTAGAATATACCTCTACTATGATCACATCCGGTGTTCCTGTGTTACAAAAACTTTGATTCACCGCTGCTGCTCTCTATAATGATTTTACATGTCTGCAGGCCATCAGGTGGTCGAATCCTTGAAGCACTTCACACTGATCCTGCATCTTCTTTGTCCCTTGAGCAGGAAAAGAGTATTAAATTATCAAAACCATCAGTCAGGTAGATTGTTAATTATCTTTGCTAGAATCAAGCTATGTTTTTTTTGGAGGGCAGAAGTAGCTGTTACTTGAAAGCTTTCGCTGGTACTTCATTTTTTTTTTCCTCCTTTTTCTACAAGATATTTCGCTAATGTAAGTGAGTCGCTAATTCTTGTCGAGTATTTTCTTTTATTCTCAGTTCATCATCAGCACTAGCAAAACTGAGACAGACTGCTACTGGAGGGTCTGCTAAAACTCCACAGAGTGAGAAGAAAGAAACGCCTCAGGAGCGCCTTAAACGGATAATGAGTAAACAACTGAACAAGCAGAGTATGTTCCCCTTATTGGAAGCTAGATAGGAACATGAATTGGTGAATTTAAGCAAAGTTATCGGAACCAAACCGAACAAACTATTCAATAATTGAACCAACTGGTGAACCTTAAATGTGTGCCTCCGCAGTTCTATTTTCAGTTTGGTTCTGATAAGTTTGGTCCTAAGAGATGAGTATAATATTATGAGCGTTCTGTGCAAGACATTTTTTCTTAGTAATGATTTGTTGATCTTTGCAGTTAAAAAGGATACTGCTGCTGAGTTGGCGAAAAAGCGGGAGCAGGAACGGCAAAGGCAGGAGAAGCTTGCTGAAACGAGTAGATTAAGTCGCTACAGCCGTCGTAGCTATAGCAGAAGCCCAAGCAGGTCTCCACCAAGGTGCTTTTCCTAGTAGAATGCTTTTGTTTTTTTCTTTTTCTATCTTTTTTTGTCATCATCCTACCAATCTTTGCTAGCTTTTGGGGTTCTTTCTTTCACACTTGTTCCAAATTCTGATCCGACAGTATTAAGGGGAAAACAACCAAGTGGTATAAGATAGACATGTTTTACGTATATTTTGCAGAAGGCATCATCGGCGTAGTAGAAGCCGTAGTAGGAGCAGGACCCCCCCGAGATATCGATCACGATCCCGTTCACACTCGCATTCTCGCTCTCGTTCTCCAAGGTAACTCAACTTTTCTGTTCTTGCATTGTATTAAGGCAAGTTTCCCCCCGCTGACCGGTAAAAGAGACCATGCCATTGCAGGTATAGAAGCCGATCTAGATACTGAGATATTGCAAGCATATGGACTTTTGTTTTCTTTCTTTTGTTTTGTTTTCTTTTCTTTCTTGTGTTAAGCCCTACAATTTGATGCATTCAGTGCTGTATCTGATTTTACTAACTATTTGTGTAATGGAATTATGGCGTTGTATTACTTGGTCCATAAATTGTTGCACTTGTTGCTCGGCCTCGCGATTCTATAAATGGATATTGCTTCTTGGGCGTGGGGATGGAAAAATTCTAGAATGCAACGGGTATATTAGTGACGTGGCGTAACAAACCAATCAAATTAATCCTTTTAAGAATATATGTCCCATCATAATTGTAAAAAAGTATTTTTATTGTACTTTTATTTGAAAAGAAGGAATGTGATTGGCTTGTTATTGATGACGTGGTGCAAGTGTGACAGTGTAGAATATCTCGTGGGGATGCGCTTTTTCGGTTTCCATGTCCACGGAGCTGGATGAAGTCTCAACACTTCAAAATGGGGTTTTTCTTTTTTTTCTTTTTTTTTTTCTATAGAGGTTATCTCAACCCTCGACGATGGAGATTTTGCTGTTCGTACGAGGAAAGCGATTGACGCTAATAATATATGATAACACGAGACGGTGGAGGTTTAATTTTGGCAGGTACCCATAGACAAGGCTCCCATACCTTACTTAAGAAGTTGACTCTCATCGATTGCATCCAAAATCCACAGCCTTTTCCGTCCCATGTTTATGCGGTCCCCACCTTACGTGCAGTTACAGCGGTAATATCACCCACGAGAAAACATGAGCCACCGCTCGTGCGGCGTAAATTTGCCCATTTCGATCAAGTGTCTCTTTTTTAAGATATATATCCCATCATAATTAAAATATATTTTTATTATATTTTTATTTAAAAAAAAATTATTTTATTATTAATGACGTGGTGCAATTGCGACAGTATAGAATTCCTCCGCCAGCTGGGGCTCACACACTCTCTCCCTCCACTCTCCTTATAAAAACGCTTTCAAATCCCCACACACGCTCTCAAAACAACGTTGTGGCCCAGGAGACCCCCTCCTTCGCCGCTGCCGGAAACCTAGCTCCCCCGCCATGGTCGACGTCGACCGCCGCACTCCGGGGCTCCCCCCGGCGCACGCCGCGGGGCTCCGCCGCCTCTCCTCCCGCGCCGCCGCCGGCGTCTCCTCCTCCTCCTCCGGCGCCCGGGCGGGGCTCCTCTCCTTCTCCGCCCTGGCCGAGTCCCTCCTCTCCCACCTCCGCTCGTGCGGCGTCCCCGTCCTCCCGGGCCTCTCCGACGCGGAGCTCCTCCGCCTCGAGGCCGAGCTCGGCCTCTCCTTCCCCCCCGACCTCCGCGCCCTCCTCTCCCTCGGCCTCCCCTCCGCCCCCGGCTTCCCCGACTGGCGCTCCCCGCTCCCCCTCCTCCTCCCCTCCCTCCGCCTCCCCTCCGCTGCCCTCGCCCTCCACGTTGCCCGCCGCGGCAACGCCGCCCCTGCCCTGCTCCCTCGGCCCGCCCCCCCGACCCCGCCGCCGCTCTCCGCCTCGCCGCTCCGGCTCCGCCGCGCCCGCCCTCATCCGCTCTTCCGCGCTGCTACCTCCCGCCCTCCCAGCCCTTGCCGGCAACCCCGTCTTCCGCGTCGACGACGACGCGGCGACGACGCGCCCGCGTCTCCTGCTGCGCCGCCGACTCGCCGACTTCTTCCGCCGCGAGGCCGCCTTCCGATCCGACTCCGACTCCGCCCCCGCCCTCCCCCTCCGTCGCCAGCTCTCCGCCCCCATCCCTCCCCCTCCGCCTCCCTCTGCCTCCTCCGCCCGCCGCAGCCTCGACTCCTCCATCGCCGGGAAGAAGCCCCGCTGGATCGAGTTCTGGAGCGACGCCGCCCTCGATCGCCGCGCCCGCGCCTCCTCCGCCTCCTCCCATCCCCCCGATCCAGAGCAGTTCCTCGAGATCCAGGTCCAAAACTCCATCCCTATCCCTAACCCTAGCCTCCTCCCCGACTGGGTCCGAACCTACCTGGACCGGATCGGATCCGTGCTCCGCGAGGGCGGGTGGGGGGAGCCCGAGGTGGCGGAGATGGTCCACGTGGCGTCGTCGGGGCTACTCGACAACGTCGTCGTCGTCGACGGCGAGGCGATCCTCGACGCACTCCTCCTGAGGGCCGACCGGTGCTCGGACTCGCTCCGCCGCGCCGGGTGGAGCTCCGACGAGGTCGTCGAGGCGCTTGGCCTCGGCTCCGCCCCGGAGCGGCGGCGTAGGTCGAAGGTAAGCTTACCGCCCCGGATCGCACTCAGAATGGAGAAGCTCGCAGGGGCGGTTTCTAACTCGTAGCCATACATTCACACATACCGGCTTTTACCGGATCCCAAGCCGAAGCCGCTTTTGAACTTAAAAACCTTTTTAAAGTGTTTTCTTCTCTCTTTTTTTTCATCTTTTGATTTGATCTTCGTCCGGTTCGCTTTTCCAGTATAGTTTCGACCTTCTAAACTTTACAAATTTAAAGTCTCTACTATTTATTAATTAATGTAACCATGTCCTTCCAAATCACAAATATTTTAACAAAAAGATTTTCTTTTAAACCTTAGAAACTGTATTTGAAAAGGTGGGATTACTGTTAAATATCAGTATATATAAATAAATTAGAAAATTAGTTTTAAGTAGATGTTTTGGATTTGAAATGAGAGGGAATCAATGAAAAAGTGGCGCTTCTTCTGTATAGTGGGAGGTGACTCAGGTGAGCTTCTTTCATGGAAACGCGCGCACGGACACGGGGATTGCCTGATTCTGGTAAAAAGGTTGAAGTGAGAAGTCGTGGCGTATGGACAAGGCCACAACGGTGTCCTTTACTCTGATGTGATGTGATGTGATGCTACAACTTTTGTCTTATACTTCGCTTCTCCGCGGTACATATGTTTGGTATAAACGTGAATTTTTTTTTTTAAAAGTTTAACTCTATTATATAATTATTTAATTAACTTAATTTGAATTAGTCCAATAATATTTTAACTTTAAAATTTAAATTTATTATTTTATATTTACAGATTTAGTTTGTGCATGTAATTTTTACAACTAAAAATTTAATAAAATAAATAATTGGCACAAAATTTGATCTTATAGTGTTATTGATTTATTCAAATCAAAATTTTCAATTTAAAATTATTTATAATTTATATAAATTTTGTACTTTTTACCTAAACTTTTTAAGTAACTTTTGGCTTTTACCGCAAAACAAACGGGCGAGGGAAGTACGAGGCCCGTGTCCATCGGTGCTGTACTTGTCGGTCGACCTTTTGCCCAACGGTCACCGCTCCACTAGAATCGAACACGAAAAGCAAGTGGGAAACGGGGCGGGTGACCGTTCGCACCTCACGTGCGTATCCGGCCCACAACCAATTGGACCTACCTGTCGCCTCTTTCCAAAACCGACCCGTTATAACGAGTCACTACAATGTTCTTTTGTCCTTTCCTGTGAACAAGGCCGTGTTCACTTTATAAATCTAGTTGTTTCGTATTTATAGCTAACTTAATAATAATATATTTAAAGTGAATAAAATGTGTAACTCACTATCCTTTTGTTAAAAGAAAATTTTTGTTCTTACTCGCAGCACCTCGATCGATCTGCTGTGCTTTTCAATCCGGATCCAAAAGGGTGTCTGGTACTTTGTGTTGAACTTAGGGTGAAGAAGCATAGAAAAAGTTATAACAACAGGTTTTTCAAAGAGCTCTTCAGCTTGTGTTCGATGCGAACTCATGACTTTGCGCTTGGAGCAGGCGATATCTGGTTCCAACTAGCGAGTTAATTTGTGTGGTTGCGTGTTCTCAATTACTAAATATGAAAGCGCGAACTAACAACCGATGAGAGAAAACTGAGAAGGCTACGAAATGGCGGCAATTTTTTTTTTATTAGCTTTACCCCTTGCCCTGTGCTTGTTTGGTTCTTATCTTACTTTCGATTTTAAAAACAAGAAGCATTACACAGTGTTTGGCAAATTGGACAGCTTGAAACTTTTCAAGTGGAATTAAAATTCTGACTCTGAAACTTACAAGTTTTAATTCAATGTTTTGATTTTACTGTGGAAAAAATCTAGGTTAATATAATATTTGGTCTTACAATATAATTCCGATAGCACTATATCAAATAATATTACATATATATATTCTAGTGCCAAACATTCCATTGACAATAGTCGACAACAACCTGACCCACAAACAAGCAGCGCAAATTCGAAGGCAGGTAGGGTCTCCCCGCTCCTGCTTATTTTGGCGGATCATGGACGATTTTTATAACAAGTTGATTTTTATTCTATTTTGTTCTACTTATCCTTTTATTTGGAGGGTAGGGTCCGAAGTGGAGGATGAATCAAAGGAAAGTCAGGATATTCGGCTTTCTATTCCATTTCTTTAGTAGATCTAAGACGGGTTCAAAATAAATTATTATTATTATTATTATTTATTTTAGCCTCTAATTATGTCTCATTCGGAGCGGACCAGGCGTAAAAGTCCATCAATCTGGATCCATCTGCGTCCCTACCTACAAATGGCCCATCTCCAAACAGCTACGCATGGGATAACCCTCCCTCTTCCGACTCCCCGGCACCTACAACATGCCTCCCATAACGCATTGAATCACAAATGGAGACAAAAAATAAAAAAATAAAAAAAAAAGCCACCCTTTTCCACAACAGCTCAGATGCATTGTTTGGATATTGCGACAAAAACAGAATTCTGGTCAATCCCTATAAACCCTCTAGAAAGAATTAACCCATGCTGAATTATTAACAAGAAGTTGGCCCACCCCATTTTTTTTTTTTTTTTAATAATACACGTGTTGGAAGTTTGAATCTTTTTCATTTCATTTGATAGAAATCCTTCAACCGCAGAGGACAAAAAAAATTTGTGAGTTTGACGAACTCGACTTCAACCCCCAACCAACTGAAGTCGAGAAGTCGATCTCCATACAATTGTGAGCGGGAGTTTGGATGATTTCGCGTCTTCGGTATTGACACAAATACTGACGCGCACGACTTTCTCGAAAATTACGAATTCAACCTCTGGAATTCAAAATCAAACAAACAGACGCTTAGGGGAGAGTTTGGGCTATGTCTGTTTCAGGCCCAGTCGGCGAAGCCCTGGGCCGAGACAGCCCGGCCCGGTTCATAAACAGCTTTTTAACACTTTCCCCACTCCACTCCGATCAAAAACCCAAGAAAAAAAACAAAAAAAAAAAAAAACCCCTCACAATTCATCTTCTTCACCTGTTTACGGCGGCACCTTCCCGCGATGGTCTCCGCCACCGCCGCCGACGACTCGGCGGCAGAATCGCTGGCGATAAGGAAGCTCGGCCGTCTCTTTAAGCTCACCGAAGTCCACCTATGGCGAGCTACCTCTTTTTTTTATTTATTTATTTTACTGATTTTTTTTTTTTTTTTGTGTCGCCAATTTTTAGTTCTAAAGTGTTTTGGGAATTATGGAGCAGGGATAGTTCTTATTCCAACAGTTATTCCGAGACTTATTCTCGGGATTACTCTCCGGAAGACGAGCCTACTGTAAGTTCAGTGTAGCTGTAGTAGTTTTCTCTTTTTTTATTTTTTTTATTTTTGGGGTTTTAGGGTTTTGATGCTGTACTTTTTGGACGAATTTTGCAAACGAACTTTTTTTTTTTTTTAATTTTTGTGTGTGTATGTGTGTATTTTTCACATTAAGCTTTGAAAATTTTGTTTTTTAGTTGTTAATTTGATCAACCCTAAAACAGAGCTCTTGCACCGCTACTGATGTCAACTCAGGAATCACACAGGAAGTGGATGGTAAGCTTCCTTTTTCCCTTCGAAATCATGTTCTTTTCAAAATTTCAAATAAGATTATTGAATCACTCTACCACATTCTCCTATGATGCTTCAGCATTGAACATTGGTGTCATCTCTATCATTTTTACAGGTTATGCTCATGCCGAAGATTTGGAATTAGCTTGTCAGATGGATGCTTTGGGTCTGCCCGTTTCATTCAGCACGAGTAAGGAGGTTAGTGCTTTTCGAATTTGCCTTCTTATGCCTTTTTTTTTTTTTCTCTCTCCTTATTTGTAAGCTAATATTTACTCGTAGAATTCATACTTATAAGTGGTAGTTTTGTCCATTGCAGAAGAAGAATGTAGCTTTCGGCGGAAAGAAAAAGGGAAAGGGAGTGAAATCCAGGTCTTCTAGTGATCTAAAAGATAATACCGTCCCTGCAGTTTGGAAAGACGGTGAATCGGAAAGTGTTTCTCCATCGAGAGTTTGGCATGATTTCACAAGTTCGCCTACTCGTTGCGATGCTTCAGGAGAGTCTGCTCGAGCTTCTCCTTGCAAAACTGAAGAGATTGATGGAGGTTATGCTGCTTTTGCCAACAGCCAATTTTGTGACAAAGTGAGCGATGAAATAGGCCTTGATCATGTTGATCGAGAGACCAAGTTTTGTGGTATTGCTTCACAGTCGGACGCTCGATCCTCTGGGCAGCGTTCTCATGGAAATGGATTTAGTAATGGCAGCGGTGAACTTTGTGAGGAGGGAAGGTCATACGAGAAGAACGAGGAGGAAAAGCACTTGGACTCTTCATTGATATCACATGATACTAGTGAAAATTGTGGGTCAAATGACACTGAAACACTGAAGCCCTGTTCAATATCAGTGGAGTCGCCTTTGAGTGAGAACCACGCTCAAAATGCTGAAAATAGTGCACATTTTGAATTTGGTGACTGGAGAGTGATTTGGGATGCTTTTTATGAGAGAAATTATTTCTACAACGTCGAAACACGGGAGTCTACGTGGTATCCTCCTTCAGGCTTGGAAGACTTTGCTCTTTCCACCAGCACTTGTGCAGCTACTGAAGAGGATGCACAGGGATTACAAGATTTGAGTTGCTCATTCCATGAAAAGAATGTGCATGATTTGGATAAAGAGGAGAATAATGTTTACTGTGAAGAAGCTTGCAATATACCTGATTCTTCACTTGAAGATCCGAAAAACACTATACATGAAGTACAATATGAAGAAAATGTGCAAAGTGACTCCTCTACGATTAATGG
This sequence comes from Ananas comosus, assembly GCF_001540865.1. Taxonomy (NCBI): domain Eukaryota; kingdom Viridiplantae; phylum Streptophyta; class Magnoliopsida; order Poales; family Bromeliaceae; genus Ananas; species Ananas comosus. The sequence goes on from NC_033621.1 coordinate 1,582,269, forward strand.
GCTAGACTATCATTATTCAATTGCTACAACAAAAAAGAAAAAGAGAGTAAGAAGACTCCAATCACGTAAGCCGATATGTATAGCAGTAGATAATCTATTGAAGATTTCTCATCCCTTCATTTTACTTTTTCTTCACATCTGCTCGTTGTTTCACCCCGAGTTGAAGAGGGCTGGATATATAGAAGGAACTCATTTGTAACCTTTCAAACAGGATGAAGCCCAATTATTACCCTAGTTCCTATTATACACCGAGTTTTAAATACAACAATACTTTATATACCTAGGTGAAGAAATTCTGTGAGCCAAATGTCTCTCACAATTCCGTGCGGACTACATTAACCGTTTTAACTAAGTTTTGCCGTTTTAGCATTTTTAGCCTGCATCCTTCCAAACTTCTTTGCAGATTATACACCGGTAGCATCTAAGCTAGTTCTATCATGATTTTTTACTATAGCTTGAAATAAGTTTTTTTAAGTTATTTTTCCTTTCCGCAGAACATACATTTCAAGGAGTCATCGAAGGCCTCTCTACCACTGATATCAGCAAGTACTGGATTCAGAGGTACTCACTTTTTTCTCGTTTTGATTATGGTATAAAGATGGATGAAGAAGGCTGGTTTTCCGTCACACCAGAGCCCATTGCAAGACATCACGCGTCTCGATGCGGTAGTGGCACTATTATTGATTGTTTCACGGGAGCCGGAGGAAACGCCATCCAGTTTGCTATGAAGTCCGTAACATTGCTCTTTTTCATAAGTAATCCCTTGGCTATATATCTCATTTGCAAAGGAATGCTTAAATCCTTTTTTCCTTTTTTTTTAAAGAATGTTAGTTGTATTTCAGGAGCAATCATGTTATCGCTATTGATGTCGATCCAACGAAAATAGAGTGTGCACAGCATAATGCGGCTATCTATGGAGTTAATGACCAAATAGATTTTATAATAGGTGACTTCTTTCAAATTGCTCGACGCTTGAAGGTACCATTACTGTTTCTTTGCCAAGTATATTTTGTGGAATATGTTCTCCTGATATGTGACATTAAGGTCTTTGCTGCTGATGGTTTATCATCGTATACGCTTGCAGGGAGACACTGTTTTCATGTCACCTCCTTGGGGAGGTCCTGACTATGTTAAAGTGGAAACTTATGATATCAGAACCATGCTTAAGCCTTGTGATGGGTTAGGCCTTTGTTTTTATAGTTCTTTTTATGAGATGGTAATGTTTTAAGATGAGAATTAACATCCGTCTTTTCTTTGATTTAGATATTTTCTTTTCAAAATTGCAATGACGATTGCCTCGAGAATAGTGATGTTTCTTCCTCGGAATGTCGATCTAAACCAATTGGCGGAGCTGTCTTTATCTGTTGATCCTCCCTGCGAGCTTGAGGTATAAGTCCAGCTCGAGTTGTCTCCTTGCTTATATTTATTCCTCTGTGTTTCCTCTTTTATCTGGGTATCACTTTAAATAATCAAATTTTTGCAGCTTGTATGCCTTTCCCGTTCTCCGTTATAATAAATTTCTGTCCCCTCTGGTTTGATAATGGGGATCTGTTTTCTGATTATTCTTTAAATTACAACCTAATTATAGACGGTGAAATGATTGCGGGTGATTTGATGTACTAATTACTGGAACACCTTAAAATTTTGCTTCTCTGTCAATCTGTTAGTATGGAAATGTTCGGTAAAGATTAATAACTTAGTAGTTTCATGATATGCAAGCTCTGTAACGTTTTGATGTGATCTAAAAAAGATAGTTGACTGAGTTGCATAGAAGCATCTCTATTTCTCATTTCTTCTGCCATATTACTGTCATTAAGCTTCTCAGTCGCCGAACATGGTTTAGAAATGCATTCCTAGAATATAGCTGCATATATATATTTTTTTCATAATCAGAATATAAATATTAAAAGCTTTTGCTTAAGTAGAAATGTTTATTCTGCTGTGTAATTTGAAAATAATCTGCCGTTTCACTTTCAAAATTTCTCGTCTATGGTTTAACCGTCACAAATTTTGCGTTGACCGTGTTGAACATTTTGCTTGCAGGTTGAGAAGAGCTTTCTGAATGGAAAGTTTAAAGCAATTACGGCCTATTTCAAAGTACGATGATGCAGGGATCATGCGGAGATCACTACCTGACTCTTGCATCGGAGGGGACGATGAATCCTGTTTCTTTATGGCAAAGGAGCTTGTTCATATTAGTGATGAACCTGGTTGGGAGTGTGTACATCTAGCATATGTATCAATGGCATTGACCTATTTATTTGGTTCTATTTGTTACAAATATGTTGATTTTTTGTATTAAAGTATGTGCAAAAATGTGTAAGAAACTCTAGCCTCTTTCTATGTATGGAGTGTGACAATTAGCTTTGAGAGTCATGAGTTTTCTATGCAGATGCTGTTTAAATAGAATTGTTCTAAGAAGCATCTAGTCTAGTTAAGTGGGCCTTAATGGTTTAGCTGCGGAACTGGATGTTTCAAATGAATTTGAAACTTTATTACTTTTTGAGGTTCAGAAGCTTGTTTTCTTCGTTTTGCCCCTGTAAGAACTCTAAAATTTTTGTAACCATACTCTACTGAGCTTTTTCGCAATTTACCATCTAATACATGATTGAGATTTGAAAAAAAAAAAACTTCTAAATTAATATAAATGATTACGATTACGGCTCATCAAGCTACAACATCTTGTTGAGAAACTTTTCAACGAAATCACGTTGGTGTGGATAATTTGATGTGTAGTAATGCTTTTAAATAATGTATTTATTTTCAAATTCTGTGAACATCAAATTGGAGGAATTTTTTTATTTTGAGGGATCTTAAAATTTCATTTTTTTTAAAAAAAATTTCTATAACACAAATAATAAATTATTTTTTTATTACACGTTTTTACTGCGAATGGCTATTTGTTCCTAGACGACTGAGCCTTGCAAAAGAGTCAAATCCATCACCACAGTTTCGAAAACTACGATCCGATCCCCTCTTCTTCTTCTTCTTCTTCTTCTCCGGGCAATCTCCCTCAAAATCGAAGGGGAAAAAAACCCTAAAACACGGATTTGAGAGAGGTGGGAGAATCGGAGCGATGCAGAGCTTGTGGCGCCTCACGCTGTTCCTCTGTTGCTTGTGGGCCGCCACTCTCCTCTACGGCGAGATGGTCGCCTACTGGGTCCCGCTCTCCACCTGCAAATGGCCCCGCCTCACCCCCTCCTCCTCCTCCTCCCCCTCTTCCTCGGTAATGATTCGTAGCATTTGAGTCGATTGATTTTGTGTTCGTTTCGTTTTTGGATTTCGAATTGGATCGGCATCAAGCGATTCTAGAATGGGAAGAACAGGGTTAGCATTTGAATCCATTACTTTTTTGTTTCGTTTTATGATAAGATCTCGAGATTGAGCTCCTACAGTCCCTAATTTTAATTAGATTGCAAATGTTCGCACACTAATCTGAGGAATTAGTATAAAGTGATCCTAGATTTGGAAAAATTAGCGATTGGTGAAGTAGGAATGATCTTTAGGGCACAGCAAGGTTTCCAATTTCGGCTGAAAATTTAAGGATTTTCTTTTCATTTTTACATAAATTGTCGCATTTGCTGAGCATGTAATGATTTATGATATAACGTTTTAGATTGTACCACCCATGGTGAAGTTGATTTGAGCTGAAATTTTAGCGCTGTTTAATATTTGCTAGCGTGTCGTTGTATTATACACTTGATCTTTATAGCTGATGGTGTAGGATTCAGTGAGTCAAATTTTGCGATAAGAACACTACCGAATTATTTATTTATTTATTTATTTTTTCTGAATGCTACTCCACTTATTATATGTATAAAATGCTAATACATGTCATTCTTGTTTGTTAGTTATTGTTATTGTTCCAGTGTGTAATAGTTTTACAATGCCCTCTTGGCAATGTTTGAAATTTGTTTACGAACTTGGTTTAATTTCCTTGTATTTACTTTCTTTGACAGGTGAAGGTTGCTGTTGTGGCTGATCCACAGGTTAACTTAATTCCACTGCAACATTAAATAGATATCTCATCTAATTTTTTATGCTTAATGTCATTTAGTTCTCCAAAGCACTGCTTTATTCTACTCTTTCCTTGCTACTCTGAAAGAAGTTTTCATTGCAGCTTATGGACAGCACCTCACTTGGACTTGCTCCTGATTCGTTTGCCCTAGAAGTTGCCCAGTTTTATACAGATTTGTACATGCGAAGAGCTTTTCATACATCTATACTGCCTTTTAAACCTGACGTGGTTTTATTTCTGGGTGATTACTTCGATGGGGGTCCGTATATGTCGGATGACGAGTAAGGCACGGTTCTTAGATTCTTTTTCTTATGTTCTCTAAAATTGCTTTTACCATAGAATACCTAGTATTATTTTATCTTTATGCTCAATTTTTTTTTTGGATTTTGGCTTTCAAGCAAACTTTGGACTGGCTTAACAAGAATCAATTAATCAACATACTTACTACTTGGGCAATCTATATAGCTATATCTTTAGATTTTCTCTTTGACGATCCTCACAGGTGGCAGGAATCGTTAAGTCGTTTTAAGCATATATTTGGTGTGAATGAGAAAAGAAGAGATTCTGACACTCCATACTACTACCTGTGTGGAAATCATGACATTGGCTATGCGGCTTTTCACTCCCAACATCCCGAGGTAGTTTCTTATTGTAAAATTTATCATTTTTGTCATAGTTTTTGCTGGTTTTGTTCCTACACTAGTTTGTGCAAGAGAAGTAAATATACGACCAAGTATACTAATTTGCCATTGAATTACTTTCTGCCGAAGAATCAATTTAAGAAACACTGCTGGCACAAAACTAAGGGCCTGAAAAAGGTAGAAAAGGTTAAAATTAAAAAGTTAAAATTTTGCCCCAGAAGAAAACAATCAATGTGAATGTGCATGATGAACAATAACCAAGCTAGAGCCAGATAATCTTAAAGCTCTTTTCCTTCTTAAAAAAATCCTAGATGTCGGTAATAGAGCCTCGTAGTTGGTCATATTATAGTAAGCTTGGTTATTTCTTGGGAAACCTTAGTTGTGAGAACTGCGTAGGATTGTTGATTAATGCTGAAAAGCAAAAAAAAAAAAATGTATACGTGGATAAAATGGCATTGCACGGGTGGTCAGAACTGTACCATTTCTGTGCACTGCATGACATTGGTTTGCATCGTTTCTGTCTATTCCTACATCATTTCCTACACTAAATCATGTCGTGCAATTCTTGTTATCTTTTACTCTTCTCTATGGACTTTAAAGGCTGATTTTGGCTAATTTGGATTTGTGTCTCATGGTTTTGTTTGTGCCACTGAGTTGCTCCTGTGCTATTGTTTGCATGTCTCTACAGGCCTTGCTGTCAACTCCTGTTAGAATTTGTTTTTCAATTGGGTTTTGATTCAAACAAAAGGGTTTCGGTCGAGTTTTGATCGAACCCTGACCTTAATCCCAAATTCATCCCATTTCTCTTCCAGTCTTCCTTTCCTTTTCTTCCTGCTCCATCTATAACCAAGCCCTTGCTACGGCATCATTGCTGCCTTTAGACCCTTCTCCTGCCTTATGTGGTCACCACTTACCAGACCAGCCGCCCATCTCCCAGCAGCACCACTCACTAGACCATCCACCCATCACCCGCTGCTGCTGGGAGGAGGGGAGGTTTTAATGCTTGCATATGCAAAATAGAGTTGAAGGAATGTCCTAGCAGAAAATAGAAGCAGTGATCTCAGGGAACCTGGATGAAACAAATGAAACCATGGGACACCCCATGTGAAAATGCCTTTGAATTTATCCTTTATATTTTGTCAATTGATTTAAGAATTTTATTGTGATAGGTGATCAGTCGGTATGAGAATGAGTTTGGATCAAGAAATTATCACTTTTCTATTGGAAAGGTGAATTTCATTGTTGTTGACGGTCAAACTCTTGATGGTATGTAGCAACTACTTGAAATTTGAGTTTGATGTTTCTTTACTAATTGAGAAATATAGAGTTGACCCATCAGCCAGATGAAATGCATTAATCTTCACATGTTATTGGATACTGGTTGATGATCTTGACTTATATTCTAATAGATATAGAATGTCTTTGTCAAGTACTATACTGACAAAATTCTGAGAATTTTGTATAAAGTATGTTCTCAGCTAGGTTATTTTATTTTATTTTTGTTGCACAGTACCTATTGAATTGAGTGCTATTTATCATGTTAGTATATTTGTATGAAGACCCTTTGATTGATGATGGTCATCAAGCAATATACAGCTGTAGGGGGACGATAGAGTTTTTGTAGATGAATCTAATTAATTGGAAATCCATATATTAGTGTCATTAGGCTGTTATCTGTATCTCTAGCATTTTTTTTTTGTGGGTGGACCTACTAACCTGGCTTTCTTGTGTGCATGTATACAATTTCCATTGTATATTTGCTTGCTAACTGATTCAATTGTATACATGATGGGTGATGGACATCTATTAAGCAGGGCCCAAACAAGGAAATCAAACATCATTATCCTGGAACTTCATAAAAAATATATCAAATGGTATGTGATCTGGTTTATCTGAATACCGCTGCTTACTGTGATTTTTTATTTAAGATCAAATTGGTTGACTAACACTTCTCTATCTTTTAGATATTAAATCAAATCCAACAGTCCTACTGACACACATTCCTCTTTATCGTCCTGATAACACACATTGTGGCCCGTATCGTTCATCCCCTGTTATAAATCAGGTACTTTTTCTTCATAATTTGGGAACAATGAGTTACCAAGAAGTAGAGGTGTAATACAAAATTGCTGCTTTCAATCAGAAAGATTGTTGTGTTGTGTCATTATTTCTACCTGTCAGCCTTACATTATGTAATATGTGGTTGGATCGTAACTTTTAAGTCAAACAAATGCCGTTTACATGGAGAAACTGATTCAATTCTTTTCTTTTTCAGAGAATTTCTTATGCTGCATTTGATCAAGGAATTACGTAAGTCCCTATTTCTTAACTGATTTTATTGCTTTAATGAATAAGTTCAATAGAGCGGTAAGGGTTACTTTCTTGGAATGATAAAGCACAAGAGAGACTGCAATTATGAATATCTTCCCCTAAGCCTTTTGTTCGAGCTTGTTTGTTGCACTCAACTGATTCAGACATTTATAGGTCAACGCTTACAGAGAATTCATACTTAAGTGACTGATGAAACTTTACTATGTTGATGTAGGTATCAAAACTATCTTGACAAGGAAACTTCAAACCTTTTACTAAGCTCTATCAAGCCAGTAAACTTCTCACTTTGTAGCAATTTTCCAAGATACTTAGAATCATAGGAGTACCACCTTTTTACTTCAATTAGGTTATTGCAGATACTGGTGCTCTCTGGCCATGATCATGATCAATGTACAGTTTTCCACTCAACTCCTTTCGGATCAGTACTAGAGGTGAGAAAATTCTAGAATAGTCTTAGTATTGGTTTATAATATTAATCTGCATCTAAAATTTTCCTTCATGCAGCATACCCTTGGGACTATAAGCTGGCAGCAAGGAAATCTCTATCCATCATTCATGCTGATGTCTGTAGCATCGCGACTATTGCCGAATGCGACTGAGCCAGAAAACAGTGTCTCTACCCTTCTTTGTTTTCTTCCGAAGCAAACCCACATCTATATCTGGTACTACAACTAGTTCGAGACTCTTAAATATTTATTTTGAAAATCATCTATTCACGTATATACCCTGTAAAAGTTGAATATTCATATATATATGCACATTGAAAGTGTAGTTTTTCACGGTACAGAAATAACCTTATCTTAAGCTGAGGCACCATCTTATTCATATTAAGTTGGTTTTCTATTAATGAAAAAAAATTAAAGAGGGGAATCTTTTCTACATTGAGGGGTATGTATGAAAGAAATTAAGTTTGGTAGGGCATATATTGCTGAATTATGACTTGTTTGTTGTTGTGAAAATTGACAACACACTACCCTTTTGTATTTTTCAGGTATATTTGTCAGTTTGTATTAACTCTTCTTCTGCTTATAATTTGGCCAACGACTGGTTTTGGTTCTTGGAGTTATCTCGATAGATTTTTGGATGTCATCAAAGCAATCGGCAACAACTTTGGCAACACTGCCAAAGAGAAGGATGACGAGGAAAACTGTGACTACGAAATGATATGGGACGCGGAAGGATCAATGCACCTTGTTAAGAAAGCCACATCGAAGGCCCCAAACATTAATTCGGAGGCGATAAAAACAGGGAGGTAATGAGAACATACTTGCCAAACTTTGCAGACATAGGTTTTGAATTGCCGCAATCAGTGGCCAGAAATTAATCACCTGCGGTCAAACCCCCCCTCCTTGTCCATTGCTTTTTGTGTTGGATTTGGGGTTTTTTGCAAAAATAATCCACTATTCCACTATCCTATGGCTTTGCGACTTCGTCGACATTTCGTGAATACGCAATTTTGGTCCAAAAGTTTGCAAATAAGGAAAAGAGGAATCAGGATCACAAAATCAAAATCAAGTTCCTTTTCTTTTCCATTCGTGCAAAATAGCCTCATTTGAGTGGTGTGATGGTTGTGATCCCATTTAGCACCGAACTGATTAAATATTTATTGTGACAGGGGAAACGTTGTTGCGAGACCAACAGCAAGGAAGCACATGATGGAGCCAGGGCCATCAGATTACATCGAAATTAATACGGAAGCAAGGTCAGATGATGCAGGAAAAGTGCCGCGGTTCACCAAGTCAAAGGCAACGAGGCTGGTTCAGCGGCTGATTCGGGTGATTCGGTTGCTTGTAGTTATCGCTGCCGTGAATGTTCCTCTCTATATGATGCTTCTCTTCAAGGATTGGATCGAACGGTGACTAACAAATATGACGCCACCGATGTTTTCTCCGGAGGATACAGTAGGAACGCATATGGAATATTACCCTAGAAATTCTTGTATTTGTGTAGATTCATGGAGCTAACGGTTTGAACTTCAAAAATTGTGGATGAAGCAAAAGAAGCAACAAGATTGTGCGTTGGGGTTTCTGTGCAGCTTGATGCCGTTATAGACGAATAGGCGAATCATGCACGTAGAAGGCATTGGTTTTTTTGTGGTGCTGGATAAAATAATCTTTGTAGGATTGGTAAATTGATTTGTCTGTTGAGGCGCAAAATAAGATTTTGGATTGGTCTAAGCATGTGAATCTTTAATAAGCGGTCATTTTTGTACTTGAAAGGGAAAAAAGAAGAAGCAAGTGAAAAGGCCTATGCACTGGTGAAAAGCGGGACTCGAAGGTAGAAATGAAGATTTAAAGCTCGGTACTTTCAACAAATATGTAAAACTGATTCATAAATAATAGTGTTTGCCTAGGGTTGGTGGAGTGGTAGTTAATTGAATTGTATGATTTAATCGATGAAAATGGTTAAAAAGATAAATCTAATGACGAGAAATTTGATAGCACCCAGCGTTTGTTGCTATTGATAGCATAGTAGTCGAACTCTCTCTCTCTCTCTCTCTCTCTCTATGTATATAGAGTTTCTTTACTATACTATCAATACTATTTGAGTTATTTTAGCTGTGAGATTTATTCCTTCGTTTATTTTTATTACTGGATTAATATTATTTAACCAATTATCATTAAATCTTACCTGAATAGTAAAAAAAAATTCAAATATTATTAATAATATAGAAGCTCAATTGTATATATATAGAGAGAGAGAGAGAGAGAGAGAGAGAATTACGTTGGAATGTTTCTAATTGGTGCTATTAGATTTTCGGCACTTGGATGAAGGGATATATAGTTAGAGTGATAGTGGTTTCTCTAGAATTGAGTGGGTGATTGATTGTATAGTATAACCTAACAGATGAAAATAATCAAAGAGATAAATCTAACGATAAAAAATTTGATAACATAAGTACTTAATGCTATTAGAAACACTCCAGCCAGATTATATACAGATATATATTGTATGTATAAATAAATAGTTGAGAAAAAGAGAATGGATTGTTTAATTAACCCTTAAAATTATTATTACCATTAAGATTCGACATTCTTAAAATAATAAAAAGAAATTGTACAGCTTTGTAAACTGTTCTGCCAAATGAAATAAAGACAAAGTTATTCTCCAACAGCAGTATACTGCTTCCGGGGACATCTTGTCATATCCTCTAGTCTTGAAGTCAAATCAGCAAACTCCAAAGAAAGCAGCCTCCATTTGTCGAGAAACAAAATCACACGAAAGCTCAATATACAAAATCAGTGGCTTGATTGTCCAGCTGCGAGTTCCGCCATCCGGTTGCGCATTTTGTATTGCAGCATGGCCGGAGCGCAGTCGAGAGGCGTTTCACCTGAATAAAGAAAGGTGTATAAGATTTGTAACCCCTGACCCTTGTAGAAATGTTGCGATTCATCTATATCCGTTGACAAATTTAAGAGATTGGAAACAGCTTTGGACGAGTGATGTATGATAACCTTCTTATTCTTATTTTGGGAGGTGCATGCACTGGAATTGTTATTTTCTCTTTTCAGAATGACAGAAATATAACATTAGAAGAGAGTGCACAAGAGCAAAGGCAATCAGTCCAAAAAACATAGAATCAATGCTGATCATGCAGTCCATTTCATGAAATTGCTCTTTGAGTAATGGCGCAGGTATATTTAAATAATGGAAAAGCAGTAACCTTGCCCATTCTTGCATTCCACGTTCGCTCCATTATCCATGAGAATAAGAGCAATCTCGGTCTGATTAAATAGTGCAGCCTGCAATCATTGATAGAGGAATCTCTGTTATAACAGAAAAACCATGATAGATACATTGTAACAAGCTTATGGAATATCAATCGACGTCTGTAAGCTGTTCAATGTATCCTCGTTCCAACAATTGTGGCACACCTGCCTTCTAGAAATTCAAACAAGACGACAAATCAAGTTATGACATACCAAATGCAGCAAAGTGAAACCTTGCTTGTCACAGTAGTTTGCGTCCACTCCCTGTCCAATGACGATAGAAAGATTTTGATTAATGATATAGTTAGTGCAACGGGAAGAAGGAAACAAAGATACCTGACTCAGTAGTTTTCTGACAGCTGGAACATCACTGTTCTTAATTGCTTCCCTTAAACCCTGAAAATATAATGACGAGTGCTGAATGAAATCCAGTGCTAGAATATGGTTAAACCATGAAACAGAAACATGTGCCTATTAGCTAGTTTCTGACCTCTCCAGTGACTTCATAATCCGCATGACCCTTATCTGAGCTAGTATTGTTTGTTTGACCAAGATTAAAAAATGAACTGCATGGACATTACAAACAAGTCAAGAAGAAAGATTCAAATGTAGAGAAGAGCACATTAAGCTGATGCATTTGGTACTCTAATAAGAAAGCCAATAAAAAATTGACAAGTGGCAATTTTAAATAGATGAAAAAAAAGTTGAAAAACATGATAGAAAGTTGCAATTATAGTGCTGAGATGGATGAAAAGAATGTGATAACATGTTGCACATGTAATAATGCTAAGTGCCTACTCAGCCAAGCTTCTGGACAGCTTCTATACCCTGAAAAGTAGCAATTAAGAGTTTGGCAAATGGAAAGTAGACGTTGTTAAGGAGGTTTTTAATGAAAGAGCTATTATTGCTTCTTCAAACAACACTAGTCAAACACATTTCTGCAGGATCTCCGGCCAGGCCAAGTGCATGAAAAAACCCATCCGACTTCACTCTTCAAGCTTACAGGTACAGGTTGGCATTATGCTAAGCTAAAATCATGGTGCCTTAGACATCAAAAGTTTTGGATATTGAAAAACAGTAGTGTCTACTTCTATATAACCTAGAATTGCTGGCTGATGAAGCTCCGGATTTCTTTGTACTGGATTCAGCAGATTGTTGAGTGCTGATAGCTTTCTTTGGTCTTGGGTTGGACTGCACACTTGATGAAGAACTATGAACCTGCAATTCATCGAGCACAGGAGGATGCAAACATCGAAACCATGTTCTAGTCAACTTAACAATTACAAATAATTATTTACCGGTGCAGGAGGAGGATCTGGTTTTGGGGCTTCACATATACACAAAGGCATTCCACATTTGCACTCTAAAGCTCCTACATTGTGATCTCCCGAAGTTGGTGCAGATGAAGGAACATTATCCTCACCTATTTTTAGCCTTGAAATGGTGTCGGTTGCAGCAGCAATGGCCTCCGAAGAAGTTTCTTTATCAACATTTCCAGAACTAAAGCAACATAGAAGGGAAATATATCATCAAAATCCAGCATTAAGAAGCTATTCCTTATCAACAAAAGTTCCCATAGTTACCACGATAGAGAAAGCGATAAAGGCTGTATTTATTTGTTGCCAAATTAGCTTCATGCTTTACCACAAGGAACATGAAACAAGCAATCATAATGGTACACTATAGCAGAAATTTTAGCACACCTCGTATCACCAAAAAACTTATAAACACCCGTCAATAAGTTGACCTATGGACTACTTGTGCACATCAAAACCTATGAATATCATATATGGGAAGCAGCTGGACCGTTGTCCTGGTGCAATTTTCTTGGAAGTACAATCATGAATTGAAGTTTGCAAACCAATTAAGAGAAAAGATAGCAATCATCTCAAGTTATATACGACTATGCATCTATATCATCAAAGAACATAACTTTTATATAATCAAGACGAAAGCAACATTGAGAACACTACCGCGAAGATTTGTTGAAACATTCATAGCAGACTCTGACATCTGTATATATGCCATATTGAGGCAAAGCCTGAAAATATAACATGAATTTCAGTAGGAAGTATATAACCTCAAGTTTATATTTCGTCACTTCAATATGAATAAACAAGTTTTATGCACAGAACTGTGGCAAAATGTACCATGTGATATGATGAATGTTCATGGCATAGTGTCTTCCCACAACTTCGGCAGTGATGCTGGGCAAGAAAAGTACCAAAAGTAAGAAGCATGTCAAACACAAGAAAGCTTGACAATGTTCACACTTGGTTACTTAGTGGAAAGCTAGATTTATATTAGCTAAATAGTATTTTCTGCGGAACATCATCAAAAATCTATAAACCAACTTATAAATCACTAACCTAATTATCGTGGGCGGTTATAATAAATATTTACTCAAAAAAATATGGTCCCTCTTAAAAGAATGTCTACTTTAGTGGAGCCATCTCTCAACAATATGGAAAAAGTCTAATCAAACCTCGTTCATTAGTAAAGCATGCCTCTTATATTAATTTGAAGCTTTAAGATAGATTCATCTCTCCGAAATTTCTCAAAATCATCCTATCCTGTGTCTATAATTGCGCCTTAGCCCTGAATACGCCGTTCAACTGTGTAGAGTATGTAATATAAACATTGAAGAAGAATGGTTGTGACAAAAGTTGTTTCCTTGGGTTCTTAGTCATGAGTATATCAAAAATCAAAGCCTCCCAAAAGCATTATCCTCATGAATGTCAATAACTGCTCCAACCGAACAATACCAATTCTCAAATCAAACACACACTAAACCTAATATAGCATACAAATGAGAGAGCACTAGAAATTGAAGACCCATCACAAAAACTAAAACCAATAAATATGCCCTAAATGCAATAAGAGTTTCTGCAAATCCGATTAGATTAATAAGCAATTCGGCAAATCGCTCTCGCCCAACCCAATCAAAATGTCTCATAAATCTCTGCTTCGCAGCAATCGGAATAGCTCCCGAAGGGATTCGATCGCTCTCTACGAAACAAAATGAAGAGAAGGGTCTAAATTCATTAGGTCGAATCTGATCCTCGAGCGGAATAGAAAGAATCGGAGATCTAGAGAGAGAGAAACGAGTTGACGAGTTGCGATTAGGGCGAAGCGCGTACCCTTCGGCGAAAGGTGGTGAAGCTACAGTGGCAAACGTCGCAGCGGGAAGCCTCTTGGAAGAGGGGTGGAGTCTCCGCCATGATCGGACCTTCGGAAGCTCGATCTCGATGAGAGAGAGAGAGAGAGAGAGATAGAGAGAGAGAGGAAGGAGAAAGGTGGGACAGGGACGAGAGACGAAGAGGGTCGGGACGAGAGGATTGTAATCGGTGTAAATTTGCACTTATAGTCCCCTGAATTTTACCAAATTTCATTTTGGTACCTCTAAACCCGCACGTGCGCTGCACGTGCAATGAACCATCCATCTATTTCTCCCTCTCCCGACGCGAACCCGATCCATCCCACCCCACTTCGTTCGACATCCTCTCTCTCCCTCTCTCTCTCTCTGTCCATAAACCCTAGAGGGAACCGCACCATGGATCTCCTCAAGGGCTACGCCGACGAGGACGAGGACATGAAACCCTCGGAAGAGGAATCATCAGATCCATCAAACCCTAGCGGCCACGGGGGCGCGGCGGCGGCGGCGGCGGAGGCGCCCTCGTCGCCGGAGTCGGGCTCCTCCTCGTCCCCTCCTCGCCTCTCCCTCGGGTCCAAATCCTCCGCCCCGTCCGTGGACGAGACGGCGCTCGCCCTCACGGCGGCGGGCTCGGCGCGCTCCGCCCACCGCCCCCTCGACCCGACGCAGCACGCCGTGGGCTTCAACCCCACCTACGACCAGCTCTGGGCCCCCGTGCTCGGCCCCGCCCACCCCTTCGCCAAGGACGGCCTCGCCCAGGGCCTCCGCAACCACAAGCTCGGCTTCGTCGAGGACGCCGCGATCCAGCCCTTCCTCTTCGACGAGCAGTACAACACCTTCCACAAGTTCGGCTACGCCACCGACCCCTCCGGCCTCTCCGTCGTCGGCGACCTCGACACCCTCGCCGCCAACGCCGCCCTCTCCGTCTACAACCTCCCCCCGCAGGAGCAGAAGCGCCGCCGCCTCCACCTCAAATCCAGAGATCACGACGCCGACGCCGACGCCGGCGCCGGCGCCGGCGCCTCCTCGGCGGACGCCGAGAACCCGGCCACCGACGACTGGCTCCTGAAGAACCGCAAGAGCCCGTGGTCCGGGAAGAAGGAGGCGGTCCAGGGCGAGCTCACGGAGGATCAGAGGAAGTACGCCGAGGCCCACGCCCAGAAGAAGGCGGAGAAGGAGGGCCGGGGCGAAGGCGGGAGAGGGGACAAGCCCGAGCTCGTCGTCAAGAGCACCTTTCACGGCAAGGAGGAGCGCGACTACCAAGGCCGCTCGTGGATTGCGCCGCCCAAGGACGCCAAAGCCACCAACGACCACTGCTACATCCCCAAGAGATTGGTTCACACATGGAGCGGCCACACGAAAGGGGTCTCCGCCATCCGCTTCTTCCCCAAGCACGGCCACCTCCTCCTATCTGCTAGCATGGACTCCAAGGTTAAGATTTGGGACGTGTTCAATTCCGGCAAGTGCATGCGCACTTACATGGGCCATTCGAAAGCAGTTCGCGACATCTCCTTCTCCAACGACGGCTCCAAATTCTTGAGCGCGGGCTACGACAAGAACATCCAGTATTGGGACACCGAAACTGGCCAGGTGATCTCCACTTTCTCTACGGGAAAGATCCCCTACGTTGTTAAGCTGAACCCGGACGAAGATAAGCAGAACATTCTTCTCGCGGGGATGAGCGATAAGAAGATCGTCCAATGGGACATGAACTCTGGTCAGATCACGCAGGAGTACGATCAACATCTAGGGGCGGTGAATACCATCACTTTCGTGGATAACAACCGAAGGTTTGTTACTTCGAGCGACGATAAGTCCCTTAGGGTTTGGGAATTTGGGATTCCGGTGGTTATAAAGTACATCAGCGAGCCCCACATGCACTCCATGCCGTCGATATCTCTACACCCGAATTCGAATTGGCTTGCGGCCCAGAGCTTGGACAATCAAATACTTATTTATAGCACAAAGGAGAGGTTTCAGCTGAACAAGAAGAAGAGGTTTGCTGGGCATATTGCGGCAGGGTACGCGTGCCAGGTGAATTTCTCTCCGGACGGGCGGTTTGTGATTTCGGGCGACGGAGAGGGGAAGTGCTGGTTTTGGGATTGGAAGAGTTGTAAAGTGTTCAGGACTTTAAAGTGTCACGACGGTGTTTGCATAGGTTGCGAATGGCATCCGTTGGAGCAGAGCAAGGTGGCGACTTGTGGATGGGATGGCATGATCAAATACTGGTAAGCTTACGTATCATTTTCTATTTTCTTTTGAAGAGGCATACTAGAGCAGTTAATTGCATAATCTTTTAGTGATGATAATATTTGTGCTTGCTTGTGTGATGTTTCTTCTCACTGTGCTGCTTAGGATCTTCTCGTTAGTTTGCTGTTGATTTGCTTTCTTTAAGTAACTCATAAAATTAACTTTGCCTTACAAAATTAAGATCAATGGACAAGAGCACCAACAACAAGAAGAGTAATTAGTGTTTAGTTGCAACTGTACGGGGCTGGCTTTGTTTTAGGTAAAACTCTTCTTAAACCAATGTCATCATGTTATTCCTCACTACTTCCCCTAGAGTAAATTCTTTTATCTCCACTTTTCTCTTCTCGAATTACTTATTTGTCTTAGTCTCTTTACTAGCATACCAGATGCTCTCATTTCCTTGCTCTTTTCCGTCAATTGTTGTAGTCAGGTTTTGTCATTGAATAGTAGTACGTCTTGAGGCATAGGTGTTTTGGTGCCAAAGTTCATGTCTTAGTGTTAGATTCTCTATAGTATATGAAAATTCATGATCTCGTGTTAGGTTTTCATTTCAGAATTTATAGGTAAGGTTCATTCATCATTTCAAAGCCTTTTTCACTGAGGTTTTAGCTCAGTGGCAGTTTAATAGTGTTTTAAGAGCAAGAGTGGTGGCTTACTAATATAAAGAGCTGATAGGGGAAAAAGGTACATATCTCAGCAGTTGCAGTTGATACAGCAAACTGTTTATATCAAATCACCTCGTAACGCTTTGCTAGATCCACAATGGTTTGACGAATGGTAATTTGTCGAACCAGTTATTCTGTTCAAGGTATAACTGGAAAAGTGTTCCCTTGATGATGAATGTTGCTGCCTTGTTCTAACCTGCACTGGAAAAGTCAATCCACTTCATAATATACCTTAAGCAAGAATCTTAATCGCTATAATTGAATATTCTTTTGACATCATATTTGCACTTTACATTTTGGGTATCCTTGGAATCTCACTCTTTATTGCTTTACTTCTCCTATCTCATGGTTATGCCATTCTTGCAGGGACTAATTCGACGGTGATTCCAAAATTCACTCAGAAAGTTCTTTCATTACTCAAGGTTGAGAAGCCTGCGAAATATAGAGGATCTTGCCGTTGATCAAATTTTCATGGTCGAACATCCGTACGCGTTGAGCTAATCCCGTTGTATCTGCTCCTAAAAGTCATCAATCTATCGGCCTGCTGAGCTATCATTGTTGTAACTGCTTATTCTATCTGGTCCTTTATTAAGCAAGGATATGTAACAATAGTTATGTTACTGTGAAAAGCTATGGCATCTTTATAAGTGCTTCACTCTGAGTAACTTTTTTTTCCCCCCTTCTGACTCCACTCCACTTTGTTGGTCTCATTTTTGAGGTTGTTTCAGTACAGAGGTTTAGTTAACCATGGAGAAACCTGGCTACTTGTTCACCATTTTTGTATCCCCACTTTTTTTTTTTTTCTAAACTTAAACAGATTATCCGTGATCCAACTAATTTGATGTTTGATATATTGGTTGGAAAATTTACAAGGATTTGAAATTCTTATGAGCAAGCTCTTGTGTGCTTGCATAGTTTTGTTACTAGTCACTAGCAAATGCTATTACCTCTAGAAAAGTTAAAGTGTTCAAATTTGACACATTCTATTTAGCGCATTGGGAACTTAGGACGGACAAAAGTTCCATGATGTCAAGCTCATTACCGAAATTCTCTGGAACACATGTATGGTTTGCTTCAACAGGGCAAGAAGAAAAAGAAAGCCAAAAAAAGAAAAAAACTTTTTACTACTAAACCAAAGTAACAATTGAATGCCTTAAATCTGAAATATACAAGCCGCAAATGATATGGTTAAACTTAACAATGTCTTAAATGCAACCTGCAGACACCGATGACGATTACATCCCTGACCAGTATAACATTTCTGCAGAACTTTTGAGATTATCGCATTCGTTTCTGTCGGTTCAATGCTTCTCTTTCTTCTTCTTCTTATTTCCATTCGCAAATTGCTGCCCAAGTGTCAGAAAAGGTCTTCTTGCATGGATGTAACAGTTGAGAGGTGACCGCTGAGCTTTACTGCACCTCCCCATATCTTCCGCATATCTGTTATCTGAGTGCCTGCTTAAGAAAACACCCAAGTATTTATCGAAATTCTACAATAGTTTCTCACTAGAAGCACAAGTAAAGAAGTTCACTTTCCTGAATCTCATTTAAACTTTCTAGTACAGCAAAAGCCCAAAACTTGATTTAAACTCAACAAATTGATCGAACCAAGACAATTGATCCTCAATCATAAGTGAATTAGAGGGAACTAACAGTTTGCATCTAATGAGACTGCTAGTATTTCACAAGCATTCATCGGATGAATAATCGCTAACTCATCATGATGACCAAAGTTGAAAAATACGCCGCGAACTAAGCAAATGCTATTAGATATATGCCATTCGACAGAATTATATAAATTCAAACTGTAGCAATTCATCAGGATATCCTGCAAAATGGTTGATCTAAGGTCAGTCGAAAGGAAACACAAAATGCTGTAAACATTCAGCCTATTTACTCGAGATGCAAACATAAATTTGCAGCAGATACCATAGAAATATTAATCAACATAAATTACTCAAGCAAAAATAATTCAAAAGCATAAAGAGTCCTCAGATAGCAAATTAATATCATGCACAACAGCTACTTCTGGTTATTCATTCGGCACTTGCGATCCTGAATCCTCCTCATTGGACATTAAAATTGCTTATTTAGTAGCATATCAACAGTACAAATAAGAATTTACCACCTGATACAGAGATGGACTAGCACTAGATCATATGCCTCAATCCAACAAAGAATCCTACAAATGTAAACAAATTAATTTCATCTTGGCACATCGTAATCTCTATGCAAGAAATGAACCAATTACAACTGCAGTGTGAGAACAGTTGATGATTCGGAGAGAAATTTCTTCGTAATGAGAGTAACTAACAAATTAATCTTAATTAATACCATTTGCTGTATATGATTTACATGGATATATTCTAGAATACAGTAAAAATACTCAAATTTGGTAAAATAAATCATGCAAAATAGCTAAAAATTATCAATAAAAAAATAAATTATGCAAAACTCTTGAGCCCTCAGAAACGACATTTGAAATCATAGAAACAGCTACTTTTAAAAGCTGAATTAATCATACGGCACTTGCAATCTACAAGATCTCATCACTGGGCACTCAAATATACATGATCAAAAACATGTAAATAGGATACGGATTAAGGGGGCGAAGTATGATCAAAACCCTAATTCACAAAATTTAGAACGCGAAAAGCGATTTAGTAGTAGAGAGACCCGGCGCCGCCTCTCATTGCGCAGGGGCGAGAGAACTTCCAAACCCTAGGTTTTGAGTGGGTAGTAAAATGTACTGTGAACCCCTCACCAAAGGACTAATTTGAAATGAACCCTTAACGTTTTATAAACAACCACCCAACGAGTATCAAACCAAGTTATTTTTTGTTCATCTATGAATTGTATTTTGCTTAAATATTAAATATCAAAGTTATAAATTTTTAAATGTAACTTTAGATTGATTCGACTCATTTGATTATTGAATACGAACGTGATCAGTTTCAGGCTGGTCAAACCATATAAAAAAAAAAGTATATATAATTTGTCATTTTTTAAAAAACAAATTTTATCCGCAAAATAAAATAAAATTTTTTAAACAAAGATTTTATTTTTGACAATTGAAATTTTGGCTGAATACGGTGCACATAACTGCAGTAACAAATTACTTTGTTGCTTTTTGTGTGTGATAGTACGTCATGTGAATCGGACTGTTCTGAACCATTCTATTCTATATTAAGTCAATTTTTTAGATAGTATAGTTTAGCCAGTTCCAAACTTTCTTTCTTTCAAAAAATTTTATTATTTTATGGTATGCCTATTAACTAATTCACTGTCTCTTTCATTATATAAGCACGTAACACAATTTATCTAGCATTTATTGTGTACGTGAGTGAGTGTGTTAAAACTAATCATAGATCATATTTTACTAGATCAAATTTTCAGTAATACCCAACAGTATTAAACATATATAATAGTATCAGACATACCTCAATAGCAGGCAAATAAGCTGTGTTTTAACAAATTTTTTTACCAGTAAAATAACTTTGTATATATGTTTAAATTATCTTTTGCTTTGCAGTAGAGAAGCTGTTCGAGAAACCCAAACATGCTTAAAAGCAAACTGCATGCCGTGGGGAAGTGGAAATAGCATCCCCATGGGATCGTCCAATTCCCATATCCTTTCCTTTCCCTGACCAAATTTACATGCCCAGGTTTTTTTCTCCAAAAACTGGAGAATCTGATTCCTTCTTGTTTTCTCCCTTCTCATATTCCTTTCCCCCACCTCTCAAATTTCAATCCCTTTACATATATATATACACCTAAGAGGCACGGAAAAATTAAAAAGGAAAGCAAAAGAGAAGCATCTTTTTATTTGCTATCATTCAAACATTCGCGGCGAAAGCGCGATGGGATGTCGAGCTTATTGTAGTCTAGTTCTGCTTGGTCTCGCGGTGGGGGTTCTGCTGTCGACGGCGCAGGCGCAGGCGCAGGCGCAGGCGCAGGCGCAGGCGATGGGGATAAACTGGGGGACGCGGGCGACGCACCCATTGCCGCCAGATATCACGGTGCGGCTGCTGCAAGACAACGGGTTCGCGAAGGTGAAGCTGTTCGAGGCCGACGACCTGGCGCTGCGCGCGCTCGGCAGGTCTGGAATTCAAGTCATGCTCGGCATCCCCAACGAGTACCTCGTGCCGCTTGCCAGTAGCGTCCGCGTCGCCGAGCAGTGGGTCATGCAGAACGTCTCCTACTACATCTCTAAGTTCGGCGTCGACATCAGGTCAGTAGTAAAGTGCTACACTTCATTCAACCAAATAAGATATACATAATTATATATTAGTTATGTAAACTTATCTATTTTTGACAAAATGCAAGTTATGTCCAATCAAGTCATTCAAATTTTCTTTTAAAGCGCGGGGCCTACGTATAGATGAATATATAATAATGAATATATAATAATAAAATTCAAACTTTTGATGTTACATGATTTTTCCATCAAATAATAAGATTTTAAAATAATGCATACATAAGGGCCCATCTTAAGTCCCTTCAATTTGTGGCCTTAACCTATTTTATTATTTTGGATAGTCGAATTGTTTATTATTTTTTTATACTTAAAAAAGTCCCTCTTTTTTTTTTCAAAAGTTAAAACAAAAAGTTTCCATTTCCCAGAAAGTTGTTCCAGATCACAAAGGGGAAAGCATGCTAACCCACTGAAAATATGCATGCATGTGCGGTGCATTACAAACAAACTTTTTTTTTTTTTCTTTTTTTTTAATACCGACTGTTTCTAGAGCAAGTGATAAAAGATTTTATGGTTGATATTCGAGGTCCTAAATTCAAATCCTTATTGATTCACATTTCTAACTAAGTTTATCTCTTTTGACATTACAATACATGACTAATTTTGTATGGAAATGTCATTTACTTAGACATTACGGCATGTAACATCTTTTGTGGTAGCTCGCAACCTAAAGATTAATAGAAAAATTGAGATGTTATAATTTAAGAAAACAGAGGCTCAGTTTTGTCTGTGTATGTTATGTAAGGTACGTAGCCGTGGGCAACGAGCCGTTTCTGAAGACGTACAAGAGTCTCTACCAGCAAACAACTTTTCCGGCCCTGCAGAACATCCAGGCCGCGCTGATTAAAGCAGGTCTAGGGCGGCAGGTGCACGCGACCGTCCCGCTGAACGCCGACGTCTATGAGACGTCGACCGGGGTGCCCTCGGGGGGCGACTTCCGGGCCGACATCCGCGACCTGATGATCAGCATCGTCGGATTCCTGCAGAACAACGGCGCCCCGGTCGCCATCAACATCTACCCGTTCCTGAGCCTCTACGCCGACCCGCACTTCCCCATCGACTACGCCTTCTTCGGCGGGGGCGCGGCGCCGGTGGTCGACGGGAGTGTGACCTACACCAACGTGTTTGAGGCAAACTATGACACGTTGATATGGGCTCTGGAGAAGAACGGGTTCGGGTCCATGAACGTTATTGTGGGGGAGATTGGGTGGCCTACGGATGGGGACCCGAATGCCAATTTGGAGTATGCTGGCAGGTTCAACCAGGGCCTCATCGACCGGATCACACGAGGTGAGCATTGGTGTTTTCGGCTCTCAAAAAATTCAAAATCAAACGCACAAGGCGCTCTTATCGTCCATCTTAGGCCGCTCAATTGAGCTTTAACGGTCAAATATTTTGATTCAACTTTCGATCATTGCGCAAGTTTCGATTTTTTTTTTTCTATTTATCAAATACTCTGCTGGAGATAACGAATTTAGTGGGGCGCTGAACATTTACTGAGTGGTTTTTTGTCACTCCAGGCATGGGCACGCCGAAGCGGCCGACGCCGCCGGAGATCTACATCTTCGCGCTGATCGACGAGGACGCAAAGAGCATCCAGCCGGGCAACTTTGAGCGGCACTGGGGCCTCTTGTACTACGACGGCACGGTCAAGTACCCGCTTACGTTGGAAAATGGCCAGAACTTAACCGGCGCAGTGGGCGTAAAGTACTTGGACCGGCAGTGGTGCGTCCTGGCGCCGGAGGCCAGCATTGCAGACCCTAACATCCCAGGAGCCGTCGACTACGCATGCCAGTACAGCGACTGCACCAGCCTCAGCTACGGCTCGTCGTGCAGCGGGCTCGACGCGCGGAGCAACGTATCGTACGCGTTCAACCAGTTCTACCAGACAGCGAACCAGCAGAAGGGGGCCTGCATGTTTTCGAACCTGTCAGTGATCACGCAGACCGATCCGTCGCAAGGGACCTGCAGGTTTGAGATCATGATCGACACGGGGAGGCACGAGCTGACTTCGAACACCGACAGGGCCGTCGCGAGGGCGTCGGCCGTGGTTGGGATTTGGAGTGTGCTAGCAGCAGTCGGTTTGGCGGCGATAAACCTATAAAACAGTGCATCTGAACATCTCATGCATCTCATCTTCGGAAAAGATAGAAGTTTAAGATGGAATGGATGTTTATACACCAGATGCGCACAACAGTTTCCCAAAGAAAGTAGGGTGCATTCTAAAAAACAAACTTTTACGCACGAAAAAGATTGAACTTAGGATTAAAAATTAAGATGAGATGAAAAGAACGCGGCAGACAAAATCTCAGTCCATAGCATCTCCTTGTAGGGCAAGAGGCCCCTTGTGGAAGGGAGCAGAGATTGTTGAGATATGCTCTTATCTCAGGAAACTATTGCCCAGGAGATGCCTGAAATTAATCCACTCTGAAATTACTTGCAATTTAGATTTAAGATAAGAGTGATTCTTTTAAACTCTTACATTCTGATTCATTAAGTAATTATGTATTTGATTAGAATAAGCCAACTAACAGTTGGCATTTTCTTCGGTTAGAGTTTCACAACACTCTTCCAGTACATAGTATTACACTGTAAAACAAATTGATTCATGATATATTTTGTGCATATTGCTTACTTTATCCAGTTCTCTGTTTAATTTATCTTTATCCACCACAACTTCTCTATGCAATGAATTAGTTTTAGCAACTGGTCAAATTACTCTCAAAAAAAAAAAAAAAAAAAAAAAAAAAAACACAGCAACAACTATAATAGAAACTCTAGATGAGTCACCTTGTTATTTTGAGTGTTACTGTTACCTCTCACTGGATCAACAAAATTTGCTCAAATAACATTTATACAAAATAGGCTATAGGTTATCACCACGCCAAAGTATGCAAAGTTGCAAGGAAAAGGAAAAAAATAATGGAATTATGATACTTATGATACAGCCGTAATCGCAAGCATAACACCCGCAAAATATGTACTAAGGAAACAATATATATATATATATATATATAATCACCCGATTAAACGAGGAGAAGCTAACCGACAAATACACAGCTTAGAACGTATAGTCTGGCGTATCGGTCTCATCCGATCGCCAGGGAGAGCCTTGCCCATCTCCTCCGACCATCCGCTTACTCATGTTGGCCCTTTGCACCAGGCGAACTAATGCTTGCACGACTTCCGACATGGGCGGCCTAAATTCTGGCTCGGGCTGCCGTAATAAATGTCGGGGTTATGAAGTTGAATTTACGTTTTTTTTCATCTCTTTTGTACGATGGTGAATCTAGACTGAACTCTTATTGTGTTTCCAAACTATGAAACTGAAAGTATTATAAGTTCAGATGTGCAACATACCTGAACACACAGAGCAATAACATCTGCGAACCTAGAGAGAGATTTCGCCGGGTATAACCCCTGAAGGGCCGGATCAACCATCCGGTCTAAAGCATCGATGTCGTGCAGCTGGGGAGTAGCCCACCGAACCAACGACTGCTCAGATCGCGGTCTAGAGCTGCCGCAGTTTGTCAGAACAGACAGCATTTCAGTAGATCGAATTTTAGGTCGAGGAAATTACAGATCAAATTTGAATTAACTTTTATAATCTTAATTTTCATGATCTAGAAGAGTGCTGAAATGAAGAATCACCCGTCGAAAGGCTTCCGCCCAGTCAAGAGCTCCAGCATGACCACTCCGAAGCTGTAAATGTCGCTCTTGAGACTATACTGGCCGGACATGGAAACCTCCGGAGCAGTGTATCCGGAGTTCTCATCTGATGCCTATAGAAGTCATTTTTCAAGTATGTTAGATCTACCTTTTTCAATTTTGGTATGGAGTAAAAATACATTAGGTTGCATCTTCATACCTGGAATTCTGGGTTTGGAACAAGGCTCGCAAGCCCAGAATCTGAAACGTGAGGGTTGAGCTCCATGTCCAATAAAATGTTTGATGACTTGAAATGTTTATGGATGATAGACGGCGAGCATACTTCATGCAGATACCTGGAAATAAAATTTGTACAGACAAAATGATCAAGGTATTATTCAACGTCAATAGGCCCACAAATTTGACTACAAAGAGAATAGGCATCATCTTGTATAGATTAAACGAAAACTATAGCGAAGGGGGAAAAAGAAAGAAGAAGAGATAACAAGTTGCCCTCGATTATTGGAAACACCACTATCCTTTAGCAGTTCATATAAAAGAAATATTGCATTGCACTATTTCTCAGTTATCTACTACAAAACAAAATTACCGAGTGGCTGCTCGGCACGGATGAAGCAAAGCTGCGGCAAAAGACAGAAGCTTCAAATGATATTTGGAGCTAAGAAGCTCATTCAACTCTCTACCACAGTAAAATATATAGATTTCTTGTTTGCCAAGAGTCTAATTACTGCTTTGAAAAGTAGAATAACTACTCCAAAAGCTAGGCCAAACATGCACAGATCTCCAAAGAATAATTAAAAATAAAATAAAAATGATATTCTGTCTATTTGACTTACTCTAGCGCCCGTGCAGAGCCCAGTGCGATCTTGACGCGCTGATTCCATGACAGTGGCTTGTTGTAGTCATCGGGGAGGCGAAGGAAATCATGCAGTGAGCCGTTTCCGTGGAACTCATAGACCAGCAAGTGCTGCCCGTGTTCATTACAGTAGCCAACCAGCTCGGATAGATTCAGATGATGCAAGCATGAGATGTTTGAGACCAACTCAATGAAGTCGCCAGATGACAAATTGGGAAGAGCATTAAAGTTTATTTTCTTCACAGCCAGAACCTATAACAAATAGACAAATTTAGAGTTTGCTCTGTTCAATGTTTGTCAATGAATGAAGATTGGATAGTGAAAAGAGCCACGCTTAATTAAAAATATCATGCATTTAAACTATCTAACTGAAAGATAAAAAATTTACTTCAACTGCGAAATATGAATGATAATTTGCTTTTTTCAGACGTAGAAATATTGAAACATTATCCCTTTTCTTACATTCAACAAAGTCGTGCTCTTTACGCACGGAGAATGAACCTCCTGTAATATGCTATTTACGACAAAGCGACCAAGATCAAAGTATCGTTGGTTCGACAAAGAAAAGAATACTAATTTTTAAGCACTAGATACTAACTAAA
The DNA here is from genome assembly GCF_001540865.1 of Ananas comosus. Classification (NCBI taxonomy): domain Eukaryota; kingdom Viridiplantae; phylum Streptophyta; class Magnoliopsida; order Poales; family Bromeliaceae; genus Ananas; species Ananas comosus. The sequence continues at coordinate 1,608,420 of NC_033621.1, forward strand.
CTTCTTTAGATACTGGAACAGCAGGGAGGAGATTAATTCCAAGACCAATAGAGAAGCAAACCTTTTCATCGTCAAATTCAGCTCTATAAACACGCCCAAAGGACCCTTCTCCAACAAGATTGTCCACGCTGAAGCTGTTGGTTGCCATTTGCAAATCAGCTATGGAATACACCGTTGCTTTTATGGGAGCCAAATCAGTTTTCTTTGCAACAGGCTTGTTTGAGGTGTCATTTTCATCAAATGACTTGTGGATTTTAGGAGGAGGTTTAAGGCTGATCGGAGCAGCTGGAGGCAATGCTGAATTGTCGAGTATGGAAACGGTCTGCGTCAATTTCATCTCTGCAGCATAACAGTAACACGAAAGTGATAAATAACGTATATTGAATCTATACAACTAAGAATAGCAAGCAAAATGTTAGAAAGGTGGGAAAATGGTGCATTATTAGTGCAAATGTGAAGAAAGAAAATCACACGACTCTTCAGAAGTGGGAGTACGAGTTTCTGCATCGGCGTAAAATTACCTTTTTCTCCATTTGAAGCAAAAGGCGCAAAAGGGGCAAAAGGCTGTTTCTGCTCGGGATTCTGTTCCCCTTTCCAACTTTTCTTCTTAACCAAGAAGAACGCAACTATTCCACCTACGGCCAATACGGATATGATAATTCCAGCTATGCCCCCACCACCTATACCAGAACTTCCACCACCACCACTTCCCCCGCCGCTTGATGGGTTGTTACCACTATTGGAGTTCTGACCCGGGTTTACTTTTCGACCCGGCGGAGGAGGCGTATATGGTGGAGGTGGAGGCGCAGGGCCAGAGCTCCAGGAATTACCACCGGTCCTATGAAAGAGAATTATACATATGAGATGTAAATAACTAATAGTATGCATGATCTTATCAAAATGGGTAAATTGCACCATGGTCCACTGGTCACTAGTTAAACTTATCAAAGTTCCATTTAGGTCGCTAAACTCCAATTTGTTGCTGTTGAGTCACTGAACTTTCAATTTCTTGAAGATGATGATGAATCAGTTGCCACGTGATTGTTAGGGAAATTAAATGAAACGTCATAATATGTGGCCAATTGTGTAGTGTGTTCTAAAATCAAAGGACTACTCACTGAAGGTTATTAATCTTTTGAAGCCGATCAGGAATCCAGCCGGTAAAGCGGTTACTTTCAACATTCCTGCAGGCACGAGGAGACAAATCATTTTTACAACACAAATAGAGTTTCTTTTCCCTTTTGTTAAAAAATAAATAGAAACTTACAAATCTTCAAGGGGAAGAGCAGCAAGGACATCTATGGTGCCAGTAAATTGGTTGTTCTGCACATAACTGATGTAGAGATATCGAAGGAGTCAATATATTTATACATAAACATAAATCACTCTTGTGCATAATATCAATTATAGACAGCTTAGGGTCGTCCTTACAGAGTATTCAAACTCGTCAAGGAGCTGAAGCTTTGAGGGAGGTCACCGGTGAGAGAATTAAAGGAGAGGTCCCTGCAGCATGAATTCGTAATTTTAAAAACATTAAACAGAAAGGCCCGATATGATGCAAGAGACTGAAAATTAGCATTTCGGTATGTAGACATTAATTCTTCAGTGAAAGAATATCTCAAGTAATTCAATCACCTAGTTTACTAACAAGGAAATTATAACAAGGAAATCGCCCGAGTTTCCATTTAAGGTAACTAACCATCCGTATAGATCACGAAAAAGCACATGCTTTTGTAGTCGAACTAATAAATGAGATCGATCAGAAGAACACTCACATAGTGGTCAAATTGGTAAGTTTGTAGAATATATCGGTGAGATTTCCCTGGAGTTGATTATGACCAAGAATTCTACATTCAAAACACTCAAGTTATGTAATAAACTATCGAAAGAAAGGGCAAGAGATAGCAAAATTGACTTCATTAAGAAGTCCACTTACAGATATTTGAGAGTAACCATATAAGAAATTGAGTAAGGTAGATTTCCGTTAAATTGGTTCCCAGCAAGATTACTGCAGATAAAATTCATCATATAATATTCACTATCAAAAATTTAAAAAAAGAAAAAGAAAAAAGAGTTGAAACCAGAAAAATCGGCATAACTTACAATCTCTCGAGATTAGGAGGAAGATTATAAGGTATCTGTTGACCACCGCCAAGATTGTTGTTGCTTAAATCACTGCGTCAAAATCAAGAGATTAAAACCAATTCTCCATTAAGTCCCGAAAGTTTGACCCAGATTCCAATCAAGTTGTCACGTTTTCACAGTTCAATCCCGAAAAAGGCACAGGGTCAACATCCCGAAAGTTTTACGCAGAACAAACTGCAGGGACTGAGTTATCGAAATTGAAACTCTGAGAACGTAACTAAAGAAAGACGAGATCAAACATAACGGCATAAAATGAAACCGATCATAAAGCAAAATTACAAAACAAGAAAGATCAAACTCACAGCTCAGTGAGCGAAGCCATGTTATTCAAATTGTAGCCTAAATTCCCGGTAAGTCCCATTCCAGATAATTTACTGGTAGAGTTATAACAGCAAACAACAAGCAGAAAAAAAAAAAAAAAACAATCAGATGGAATTGATTCAACTGCAAATAAGTTACACCGCAAAGCTAGGCTCACATTGATTTAACCGAAGAACCGGCGCAGGTAACGCCGAGCCATGCCTGTCCGCAGGGATCGCCGCTGTTTGCGGAGGACCAACCCGTAAGCTGTGAGGGTGAATTGAAGCTTGTGTACAATACATTGAGAGCAGAAACTGCATGCAAAGAATAAAAATGGAGAAAAACTCATTACCATTGATTGGGTAGAGTAAATGATTGGGCATCACTTTTTTCCAACTAATAAAGAATATCTAATGTTTTCAACACAATTTTGGGTCCATGAAGATGGATTTGTGTCTCTTTTCTTCTTCATCTGTCATAGAAAACTAAAATCATGAAGAGAAGTTCATTCCAATATTAAGTCTCGAACAGTGTACTTCCTCTTTTTCCTTAAAAAGATATGAGCTTTTTCAAGTCCAACAAAATTCACTTCTACAATCCAAACAATTATTTGCCAAAAATAGAAAATGTTCATTGGAATACTTGTTATGAATTGAATTAAAACATCTAAATTACGAGCGCAACCAAGAAAAAAAATGATTTTTATGCCTAAAAACAAGACAACCCACTTGCTCACCTTCAAATAGTGAGCTTCAAAACCCCAAAAAGATAGAATCATAAAAAAAAAAAAGGAAAAAAAAAGGAGAAAAGCACAAAGATACCAATCAAACAACAACTTTTCTTCTTTGACAGGGGAAAAAAAAGAAAAAAAGAGAGTGAGGGATTCAACAACGTCAATACAGAACATTCCTCTGAATGCCCCATGCCCACTCCCTAACTTTCCTACTACAATCTAGTAAGAGGAAAATTTAAAAAAAAAAAAGAAAAAGGCCCAAAAATTAGAAAAAGCTCACGCACCATCATTTTGGTCAGTGTTTCCAAAAACAAAGCTTTGATTCAACACCAAAATGCATGCCAAAATTAGAGCTTTAATCCCACCCATCTCTCTCTCTCTCTTTCTCTTCTTTCTCTTTCTCTCTCCTCCTCTTCACCACCCTCTCATCTTCCCAACCAACGGCCTTCGCCTCTTTCTCTCTCCCTCTCCCTCTCTGTCTGTCTCTCCTCTAAACTGAATAAAAAAGAAGAAAAAGCTCTGTTTTTTCCTGCTCTCTAGCTTTTATATTTCCCCCTACTTTTTTTTTTTGCATTTTTTTAAGTTGGAATCTGCATAAAAAAGCAAGCTGGCACAAGAACCGAGATGAATAATCCAAAAGCGCGGTGGTAAATTTAAATTTTCGACGAATTATTCGGATTTTTTTTCTTGTTTTTTCTCTCTTTTTTCGTTTTCGAGGACGATTAAAAGAGAGCTTTTTTATTTCACTGAGAGTGAGAGGTGACGTTAATTGAAAAGGAAATGGGCGGTAATGTTACCGGAGGTGACGAGAACTCGTAGGACAGTTGTGGGGCCCACGTGGAACGTTGAACTAGATTGGGCCATGGGATTGTGGGCCCACGGTATCGGTGTTTTTTTTTTTTTTTTTTTTTTTTTTTCTTTTTTTTTTTTTATATAGTGCTCCTATAAAATAAATAAATAAATAACCACATTGTACCATAGTTACACAGTAAAATCCATCACTTTGTGTCTATTTTTTCTCTTAAATTTTTTGGGTTAGGAAGCGTTTGGTTAGGTATAAAATAAATCAAAAAAATATTTTCGATATAAAAATATTTTTTTATTTATTTTGTTCGACGTAAAAATATTTATCTATAAGATTTTTTTTTATGAATTTGAAAAAAAAATAAAATTTTCTTTTTTTGCTATTTTCCGGTAAAAAATTAAAACTCAAACTGTGTAAAAAAATTCTCATTCATATTTTTATCTAACCAAACAATGTGATTTTTTTTCCATTCAATCAAAGAAATGTTGACGTAAAATTATTTTTTTTTCTTACAAACAAAATACTAGAAAATATAACACTTTTTTCTACTGAAAAATTATTTTTCACGATTTTATTTTGAACATGTTAAATATAAAAATATTTAAACACTGCTCTCTACGAAATTAAGCTTTTAGAATATAATATGTGTTTTGTATAATTTAATATGATATCAGAGGAAAAAGTCCTAAATTCGAGTTACGCCAGACTTCTATCATTTTAATATTCTCTTATTTAATTCAAATTCACGTCATAAGCATTGTAAAAAGTCTCAAATCTAAATATAAGAGGGAATATTAAATATAAAATAGTTCAATACCGTTCTTTATGAACTTAATTTTTTAAAGTACAATAATTATTTCATATTATTTTTCAGAACCAAACGTACCCTTAATTGCTCTATTTTTTTCTAAACCTTATCTCTATATTTCGAATCTCCTTTTTTTCCTACTAGATCTTTAATTTTTATAGTTAAATTTTGTTTGATTTCGATTAAATAATTTTAATAAAATAAATCACATCAATTGTAATACAATATTTTTTATTCAGATAGACCGTAATGATTATTTCGGCATCGATCTTTTCAAGTGTTTAACAATATTTTCAATTACCGATTATTCCTAACGCAAGTGGCAAAAAACTTAATGATTGGTATCTGAGGTCCTAAGTTCGAATTCTAATTGATTCATATTTCTAACTAAGTTTATTTTTAAATAAAATAAATAAAGCAGATAATATACTGCCTATCTCTCTCGAAAAAAAAAAAAAAAAAAAAAAGAAAAAAAAAAGACAATGTATCCAGTTTAAACATAAAAAACACCAAATTTTTCAAAAAAAAAAACAAAAAACAAATATTGCAATTAACTTTTTTCTTTCACAAACAAAATAACACCTCAGTTTGGTTGGTAGGGTGGGTGGGTCCCCTACTTGATGGGAGGTAAAGAAATTTTGTTTTTTTATGGTTTATTTTCTTTTGCTGATTCCGAGAGCCCAATAAATTCGCTGAATCCATTACTATTGTCGGATGAGAAAGAATCCAAATAGTTAATTATTTTAAAAATATGTGCCGATTATATTTAAGGACCATAATTTTCATAAATTTCGATCTGACTCAATTGATCTGAATATTAGACATATAATTTGATCTACCACTCAACTTATTAGACATATTTTAATCTAATAATAAATAGCTAACACCAAGCAACAATATTTATAGCAAACTTCGGTTATATCTTTTAAAAACAAATATAGTTAAAAGAATCAAATACTTATTCTTTAAATTTAAAATTTAAAATTATTAATTATTAAATTTTTAGTTAATTACGTTTCCGTACAGTACACGATGTTATTATTATTATTATGGGTACTGGTCGGTAAGGGGAATAAAACTTTTTTAGAAAAAAAAAAATACGTGCACGGTGGGAGCGACCGCACGGACGTATCAAAACATTCCGTCGAGTGTGAGATCAACCGTTCATTTTTTATGCGGACACCTGTGTGGACAGATGGACGGAGGGATGTTTTTTGCTTTTTTATTGTTCCTGTGCCGGACTTTACGGCCTAATTTAGCTTTTTTTAAAAAGGGGTTAGCAGAGCCCCAATCAAGCTACAAAAATGATTAGAGTGGTGGGTCATCACAATAATTTGCTTTTCCTCTCTCTCTCTCTCTCTCTCTCTCTCTCTCTCTCTATAACAATTTACAATTTTAGTTCTAGGGTTCCAAATCTATGCAAATCGATCACTAGAGCTCCAATAGTATACGAATCGATCAAAATCATGAGTTTACCGACTGTCCCTACTGTTTCAATGATACACAAATCGACCGGACTCGTAAGTTTATCGGCGATTCCAAGAGTAAGAGGCACAACAATTAATGATTGGTATTGTAAGTTCGAATTCTAATTATTTCATATTTTTAACTAAATTTATTTCTAAAAAAATAAATGAAGCCAGTAAAATACTATCTTTCTTTTTTAAAAAAAAAAGTTTATGAGATTGGCTAAGAACTTGAGAGTCGGTACCGAATATTCTAAATTTAGCTGGAAATGTAAATCAATTAGGATTCGAACTTGAAATTTTGGATACTAATCACTAAACCCTTTGTCACTTATGTTAGTGACGATCGGTTCGAAATCTAGTTATTTGTTTTGTATTTTTAGGTCAATTTATTTTAAAAAATAAACAAAACAGATAATGGTGTGTAATATTTCTCGCATGAAAAAAAAGTCATGAACTAATGAGCTCAAGCCCTATTTTTTTTGCCTACTCAAGAGTGATCCAATTCTCTCAACCTTAGAGCTCTCCTTAATTTTGCAATGCACAAGCAAAGAATCTAGGCCTTGACATTAAGGATAGCTTCCTAAACAACATTTGTTTGTATAGCATACATGTTTTTTTTTTATTTTTGCTATTCTGCCAATAACAATATTACTCGTTATCGTTACAGTATTATAAAGATTAATTATCGTATTTTATGAATAAAAATTTATTATCACCCTATATTTAACTCTCTCTTTTTCTTTCCTATTGCTATCCCAATAATTGGCATAAAATTACGATTTAGTTATCATAAAATTTTTATCAAATAATTTATTAGTGCGTCTTTTGCTGAGGTGGATTCGCAATAGGGGACTTTGAGGGAAAAATTCTCTGTTGCAATTCTTTTCACATAAAATATATAGTAATACCCACACTCGGCCATATATATATTTTCATATTATTAAGCAAAAAGAAAAAAAACTAATTTTCTGAAGAAATTATTATCTTATCTTAAGACAAAATTAGTGCATTAATTAAAATGTGCTCGGCCCCACATGTCGGACTCAGTGGCGCGAGGTGCTTTCCTCTCCGTTCTACGAAAGAGTTAAGACGTGGCGGGCATTCTCGCCGTCGGGTGGGCCCCGCATTGCCGCGTGCCACGTCATGAGACAGCTGGCGACGGAGGCTGTGCCACTTGGCACGAGTTACCATCAGTCCGTACGGCCCGTCGGTAGGGATGCAATTGGATGCGGGTTGGTGGATTCCGTTTCGATCCGTTTGCAAATGTACCGGTAAGTAAGAATAAGAAATATAAAAATATATAATTTATTCTGAATTCATTTCCATCAACAAAGTAAAAAGAGTGAGAGATGGATGATTTTTTTTTTTTTTGAAATTCATTCTAATTCATTAAAAATTTGTCAAAATTTTGTTTTAGTTTCGATCCGCTTCGAATAGGACAGTAAGTAAAAGCTAAAAATAAAATAAAAAATAATCCGCTCTGAATCCGTGCTGTCCCAACAAAAAATAAAGGGAAAGAGGAGAAAATTCTGACTTCGAATCAGTTCTGTTTGTTTTCTTACTCGTCGGCAAGCCAAAAAAAAATATATATATGTATAAATTAGGCAAATCTCAACTAATCATATTTTTTTAAAAAAAAGTTTTATTTTATTTCTAAAAATTAGTTTAATTATATTTTTTTTACTAAAAAAAATTATTTAGTTGAGAAAATATAAGTGAAGTGATGCGTCTAGGTAATCGAAGACTTCTTCGCCTGCGACGTGACCCCCATCGTATAACCAAACAATTACCTACACCCTGTATATCCGTACTAGCTATGCACCACAATAAATTTTTTTATGATCCGTACAATAAAAAAATCCAACCGAAGCTATGTATACTATCTCAAGTACTTATTATTATATATATTATATATGTAAAGTTTTAAAATTTAAAAAATTATTACTAGAATATTAACTAAGTATAATAACGATATTATAAAAAAAGATCTATTATATATAAGCTTTTTGAATATCATAAGCAATATTAAGGTAAATATCATATATTTCAAAATGTATATACACCGAATGCAAACAAATTAATAAATTACTTCTGATCCGTATATCTAAGACTTTAAAAAGAACAGCCTACTACCTAATATATGGACTAGTCAATCACCTCCATCCGATATACACACTTTGGCATGTACAGAGCGAAAAATTCTACACTATCACACTTACATCACGTCATTAATAACAAGCCAATCATATTTCTTCTTTTCAAATAAAAATACAATAAAAATACCTTTTATAATTATGATAGAAAATATATTCCTTAAAGGAGATTTTTGATTGATTTATTACGCCACATCTCCAATACATCCATTACATTTTAAAATTTTTCGTACTGAGCGCATTGTTAAAATTTGAACGGAGATGAAGCAACCGGTCCGTAGACGATGTGGTGAACCGTGTCCAGGCAATCTCCTCTGAAACGGGGGTGGTGATCAATAATGACCTTACCCGAGCACTCAATCACTCGGGAGGAGTTAGGTAAATTTTAGCTTCTTTTTTTTTTTTCTACTTTTGTTTCCTTTTCTTTTTGGAAGGAGAGGTGTTGGTTCCATTACTAACTTATTTTTAAGAAGTTTCAAACAATTTTTCACAACTTACAGATTTTATTTCTAGACTATTTCTCTCCAACCATTTTTTTTTGTAAGTTCTGTAGTATTGCAACTGATCCTAACTTATAGCAAGTTCGATTTTCTTCATTTGATATAATAGTAATTTTTTGTATCCTACTTTTCTTAGTCAAACATATGAAATAACATATATGTTAGCTCTACCTAAATTAATCTTTTTAGGCAATAGAGAGAGAGAGCTAGAAGGAAAATTAATCTAAATATACTATTTATTTATTGAAAAAGGGGTTAAAAAAAACAGTGAGAGGTCCCAAAGCATTCAAAGGATTTCCCTTTTTAAATTTGCAATGCAACCCTACTATTTGTTGATTAGATATAATAATAAACATGTAACACCTACGCTCTCTTTTTTCACATTATTGGAGTGCATGATGTGTGCTTTTGCTTCATTAGTTTACGTCAAAACGACATTGCTCGCGCATTTATTAACAAAACCCGACCTTCCGTCGCCAGCACGTCACAAGATCCCAGATGTGTAACATGTGTTACACAAATATAAAGTAGAAAATTATAATAAGTAAAATAAAAGGCCTTGAGAATAACACTTACTATTATACAAACAATCAAAATGGTACAAATAGGTTACCGCACCTCCAAAAACTTATAACAGAGATTTAAAAATCAAAATCTGACTCTTGGATATACTTAATGATATTTAAAAAAGCCTACTTATGATAAAAACAAAAATATTGAATGACAATACCTTGTAAATTAAACATCAATCATTTCTTTACGATTAGTTTTTGGGATAACTTGATGCAGTGATGGATTTACAAAACTTAAATTTTTTTAATATACAGGCTCTGTAGACATGACATATTACATCAATTTGATTAGATTATAATTTTAAAATAATTATCGTCTGAAAATTAGAAGCAGTGTATGAGGCGTATGGATAAACTGCATACATGTAACAATTTCTGGAAACAAGATTCTGAACAGTAAATAATTTCTCGTGAAAAATAGTTGAAAACTACGTGACATAATGAATGAGATTAGGAGAAAAATTAATGGGTTTGAGGACACCCTCTCTATAGTTTCACATCTCAATCAACTGATCCATCTCTGTGGACTCAGCACTATGATTAGATTAATGAATGTGGGGTGCCAACAAGCAAGCGTGTACCTTCGTTAGAAGTTACAGCAACAATTTGAAACCACCAGAACGATTGGATACATGACGTATAACCAACTTGACTAACTAGTTTAAGTTAGGTATCTAACTAATTGTTCACGTATTCCTAACAATGGCTAATCAATGAGTTTAATCTACAAATAGTGCAAATAAAAAAAAAATGAAAACAACAATAACATATATAACAAACAGGTAGGAATGTTGTATTATTATGAACATAAACAAGAATAAAATGAAACGTAAGAGTGATACCAAATTTTGGTGGGTAAGAGATTTCCTAATAGAAATATAAGGTGGGTACTTCACATTATTTCAATTTGTTGACGAACCTCGCACAAAAAGTTTGTTCATTCAACGAATCAGATGTATAGCCCTAATCAGAGTGGACGTCGTTACCTAAAAGATAGATTTTATATGCAATAAACAGGGAATACTCTAAACTACCCAGGCCACTGACATGTTGGAGATCAACCCTAAGAAGGGAACTCTGAGAATTTACAACTAATTCTAATACCAACTTAGAAAATTGATCTTATAAAAAATGATCCAAAATATTTTTACCAGATATATAGAACGAGGCCAAAAGAGAAACATTCTACTCTTCAGCTGCATAGACTAAATGCCGTCGGCAAAATTAAAAAAAATAATAATAAAACCATAAGCTTAAGAGTACAAAACGATAATGATACAGGCAATAAGATCATTTATGGCAAATTTTCTTGTTCCCCAGCCTACTGGTGGCTGAGAAGGTTGGTTTCACAACTACTTTTAAGAGAATCTGCTCCCTTTTATTGTATAATAAAATAAAATGTGACAAGCCACTAAGAAAAGGACACTGTTTCTACTGTTTGCTGTTCGTCCACATAAAAGCATCCTTTTTCACCATTATTCTGCTGGTGCGCCAAATTACCTCTTAACAACTATCAAAGATAGAGTTAGGTAAACAATCAAGCAAGGGGCTCTAGAAACTACTCCTTGAATTTGAAGTAATTGACTCAAACATTCTGAACCCTTTTGATCTAACAAAACTCGTTCCGTTTCTTTGGAAAGTTGCTCAAATAATTGACAACTAAAAGCTGCTTGAGAATCAATACTGTCACGATTTGACTTGTTAGTATTAATTACTCATTGAACCTAAACCACGGACGCCCACTAGCACTAATAATTTGTTGAACCCTAAACCACCGACCCAAAATACTTAACTCAGTAATTATTATTAGAGTAAGCCCAACTATTATTACTAGAACTCTGATCCCTTATATTGTCAATCATAATCCACTTTCCATCACTATTCCATCTAACACTTCCGGATGGCAAATTTTGCTCTAATACCAACTATACTGATCCGACCCGCTAGCACTAATAACTTAGACCCTAAATGATCGGACACACAATGTTTAAGCCTAGTTATTGTTACTAGAATCTTTGATCCCTTATACTCTTATATTTTTCAATTATATTTTTTTTTCATACGATGCAAGATTATTGGGGCGTTACGAGTACAACCTTTGCAATAAAAAGTTTTACGACCTACTACAAAGAAACTTCATAATACCAGCCTATCAAATAGATTTGAAAATGTCACAAGTGAAGCTCCAATGTAGAACTATGGTCATGTAGATATGTCCATAACAACATAGCAGTATTATGAAGTCAAAAGATGGGCAGAAAGAATACTCACATGTGTTAGTCATTGGTATTTGGTAGTATATACAAGCCGACCTTAGTTGAACAGAAACCTCAGAAATGGTTCTCACACCTACTCAGGTAGGTTCAATCCACTTCCCCAGCCTGAAAATAGTAATAATGAAATCAAACTTTAGGGATAAGGAATAAACCATAAATAAATCCAAGCAACCTATTCATAAACAGAAGTCATGCTTTCTGTAGGGATCTGGCACCAACTGGATAGGGAGATCAAATTAAATTAACAAAACAATGAGTGAATTAGTGTATTTGTCACCTGCTTCGCCAGAGCTACTATGGCTAACAGCAGAAGCCTCGGAAGGTGGGCCATCTGTTTCTTGATTGTTTGTTGGATCAGCATGCAGGGTGGGCATGGCACTCAAGGTAATGGGTCTCATTGCCAGGTTCGGAGGGAGAACCGGCTGTTGGTGATGCTGCTGCTGCTGGAGCAGCAGCAGCTGCTGCAGCCGCAACTGCTGCTGTTCTTGTATTTGTCGTAGATTAAACTGGAAAGGATCCACAGGAGGAAAAATAGGTGCCTGTTGCATGTAGTGCTGTACCTGAGGCATTACCTCATGTGGCATCATCTGTTAATAAAAAGGATATGATTACATGAGCTGATATAGAAAATAAGTTTAATTATTCGCCGTGAGATCGTTCATATAGTAACCTGAGTAGTAACAGAAGGGGTTTGTGGTTGGGCATCGGCGATCTTAACCAAAAACATCAGATTCTTTTGAAGCTGGTCTTCGTACCTGACATTAGTAAAGCCATAATATTATCACATGCAGACATTTACTTGCGTGTGCACGCGCGTGTGCATCGCACTTGTGTGTTTTGGCCGGAATGTAAGAAATTATGCAATGAATTTCATGATTTCTCTGTACCCTGAATTTTGAGAACCTATGTTTCACCCCATCGACCGGCGAGCAAATTGATGAACTGTCTTAGTTTAAGGGGTAATACATGTTTTAATACTACACGGGACAAAGTAGAAAACCACAATATTTGTAGGATGTTTCCAGCAATGTAGAGCTTTTTACTTTGAAGTCATAATTATTAGTGCATACATTCATTTAGGTCATCAGATCAAGATGCACTCATCTAAACCTCTACAAGATGGTGATTGGAGATTCCAAACGAGTATCACATAAATTGGCGGAAGTTCACAAAGCATCAACATTCTTAGTTGACATAACAAATCACTCCAAACTTTTCTTTGAGTAGACAGACTAATGCAATATATATGAAATTAAGATCCACCAGACAACAACGAAAATAGAAGTCCCTCGTTTAATCAAAAGCAAGTGGTCTCATCAGAAATGAAAATACATCTGAATAGATGTGCGCACTGAAAAACACTTTCGCTAATCACATGTCCAATTCTAATCATACAGAAAAGCTGGTAGAAACTCAATGTTGAAATCAATTCTTCCTCATAATCCTTGCATCACGAATGACAAGTATCATTAAGCAGTCAATTCACACACTACATAATTCATAATTGATGATCCAATTGAGCACCATTCTCTACCATATGATAAATATAAGATGCAACAGAGCAAAAGAATAACCCCCAAATAAAAAAGAACCGAATTCTAGTATAATAGCTACTCACTGAGCAGATTCAGACAACTTTCCCTGGTTCCGACAGTCCAATATCGCCCAAATCAGCTGTTTGTTTTCCTCCAAATACTGCATGATAAGAGGAAAGCAATCACCACAATTTTCTTTTTCCTTTTTTTTCCCTTGGCTAGAGTAAAGAAGCAAAATATGGAAACAAATGCTACGAATAATCGACCCTGATTAACTACAAGAGAAAGTACATATTCAAAGACATTTTGTAGATAAAAGATCCTTGAATTTCGCCAGATACGAAATTGTAGCTTAGCATAATAGGAACTAGAATTCACACTAACTAATCAAATTTAATAGTCTACGAAGGGTAATTCAACCCCCAATCTACAAAGGGTAATTCAACCCCCAACCTAATTCACGTGAATTCATTGATTTGGAAATCCATTCCAATTCTATTTCAATTTGGTACGAAACAGAGTGTAGTAACCTTATAATGCGTCCTATACATTCTAATGCTTTCATATTAAAATTAACACGCGCTTCATAATCATATAATTTATACATTGTTTCTACTAATCGGTAGTCATAAACCCTAATTATTTCAAAAGAACACACAATTGAGGTCGTAAATCATTACTAAAAGATTACACACAGATGATGGTGATGCTCATGCTGGTCACATCAAAACTATATCCGTGCCGACAACAATTAAATCCATGTAAAACCGAGCTAAAACCTCTACAATCCACTTCAGTGTAAACTAAAGCTACAAAACAAACAAATTTGATTATAAAAAAAAAAAAAACACAAACCAATCGATCGATTGCGCGATTATATACCGATTAGGTTTCGGGAAAAGTGAGTGCGATTCACTGTGGAAAGATCGAATTCGAGAGGAACCCTAGGCGGGAATTAAGGAGATGAGGACGAGTTTGCATTTTGAATCACCTTTTGAATCTGATCGGTGGTGATGTTCATCGTCGGACGCTGCATCTCTCTCTCTCTCTCTCTCTCTCTATTTCTCTCTCTTTGTTGGAGTGAAAAAGTAGCAGGGCAAAAATTAAGAACAAAAGGGAGGGAAACGGCGCGTTCAGAGGGCACAGATTTTCGCCGTGGACCTGGTCTACCACGTCAACTATCTACTTCATCAGTGGCATTTTTTTTTTTTTTGTCAAAGGAAAAATAATGATATTTTCCACTTTATCTTTCTATGCGATCTAATAACTATATAGTATTTATATTTTTAAATTTTCGTTTGAGGTGAGAGTCGAATCCGGACCGCACTCGTAGTCCATTTTAAGTGAGTATCGAATTCATAGCATCTACGCAGGTGTGGAGTATACCTATCAACTATCCATCACATTTTCACTTTCTAGTGTTTTTTCTTTTTTGAGAGATAGGTAGCACGCTACTCTTTTCGTTTATTTCACTTAGAAATAAACTTAGCTGAAAATGTAAATCAACTAGGATTCGAACTTGGGTCTCGGGTACCAACCACCAAGCCCTTTGCCACTTGCTCTAGGGACGGTCTATCATTTTCTAGTGTTACACTATCTAACTTAATACATTTATAATATTTTTTACAAAATAATTTCAATAAAATTATAAGATTATTATATAATAAAATTAAAAGTATATTAAAATTCGGGTGGCTATACATATTTTTTCCCTACGAGGCCCAAGTCCAACAAGATATAGAAAAAATAAAAGCCCAAATCGATAACGAACACATGGGGAGAGCTATGGGAAATGGAAATGTTGGCTCGGCCTAATAATATTGGCCCATTTGTGTGGTAAGAACTGTGATCTCATTGGCTGGCTCGACCTGGTTCACTGGACCGAGCCAATCAGAATGTAACACGCAGTAGTAACGTACTCATGCGATGATTTTTATTAATATTTTCACTTTTTAAAATTTTATATTTGGAAAATTAATTGCAAGCACCATTGGATTATATCCGTTATTTTATTTGAAAATTTCAAAGTATTAATTGGAATGAATGATGTGCATTTTGGAAAAGGTATAAGAAGTAAACACCAAAGCATTTTGATTGTGAAAATAAAGAAAACCTTGCAACTAAATAGAATATTTAAACAATAAGGTGACGAATGCTGAAAATAGGTTGCAAAATTACTGGATAAAATTTACACTGCACGGCCGCGTAGCCTATTCGGGAAACTATTTTAACCTAAATTACCGAACCGAATTGGCTCATTTCATTTGGATTCATTACGGTTCTATAAACAATTTGGTTCAGATCGAATTGCCTTTGAAATTAAGAAGTTTTAAAAAATTGTACAAACTGAATTAACCAAAATTTTTTTAATAGTTTATTATATATCAGTCCTAATATTTTGAAAAAAAAAAAATATTAATCACTTCAACACAATCAAATACTTAGAGACTTTAACTCTTATTATGTTCAATTTAAAGATTTTGGTAGAAAATTAATCCTACCTATAAACCTATATCTTACTTTTAGTAATTTAATAAATTTTAATATAGATCGATTATATTTATAATAAAAAAAAATACTGTGAAAATTAAATCGACCGAACCGAACAGAACCCGGTGACCGCGTGCGCTGCGCGGCTACTGCCACGGCCTAACTAATTCTCGACCCTATTTAAACAAGAGATTCACACAAACGACCCACCACGACCACTTATAACTTATAACCACCTCAAAACCCTCCCCTCCCCTCCTTTCCTCAGAATAAGGAGAAGCAGTAAAAAAAATTAATTAATTAATTAATTATTTCCTATTCTTTTCATATCTCTCTACATTTTATTCGGTTACATTATCATTCCCACGCTCTCGAGGTAGAGGTAGAGAGGGAAGAGCACACACGCACGCGCCGCGCCCTCCCTCCGCCTCGACCGCCACGATGTCGTCCGCCATCGACGACGGCATCGAGGTCAACCGGAAGCCGGGGAGGAAGAACCTCGTGATCGCCGGCTCCTCGGCCGCAGTTCTCATGCTCCTCGTCGTCGGCACCGTCGCCACCGTTCTGAACCAGTCCGCCGAAGAGTCCGGCGGCGTCTCCGCCCGGTCGATGCACTCGACGTCCAAGTCCGTCCAGATGATCTGCGCCTCCACCGACTACCGCCAGACGTGCGAGTCCAGTCTGTCGAAGGCCGTCAACTCCAGCAGCGACAACGACCCGAAGGCGATCCTCCACGCGGCCGTCTCCGTCGTCGTCGACGAGGTCGGGAAGGCCTTCGCCCACTCCCGCCTTCTCGACAGCAACAACAGCCGCGTCAAGTCGGCCGTCCAGGACTGCCTGACGCTCTTCGACGACTGCAAGTACGACCTGAAGCGGTCGCTGGAGAGCATCATCGCGCACGCCGCCACCGACCACCTGTCGAAGCGGTCGCACGACCTCGAGACGTGGCTCAGCGCCGTGATCTCGTTCGAGGAGGCGTGCGTCGACGGGTTCCCGGAGGGGGAGCTGAAGGCGAAGATGAAGGCGGCGATGAAGAAGGCCAGGGAGCTGTCAAGCAACGCGGTCGCCATCATCGGGCAGGTGTCGAGCTTCCTGTCCATGCTCGACATCCCCGGGCTGAGCGGCCGCCGCCGCCGCCTTTTGACGGCGCAGAAGGAGCCCGCGCTTGCAGCGGCCGCAGCAGGTCTTAAGGAGGACGGGCTCCCGCAATGGATGTCGAGCACCGAACGGAGGGTTCTCAAATCGCACCATAAGCTCAAGGTCAAGCCGAATGCCACGGTCGCGAAAGACGGCACCGGCGACTTCGCCACCATTTCCGCGGCTTTGGACGCGATGCCGAGCGAATACAAAGGAAGGTCGGTACATGCATGCAATATTGTTAATTAAGCTAGCTGATTAATTTATATATGCACGATTACATGTTTGGGATTAATACATGTAACAGGTACGTGATCTACGTGAAAGAGGGGATATACGAGGAGACCGTCAATGTGACGAAGAAGATGGCTAATGTGACCATGTATGGGGATGGCTCGAAAAAGTCGATCATAACGGGAAGCAAGAACTTCGTGGACGGCACCAGAACCTGGCAAACCGCAACATTCTGTGAGCGCATATAATTGACTAAAACTGAATTTTGTTCACTTTTCGCTTGATTTAGTATCTGATCCTCGGTGCTTTATGCACGCCGCATGCAGCCGTCTCCGGCGACGGCTTCATCGCGATCCGGCTCGGGTTCCGCAACACGGCGGGCGCGGTCAAGCACCAGGCGGTGGCGCTACGCGTGAAGGCGGACCGCAGCATCTTCCTCAACTGCCGGATGGAGGGCTACCAGGACACGCTCTACGCGCAGGCCTACCGGCAGTTCTATCGGGGCTGCGTCATCTCGGGCACGGTCGACTTCATCTTCGGTGACGCCTCGGCTGTGTTCCAGAACTGCATCATCGTCGTCCGCCGCCCCCTCGACAACCAGCAGAACATCGTGACCGCCCACGGCCGCGTCGACCGGCAGCAGAAGACGGGCTTCGTCATCCAGCGCTGCCGCATACTCCCCGAGCAGGGCCTGACGGAGGCGGCGGCACACAAGGCCAACGTGCGCAGCTACCTCGGCCGGCCGTGGAAGGAGTTTGCGAGGACGGTCGTGATGGAGTCGCACATCGGCGGCTTCATCCACCCGGACGGCTACATGCCGTGGGAGGGCGAATTCGCGCTGTCGACGTTGTATTACGCCGAGTACAATAACTTCGGCGGCGGATCGAACGTGTCGACGCGCGTCCCGTGGCCGGGGTTCCACGTCATAAGCCGGAGAGAGGCCGAGCGCTTCACCGTCGGCAACTTCCTCTATGGCGCCGATTGGATTCCGGCCACCGGCGCGCCGTTTCGCCTCGGCATGTACACGCGCGAATGAGAGCACTTCAATTTTTTTGTCTAGAGAGTAAATTGACAAGGGAGGAATAAAAGGGCGGGAGTTCTCGTTTATAAAATGGATATATATATATATTTATATATGTGCGTGTGTGTGTGTGTGTTAAAGGAGGGCGTAATAGATTTTTGTTTTGATAGCAATTAAGAAAAAATGAAAAGAAAAAAAGATTGTTTTCCTTTTCTTTTGCCTTAAAATTCCTGATTTAATTTATCATACTCAATGTTAATTACACTCCTGAAAAGCTTTTAAATCTCTTAGACCATGATTATCAGTGACAATTCTTAAATCTCCTAGACCAAGCAAGCAGCTGAGTTTCAATAGGGTTATAAAACCTTGTCTCTTGTATTTACTAATAGAGGTCAAATCATTTATTATTTATTAATAAAGCTTCATAATTTGATTTTACACATTATAAGAGTAATTAATGCTGTTAGTATGGTAAAGTTATATTCAAACATGTCATCAGTTAGCTATCAAATTCGAATACCTGAACCACTAATTATTATCGGCTGGTAGGCTAGTATTCTGTATATGTGACGGAAATCGTATTAGATCAAATCACAATCAAGATTCGAGTGCTTTGTACATACCTATGTGCTTTAAATGAATTGGTTGGTTCCTTCCTAATAGCTCGGGCTTTTGAAACTAATTTTCAAGAATAACTCAACAAGTGGTATCAAAGCGGGCCATGGGTTTAATTGTCAGGTGACGCAACTTGTGCAGGGTACTGAAAGGATTGTTGGCAAGTAGACGAGCAGCCTATTGAGATCCGTCAGCACTGTATCTAAAGACTTTAAATGAATTGGTTTCATACTTTCTAATAGCTTGTGTTTTTGAAATTATGGTTAATTAGCCCCAATAATCGAACACTAATATTATGTCATATTGTGAAAAACTAAACTCATCTTAATCAATGATTTTTGGGCACGTGCTCACGTAACCATAGCTTTACTCCATATAATAAATTACTGATTAATAAGAGTTAAACTTTTTGTTTGTTTCATGCCTCATTAACACCCTACTTGTGCTCATCATGTTAACCAACCTCCTTGGTTCTTTTAATGCAAATAGTACTTGCACTAGCTTTTCTTGTTATTAGAAACATAGTACACACACTCCTCACACTCAATTTGTTAAAAGTATGAAAAATCTTCTCCAAGATATCTCGAAGCTTCGAATCTTCTTTTTTTTGCATGAAACCATTGATTGCTTCATCAACTTCCACACATAGTTAACCTATAAAACAAATTAACTATTAAGTTTAAGAAAAAAAATTATTCCAAATAAAGAGTTTAAAGCAAATGAAATTTAAAATGTTCTTTAATTCATCAAATCCGAGCTCATGAACAAAGGTTACTGGCTCACGAAAAACCAGTCAAAAGGAGGCTATGTTATTTGCGTGATCTAGGTAATTATATCAACACATGGAAAGTTATATGAGTTGTTAAAATGATAAGTAATTTTTGACTGTGAACAGTAGTTTCATGTGTGAATTAACATTTAATTATGAATCTATACAGGTTTTAGCATCACCAACAAGCTAAATCATGAGTTTTAAGCTTCAAAGGGTCATCTTGTCGACTTGTTTTGTCGCTTACCTTAATGAGACAAATGGCGCCATAAGACTAGCTAAGTGTGCGTTTGTCCTAAATGTTGAAATAGTTTTTCTATACGCCACTCTCGTGTTTGGCAAACAAAATTTCAGTATTACTGGTACGAAGATTCATTTCAACATTCCCACAAAACTGATTTGTTTGCTACAATTAGTAAATTTTTATTTAAAAGAGAGAAACTATATTTTTATTGAACAACTCGAATCATAGAGGAAGTTTTTTTTTTTAGAGAGAGATAGGTAGCATGCTACTCGCTTCGTTTATTTATTTTAAAATTAAACTTAGCTGGAAATGTGAATCAATTAGGATTCAAACTTGGAATCTCGAATACCAACAACCAAATCCTTTGCCACTTTCACCGGGAGCAGTTGTTATCATACAAGAAGTAATTAATTGAATATTCTTATATATCTATCACTAAACCAATGAAATGCTTAGTGGTCAAAGACTCAAAGCCACTATCCCCAAAGGAGAGGATAATGCTAATCTTTTTGAAGTCAACAAGTTCTAATTAACACAGTGGCTATGAGCTAAGATTAGGGGGAACATTGTAGATTACTTAAAGATGAAAAACCATAACAGAATCTCTATGGGGCACAGCAGTAGATATGAGCTTTAAGTAGCTTTAAAGGACTCTTATTTGCACTTCTTAAAAGCCCTTTTTTCCCACAGCAAAAGCAAGCAACATTAGTGGCCACTGCCTCTAATGGACAACAGTGCAGTTGTGCCACAGAACAAGCTGAGCTATTTGCTGCTGCTTTTCTCAGAAGCAGATCTACTCACTCCTGACTCACCAAAGTCCCCCAAAACTACCAGAAGCAACCATAGAAGAGATCCCCACATTGATTCTAATGGCTATGACTTTAAAGAAGCTCTGTCCTTGTTAGTGCTTCAGTGGAAGCCATGTACTCTCCTCCCAAAGCAAAGTGCCTGCTTTTTTATCCAGCTGAGCAAGCAAAAGATTCACTGGAACAGGAAACCCAAAAAAGAAAAAAAAAAAAAGAAAAGAAAAGAAGAGATTTTAAGCTCATTCTACTTCAGAAAATACACCCAATTCTCCAAATTTTTTTATCTGAACAATACACACAGTAGTTGTTGTTCGAATTGCTGTCTTAAAAAGGTTGAAAATTTGATCTTCGCTTAAATTAAAGATCACTAAATTGCAGCAGCAAAGAAGAAGAATTTTTTTTAAAGATGCTCAGCAACAAATGAAGGATTTACCATTCGAAATCAAACCAGAACAAATCAAAAGATACAACTTTTGAACAAAGATTTTTTAAATCAAACTCTACACAATCGAAACAACTCAAACAACAGCTTCCAATCTGGGCTCAAAAGGGAACGCACAAACGAACTCCTTCGCCTCCCCATCGACGCGACACTTGGGTATCTCCACCCACTGATCCCTCCCCAGATCATAGACCACACAGCTGCTAAAATCCCCCGAGTTTAAGCATGTAAAAATCCAATCTTTGAAGCCCACACAGTTTATATCCACTTTTTTACCGAAAAATTCGTGGGACATCGAGGGGGGCATCGCCGCCACCTGGTGCCACGTCATCGTCTCCCTCGCGAACCTCCACACGCGCAAGCTCGCGGTCTCGAGGAACTCGGAGAGCACAATTGCGCAGAGCTCCCCCCGGAACAGGGCGATGTCGATGGAGTACTCGTAGTACGCGGGGAGGAGGCGCGGGTGCTCGAAAAAGGACCTTTTTGTGAGATTGCACCCCACCACGGTCCCCGAGTGGCTGAGGAAGTACACGACGTCGTCCCCGTTCTCGGTGGCGAAAACGGAGGAGTACTGCTTGCAGGGGCTTCGCTGCATATTGGCCGCGACCACGTCCCCTGTTTTGGAGAGGAAGTAAACGGGCTCGTCCCCGGGGACCTGGGGCTCGGAGGAGCCCGTGGGTTTGTGGGGGGATAAGGGGATCTCCTCGCCCCAGGCGTCGGTTTGGGAGTCGAAAACCCTAGAGGCGAGGTGGGGGGAGGCGCCGTAGACGAGGACGAGGTGGTACGAGGAAGGGTCGTGGGGGGAGGAGGGCGAGGCCATGGCGATGGCGAGGAGGTCGGGGGGGTCGAAAGGTGGGATTTTGCGGGAGGATCCGGTGACGGGGTTGGAGACGGTGAGTTCTCCGGAGGAGGGGGAGCGGAGGCAAACGAAGCCGCGGGAGGAGGCGACGGGGATGGAAGGTGGTGGTGGGGAGGAGGGTTCATGGCGCGTGGGGGGGGGAGAGCGGGAGGAGGACGGAGGACCAATAGCCAGGCAGGAGGAGTCGAGGAAGAGGGAGCGTGGGAGCGGGTGGATTGAAGAGAGAAGAGGGCCGAGGGGACTGCGGAGCAGCGAGAGAAGAAGGAGGAGCAAGCGAAGAGCAAAGGAGCGCCAAACCGCTTGGAGACCGCGGGCCGGAGGGAAGAAGGCGGAGGGAGAGCGCGCCAAGCAACCACTCGACACGAAAGAAAAAATGGATCGCGCCAGAGCATCTGTGCCATCATCAGAAGCTAGCTAGACTAGAAGACATGGATATAAAGGTAGATAATCCTCTTCTAACCACGACGGGTGCGTTCCTGTTTTGAGTACCAATCTCCCACTTTCTCTTTTGTCTTTTGTTTCTGTTTCGTTTCTTTGGATGGAAAAGAGAGAGGAGAGAGGAGAGAGGAGAACCAGTTAAAAATTCAAGGAATTTGAGAAATTAGTGATTGGTGGTGGTGTGCAACTGTGCAAATTTGTGTGTATATATATATATATATATAATAATCAGGGGAGATGATCACTGGGGAGAGGGAATTGGATATGGTGCGCGAAAACTAAAGCAGTTTTTTTTGGTTTTTTTTTTTTAAAAAAAAGGAATTGTTTTGTGCAAAAGAACAGTTCTCAGAGAAGCACTTTGATGTGAGAAGAGATTGTGAAAGGAAGTGCTTTTTCAGAACAATTAGCAGCATCTATAGTTTCTTGGGAAATTTCTAAGAAACGAAGCCAAAAAAAAAAAGTCACCCATCTTCTAGGCCAAAACCCACTAATTCCGACCAAAACAGAAGAGTTTCATGCTACGAAAAAAAAAAAAAAAAAATCAACTTTTTTCTGCTAAAATCATACAGGGTGAGAAATCAGAATCAGAAACAAATTGACCAAAAAAAGGACTCCTTTTTAACCGAGAAAAAAACCACTTTTATTACATAAATTTCCCATTTTTCCCACCCCACATAACCCATCAAGCCAAAATCCACCCAAAAAGAAAGAAAAAGAACAAAACCCCAGAAACAAAACATACAACAAAAGGCCCTTAAAAGCTCCCACCGTATATACGAGCAGAGAGGGGAGGAGGGGAGAGGAGAGAAATGCACCTTATTATGTGTTGGATCCTCTGCAGCTCACAAGTGGTGGCAACGAAGAGGAACAAAGTAAAGTGCGCGCGCGTTGGGAACTCTCCCACTCCCTTCTTTTGTAATGGTGAGAAGAAGAAGAAGAAGAAGAAGAAGAAAAAGAAGAAGAGGTAGAGAGAGAGAAAGAGAGAGAGAGAGAGAGAGAGGAAACTTCGTGGGGGAGCTCTTTTTGTATGCGTTGACAGAGAGGAGAGGAGAGGAGAGGAGAGGAGAGCAGTGGGGGCTTGTGTTGTGTGAGTGTGTGGGGGTGTGAGGGAAAAGATAGTTTATATATAGAGGGGATAGAGAGAGAGAGGAGCCCAAAATTTAAAGAGAGAGAGAGATGTATATAGTAAGGTTAATTGCATGGATATTTTCATAAACGTATAGAATAGTAAAAATATTTTAACAAAATTTAACTTTTTATATTTATTTTTTAAAAAATTTTAATATTTTAAAAATATATTTGTGCTGATAGGATCCGTTAGAAAAATACATTAATCATAGATAAATTACTTTAACTCTCATCAATAAATGAGATAAATTGATCGTTTTACTCTTCTTATATTATTTGTAATGTTAAAAAAGAAAAAGAGATGTATATAGTAAGGTTAATTGCATGGATATTTTCATAAACGTTTCGAATAGTAAAAATATTTTAACAAAATTTAATTTTTTATATTTATTTTTCTAAAAATTTTAATATTTTAAAATATATTTTTACTAGTAGGATCCATTAGAAAAATACAATTAATCATAGGAGATAAATTGATCTTTTTACTTTTCTTATATTATTTGTGATGTTAAAAAAGAAAAAAATGACCGTTCAAAATTTGTTAAAGAATATTTTTGTATAATTCTAATAATTGGAAATTTTGAAGAAACATATTTGTAATGACAAAAATATTATTTTACTTATCTTTTGCTAACGGTAACAAATTATAGAGGCAAATATGAATATTATTAGATTTTTATAAGAATAAATATGAAAAATTAAACTTTGTAGGAATATATTTATTATTTAATATATTTACAATAAGAAGTATGTATAAAATTAATTCTCTATAGTAATAAGATAATAATAAAATAACATAAAAATTTATCTAAACTATAAACCATTTTGATTTAACTTTTTATTTCTTAATTTATTTAACTTGGTGAGTTAATTACACTCTCGCTTCAAAATTAAAATTATTTATTTATTTTTAAAAATTTATATTTGTGAGAATTATGTTAAATATATTAATTAAATTTATAAAAATAAATAATATATAATTTTTTAAAAAAATATAATTGACTAATTCAAATCAAATGAAGTACAATAATATATATAGTAAAATTAAAATTTTTTAAAAAAGGGCCAATTCAAAATGATTAATGCTTCTGATAAGTTTGCCACCTATTTTTCTACTAGAAATAACAGTAGAGAGATGTGCAGTGGCTTAGAGAGAGAGAGAGAGAGAGAGAGGGCTAGGGCTTAGAGAGAGAGAGGGCCATGTGACTAGCTGCTGACACTGATATTTTTTTAATAAAATTCAATAGTTAGATCATATTTTTCTTCAACTTTTTAAATTGTTATGGTTTTATATTTCAAACTTTTATGATTATAATAATTAAGTTTTTTAGTTTAAATTTAGTCAATTATATAATAATGTGTCGCTGATATAATAGTAATATACCTGATTGATGATAATATTACACTAATTAAGATATTACACTAGTTTTGTATTAATGACATATTAGTAATCGATTAGCAAAATTAGATTGTAAAACTTATTTAAAATAACTTAAAAAGTTTGAGGATTAAAATATCCGTCACTAACTCATAGTTTGAGAACCAGAAGTTAAATTTAGTCTAATTTAAATTTAATAGTAAGAGACAGAGGAGAGTGTTAAGTTTCATTGAATAAAGTTGATAAACAACTATTAATAGCTTTTTAAATTAAATCTTTCTATAAAATTGTAAGTTTAACTTTATATTTGAAGTGAGAATCTAGATCAAACAAAGTATGTAATTTATTCCAATAAATATTTTTTAAAAATCTGTTAGTATTTAAAATATCCGTATAACACTAACGGCTTTGGATTCAAACTTGTAAACATTTTTTTCAATTAAAAAAAAAATGTATATGTGAGCTTGGTACATTTTTAACTTAGTTTGGTACCTTATATTAAAAATAACAACATTTCACACCATCTATGAAAAACCTTTTTTTTATTTTTTTTAAAAAAAGTTCTCGTAAGTGTTCACTTTGTAGGCCACTCGCACGCGGGGGCATTACACGTGCGAGGTGCCCAAAGCTAAAGCATAAGCTTCCCCCCACTTTTTTTTCTTTTCTTTTTTTTTATTTTTGGGGAAATGAGAACCCAAATGTTTGTAGGGGATATGTTAATTGTAGTGTAGCTTTTAAAATGGAGGGAGAGGAACAAAGGAATAATCCCAAGCACACTAGCAAGTAAACAACTAAATACGAAGGTTTGACCTTGATGAAGGGAATCACAACACGAATTACGAGGACAATAATTTTTTTTTATTTTTTATTTTTTAAAGTTATGAGCATGCACATGAATGGGACCAAACCAAACCAAACCAAACCAAACCAAATATTTTTAAAATTAATAATTTAATGCATCCTCCCCTCTAACTTTTGCTTTTAGACCCGAACCTGAACATGGTTTTGTAGATCTAGGATAGAATGTTATGAAATGCTCCCCCAATTAATCCTGGTGTTGTGGTGGGCATTCACTTGGTAAGTATCCATATGTTTTGTTACTTAAAAAATATATATATAGAGAGAGAGTACGTCTCCCGTATTTTAAAAGTACGGAGGTCTTCGTGCTCGTAAGTTATTTTTTTTATCGAATATTTGATTCGACGATCGGTTCCGTTAAGCATAATCTCGATCGACTCCGTTAAACATAATCTATGTTATTGAAACTATCTAAAAACTAAATTTTATAATTTTTCGATATCATTTACCAAGCGATCATAGGATCTCAAAAATAATTATTTTAATGACCGATGTAGCATGTTTTTAAATTCAATTGGGTAGAAGTATCCAAATTACATGAAAATTTAATAGAAAATTTTACTAAACATCAAGAGTAAGAATAATAGTTTCAATTTGAAATTTGAGTCTTTTATCACTATTTTTTATGAGCTTTTTATTTTCAACCGTTCATTTTGAGGCTACTCGTTTACTAGGCAAATAATGTCAAAAAATTATGAAATTTGATTTCTAAATAGTTACAATAGCATACATCATATCTAACAGAACCAATCGCCGAATCGGATGTCCTATCAACAAAAACAACTTATAAATACGGAGGCCTCCGTACTTTCAAAAATATAGGAGCCTAGCCCTATATATATATATATATATATATATATATATATATATATATATATATATATATATATATATATATAGAGAGAGAGAGAGAGTGAGNTATGGAGGCCTCCGTGCTACCAAGTTGTTTCCAATGATGCAACTTCCAAATCGACGATTGGTTCTGTTAGACTTGATCTATACTATTGAAAATATTTGAAAACTAAATTTCATAAGTTTTCGGTATCATTTACCTATCAAATGAGTAGTATAAAAATGAATTGCCGAAAATAAAAATCTCATAAAAAATGATGATAAAAGGTTTGAATTTAAGATCAGAGGTGCTAATCTTACAATAAATATTATATAAAAATTTCATCAGATTTGGATTGTTTTAAACCGTTAAATTGACAAACACATCACATCTACCATTAAAATTGTCAATTTTAAGACCTTTTGATCACTAGCCAAATAATGCCGAAAAATTACGAAATTTAGTTTCCAAATACTTTTAATAGTGTAAATCAAGTCTAACAGAGCCGATCATAGATTTGGATGCCGCATCATTGGAAACGACTTAGTAGCACGGAAGCCTCTGTGCTACCGATAGTATACCAGCCTAGCTTTATTTATACACACGGAGACTATTTCTAAATCATTTCTTGCCGATTTGATGAATCGCACATGTATTTCTCTTAGTTTTAATGATTTTAGATTTACGCATCAACTAGAGATTTTACAAAATTAATTGTAGTTCGAATATTTTTTTATTTTTTTATTTATATAACAAGTATGGTGAGGTTCGAACTACAATTTATTGATCGTAAGCACTAACCAATTATTCTAAAAATACGTGATAATAGAAGGGTGCACTCATTGCATTTAAGAGCTCAACCACAGTACTTACGGGTTTCGATCTGACTTAACTCACCTAGACGGTAGGTCTATTGTTGGACCTCTAACCGTTAGGTCTCTTGTAGACTGCAGTGCCGCTCAACTTATTAGATTCTTTCAATTCAACTTATTAGTCTTCTGAACGAATTGTCACGTAGCAGAAAATTAGAACTATTTTAGTCTAATAATAAATAACCAATATTATTAAATTAGATGAAATAGCTAATTTTCTCTAAAAGCTTCTGTTCTACTATAGTGCAATTTATCTACCTGAGCGGAGCTAAATACGACCCTAATTAACATATTTACCTAACTTACTAATTATGCAAGAAACATGAAAAAAAAAAAAATAATTAGCAACATTTTTTTTCGTTGTTATTATTGTTTGCATGCATCATTGCATGCAAGCAAAATTCTTTTGAACCAAACTTGATGCCATCTGTAGAACAAAGTTAATAGGTTAGTCTTAGATTAGATACTCCATTCATTTAGAAATACAATAATTAATATACTAATATAGGCCCCAATAAGATATGATAAAGCGAAGACCAAATACAAAAGGAAACAAAAGGAAACAAACAAAGGAACGAAAAAAGAGAGAGAGAGAGATGGAGAGGTAGAGAGAGAAAAAGAAAAGGTGTAATGTTCACTGATGCGCACGCATAGGTACCATGTCAAAGCCTCAAAGAGAGAGTTTTGTAGAGAGAGAGAGAGATAAGGATAGAGAGAGAAAGAGCTGACCTTTTGTAAAGCAAAAGCCAACAACACTTAACATTACAGATACAATACACTACCACTACTGCTACTCTTCTTTGTCACTCTCTCTCTCTCTCTCCCCCTCTCTTTCTCTCTAAATGTGGTCTTAGATCTCTTCTCCTCGTTGAGAGAATCTTCTTCTCTCTCTCTCTCTCTATACGTATGTTTTTTTTTTATTTTTCTCTCTCCCTCTACATGGTGTCTCGTGGGGGATGTCGCATCATGTAGCTTTTGCTTTAGCACAAGTCAAATGGGTGGGGTTGGAGAGAGAAAAATATTAGAGAGAATATGAGGAAGAATATATTTATTATTATATTTTATTATATTTTATATTTAATATTTAATGGGAGGTAGTAAACATTAAAAACAAATGTGGAGAGGGGTGTGGTTTGGGTCATTGGGTGAGAAAAAGCCGTTAATTCCGATGTCTTTTTCTTGAGGAAGTGGGTTTTTCTCCTGCAGTGATTGTGAGATATATGTTCATTTTTTAAAAATATTGCATGCACCCGGTGTACAATACATATAATACTATAAAATATTATTTTAGAATTTTATTTTTCACTTTTTTCTATATAATATAAATGAGGAATTCTCTATTTTATTAAATAAATTTTAATTTATTGAATAACATGATATCAGAATCGTTACAGATCTTTATAATCTTCGGTACGATTGTTCATATACGACGACAAAGTACGTTGCATAATTAATCTCTATAAAACTACATAATCTTTTTAATAAAATAATTAATGTTCGAGCAACATATCTTTAAATTTACTCATTTTTTATATTAAAAATTTTAAAATATTATAGATTACAAAATATGGAACAAAATTTTTTTTTATTTTTTGAGAGATAGGTAGTACGCTATCCGTTTCGTTTATTTTATTTAGAAATAAACTTAACTGGAAATGTGAATTAATAAAAGTTCGAACTTAGATCTCGGATACCAACCACTAAATTTTTTGTCAGTTGCTGTAGGGACGGTCAGTAATATGGAACAAAATTTAATCTTTAGATACTCATGATTTGAATATTGAGAGAGGGGGGGGGGGGNGACTACAGAATGGTGCAGGCAATGATTTCTTTGTTTGACAGTCTTCCCTTGTTGGTGCAGAGAGAGAGAGAGAGAGAGGGGGGGGAGAGAAGGGAAGACAATGCAGGGAAGTGTGGCAGATCAGGTCTCTGTGCAGCTGATGCAGAGATCTCGAGGCATGCTGTTTTACATCTGTCGTGTACTGCTGTCAGTTTCTGCAGTAGGCCTGTGAAGTTTATTTTGAAGCTGGAAGGGGAGGTAAAGGTAAAGAAATTCAACTACTCCATCATCTTTTGTTTTGACTTGTTCTGAGCTGGGGACTTGGAGGAACTTTCACATCACACTCACCTTGGGAGCTTAAACTGACCTCTATTACTTTATAGATCCAATTTAGTCCTAGCTTGTGATCCTTTATTTACTTTTTTTAGAATTCAATGTCTGGGATTCAATTTAATCACATTGTTTTTTATCTTTATTGCAGTTGTTGATAATTAAAAAATGTATGTACTTTAATCATATTACTTAGCTATTTATTACCATAAAATTTTGTATTGTAAAAGATTAGAATTTATTGTAAACGGTAGTTATTAATTGCAACAGTATTTATTATTGAAAAAAAGTTGAATTTCTAGTAGTGTTATGTTACAATGAAACGTGAGAAAGTAAATGATTTGATTTGGAGTTTTCTGTTTTGCTATAAAAAAAAGGCATTACGAATAATTTTATACAGTGCTTTTATTAATAACACCCTTTAGAAATATAGTTTGTCATATGGTATTAAAATCGTACAGTAATATTAGACTAGCCATTCAAACTTGTCTAATCCTACAGTAGGATTTAGTACTTATTTAATCTTTAAGGGTGTGTTTGGTTCGCACTATGAAAGATTACTAGCAATAAAAAGATGTTCGAGAATTTTATTCCTATTAATCCTATTACTAAGAATGTGACATTCCTGTGTTTGGTTCGCACGGTTATATTATTTAGTCATGTTATTTAAATTTACAAAAAATATACAATTAATTTATTTATTTTCTTTAATTAATTTTAAATAATGCTACAAAAAATTTCAACATCTTTTTAAGAAAAAGGGAGAGAGAACATAGGTTAGAGAGAGAGAGCATAATTAAAGAAATAAGAAGAGAAATAGAATTGAGATTAGAGAGAGTGAGAGAGTTGAGATTTTAGAAAAAAAGGGGGGGAGAGAGCTTAGTTTAGAGAGAGAAAAAGAGTTGAAGTTTAGAGAGAAAAAATAAGTTTAGAGAGAGATATGAGGTTAGAGTGTAAAGAAAAATAAAACCAACTAGCCGGCGGATAGGGAGAAAGAAAGAGATTAGACATATTATGATTACCCCAATTCATTAATATGAGAATACAGACCCTCCCTCAAGGGGATGAGATTAGTACTTTGGGATGAATCTCATTCCCAAGTAAATCTAATATTAACAACTAGATTACTTAGTGCGTTTAGCCAAACACCGTCATATTTTTTTATTTCTATCGGATTAATAGGAATCTTAAAAAGATAGTGCAAACCAAACGCGCCCTAAAAGGTGATGAATAAACTAGTTAGCTAGACAGTTTATGTTCAGCATAAGCTAGCCCATATATTTTTTAGGATGTGATATATTTAATAAAATTCGTTCAATAGGTTAATTAATCTCGTTAGATATGAAGCTGTTAGTATATATATTTCGATTATTTATTAATACACTTATTAATTATTTTATGTCGAACTATTTATGTCTGAAATTGTAGCGTAACTAAGATTAAGCCTAGCTACAAATCGATTTTGTTAGTTTGCTGCGCTTCACCCCTCGTTGGGCACGAAAGAAGTTACGATATATATTTTTTGTAACATATAATGTATACTCTTCGTAATTCAAAATAAAGTCTAAAACTAAGAATGCATTTTGTGGATCTACAGAACTATAGATTAAAAAGAAAAAAAAAAAAGAAGAAAGGGTAAAACCCGTGCATGCATGGAGCATGGTGGTGTGCATGCATGCATAGTCCTTTTAGCCTACACGTGAGACAAAGTTGGAAACCACTTCTCCTTGGTTTCGCCGAAAGGGCACGTACCCTCCCCTCCCCTCCCTCTCTCTTCACACACATCTCCTTGGAGTAGCAAAAAAGAGAAGTTGATGAACCTACAACATGCATGTTAAAGTTAGTTTTGTGTTAAGTGTTAAACACACACACACACTCTCTCTCTCTCTCTCAAACCCTATTATTATAGGTATATATATAATAATGGATAATATAGCTTTTAGAGAGAGAGAGAAAACAAAGAGAGAAGTTGCCCAAAAGTGATATATATGTATACTTGGTGTGAGTTGTAGATGTGTGTAATACCCTCCATTAAACCACCTTTAATTAATTTGCCCTTCTTTTTTTTTTCTTTCTTTTGTGTCCTGCTTTTGTCACCCAAGGACCTGTTGGTCAGCCTTGCACATGCACATTGTGACCAGCCTCTCCCCCTGAATAATAAAGTAAAATATATTGTAGAAAAAGAAACAATTTAATCTCTCTCTCTCTCTCTCTCTCTCTCTCTCTCTCTCTCTCTCACACACACACATACACACACACACACACACACATGTAATTAACAGGCCTCTTGAAGGAAAGTCCAAGGACCTATCCTCTATAATTGCCCTTTGAGGGGCTCTTCCTTTGTGGGGTTTTTTTTTTGTTTTGTTTTTTTTTTTTTTTGTTTGTTTAAGTGTTTTTAGGGGTAAACCGTANTTTTTTTTTGTTTTTTTTTTTTTTTTTTTTGTTTGTTTAAGTGTTTTTAGGGGTAAACCGTAATTTTCTGCAGGGACTCAAAATATTGCATTTAATTATTCTGGAATTTTAATTTTATTTTATCAAAAAAAATATGCCGTTAAATAAGATAGTCAAGTTAAATTTTTTGAAAACTCTAAAGTGCATGATGTTCTATTTAACAATTAAGTCATTGCAGTAAATTTAAAATAAAATTATAGAATACTTAAGTATAACATTTTAAATCACGAGGACGAAATACCTTGTGCGATGAACTTGAACACTCTCGTGATAATCTGATAGATAATCTGGCTGGAAAGAAATAATATAATTTTCAAAAAACATAGCTCAGAACCTGTGGCAGTCATCACGAATATCAAATACCTTGTGTGAAACTAGAAAATGTTTTGCGATCACTGGACTTAACTTTTTCTTTCATATAATTCCTTCCTTCTTTCTTTCTTTCTTTTTTTTTTTTGGCTCTTTTGGAGGCCTAGCTGTCTCACATATGTAGCTAAATTCATTTTTATCATAAAATGAAGTGAGTAGTGTGCTACATTATTCTAAAAAGAAAAAAATTAAATCACATAATGGTAAAATAAAAATACACTAAATTATCTACTTAATTAGGGTGGCAAAGTAAAATTACCTAAACCCTACAGTGGCATAAATTAAAATTTACTTTTTTAAAAATTAATGAAAAGGAGAACTCTCCACACATTTTTACTTTGGTTGCGATTCTAAGTAATTGAATCCGGCCAAAAAGAAAATAACAAAATAACAAGTTATTTTCTAAATAATTTATTTTAATCGTACATCTCACTTTAAATTAAATATCTAACTAACGGGATTGAAATTATAGATCAGTTAATTTGTTATATGGGTAATGATTAAATGAAAATGTGAAATGTACGATCAAAGTTAATTTTAAAAAAAAAAACGAAAAAACTATACTAAAGTTTGTAGTAAGTGGGTCCATAATCAACATTGACTTTGTGGTCCAAATCTTTATGCTCTTCAAATCATAAACGGCCTAAAAAGCCCAACTAGCCCGTTATGATTAATATCATGGGCCAAATATGGCCCAAGTTGGCCAACATATTCAAATTTAAATTGAATTAATTAATGGTTTTAAAATTTCTAATCAAAAGTAAATTGTAATTAATAGTTTTAATGGAAAAATTCAAATAGCACCCCTGTGATTTCACACTTTCTCACTTTAGTACTTTATGATTTAAAGTGTATCAATTTAGTATTCTGTGGTTTCATTTTTATCTTTGTATTATCGATCCCACAAATTTTTTTCGTTAAATCAGTGATAAAGTTAAAAGTAAACGGTACTAAAATAAATATTCGATAAATCTAGCTGGGTATCTGAAGTTTTTGTATATAATTTAACGAAATATTAACAAAAAAACAGATGAAAAGATAAAAATAAAACTATAAGACACTAACTTGATACACTTTAAACCATATGATACTAAAGTGAGAAAGTGTGAAATTACGGGGATGATATTTGAAATTTACCCTTATTTTAATGATGAGAAACAAAAAGTAATTATGCTTGTTCAAATTGTATTCCTCTAACTTGCCATCCGAACCTCTCCTGCCCTATTAATAAAATTGCAGTGGTTTAATATCATAATTTTACACTTTTTTATTTCCCAAAATTTTAAAACAATAGAATTTTGTAGCAAGAATAGCGAAGTTTTTAATTTTATAAGTTCTAATACCAAAAGCTAAAATTGCATTAAGAAATTTTTCAGAGATAAAAACTTACAAAACTTACGTGAACTATGAAATATTTTGAATCTGCTATCCAATTATTTAAAATTTTGAACATTTCTGCTCGAATATTTCAATTTGTTTGTTTTGAGTTAGTTAACGATACTTTGGCTTTAAAATTTAAACTAATTACTTATTTTAATAAATTAATTATTGCAAGAATTGAATGAAGTATATTAATTAAATCTGTAATAATAAACAATGTATTTAAATTTTAAAATTAAAATATTGTTTGCTTACTTTAAATCAAATAAATTAAAAGTTTATATAGTAAATTTAAAAATTTGAAAGGTTGGATAGTTAAGTCAAAATGATATAGTAAAATCTCAATATTTTTTTTTAATAAAATGCTTATAAATTTTAACCTTTGAAAAAACACATTTATTTATTTATTTATTATTTGTTTGTTACATAAGATTAGTGATGCATTTGTATAAATTATATTATATTACTAAGGATTCCATTAATACTTTCCTTGGGGAAAAGTAACCCACAAAACAGGGTAAAAAAAAAAAAAACAAAGAACGATGTGGCGGAGATCCGCCTCTTTCGTCGTCGACAAAAGGTACTACCAACACGACGAGCTCCCCCTCGCCATGGACCCCCAAAACCCTAACCCTAACCCTAACCCTAATGCCAACCCCCTCTCCGCCTACTACCTGACCCGCGCCGAGCACCACGCCGTCGTCACCAGCGACTGGCTCGCGCAGGCCCAGGCGGCCGTCGGCCGCCACCCCTCGCCGCCGCCGCCGCCGGAGACGATCGCCGGCGGAGGCGGCGGGAAGGAGAGGGGGTTCGGCGTGATCGACGAGTTCAACTACTGGAGGAAGAAGCCCGACCTCGCCGAGGCCGTGGCCGCGATCATGGCCCTCGCCGCGGTGATCCGCTCCAGCGAGGCCACCACCATGATGGAGCTCGAGATCGAGCTCAAAACGGCCTCCGACACCCTAAAGGTATCGCCTTTAAACCTTATCTACTATCTCGAGCTTAATAAGTTCCTGCTGTGTTGTTAGTAATGCCTCAAAATTAGATCTAAATGATGGTTTCCTTTTGAGTATTACAATTAGAAACCCTAGAGTATCGCCGAAGTTGCTGAATTGGCGCATATAGCGAAAAATGTCGGTTTCACTGGAGAAGTCCTTAGCTTGGGAACAAAAATTTGTGTTTTGATCTCAATTTTTCGGCAATTATTTTCCTCCTTATTGTTTTTTCCTTCCAATTTTTCTCCGCCAATTTTTAATACTTGGAGATGCCTCTATATTCACATTCTGTTAGTTGATTTATGCTTAAAATAGAAAATCTTCACAAACTGTTCTTCATTCCAAAAAAACAGCTTTGAGTGATATAGTATTAGTTGATGATTTCCAGTATTAGATTAATGCAAGCTTTTCGAAAATGTTTGGCAAGTCAAAATGTTTTCTTTCTTAAAATTTCGATGGAATTCACTTTATTAGAGTCTATTGTAACATTAGGAGTTATGCTACTTTGTCTTTTATTTCTCATGACCTTATTTACTGTTTACATAACGGACATTTTACGTCCGCATTGCAGTCGTGGGATACGACCTCTATATCCTTGTCGGCCGGTTGCGATCTTTTTATGCGATATGTCACCAGAACGTCTGCTTTGGAATATGAGGACTTCGATGCTGCGAAACGTCGTTTAATTGAGCGAGGAGAAAAGTTTGGAGAGATTTCTCTAAAGGTTTAAAATATTTCATGGATTACCTCTTCCTTTACCGATTTGCACTCCGGAAACTAAATACATGTGAATTCCGTTTCACCAGGCGCGGAGAACTATTGCCATGCTTTGCCAGGATTTCATATTTGATGGCTGTACGATTCTAGTCCATGGTTTTTCGAGAGTAGTCTTAGAAGTTCTGAAGCTTGCGGCATCTAATAGGAAACTCTTTCGAGTTCTCTGCACAGGTCATTCCACACAATAGTTTGCTTCTTTTATTTTTTTTGTGGCTGTGAAAACGGATAACACTACCTGAACCGTAGTCCATTTTAAGATGGGTACCTGGACTCTAAACAGTTTTGATTTTAATACCTAAACTTTCATTCTTTCGATTTCAGCACGTCACCGTCAGATACTATCGGTTTCCGTAATATGAGTTTTCGACTATTACTTCCGGTGAAAAATATTTTGAAGACTACATACATAATATTCTGTAAAAAAAGGTCTAAAAAATTGTTGATTCCTGATGGCGAGGTAGTGAAATCTAAGGAGATTAGTACTGAAATTATAGCTTGTGGAGTTCAGGTACTCATTTAAAAAATATATACACGATACGTCAGGTAGTGCCAGTATGTTCTAACCTTTTCTTCCTTAAGTTTTCTAAGCTTTGATCTCTATGTGATATTAATACCTTAATATTCAAAAATGCAGAGGGAAGGCCAGATAGAACAGGGTTACGATTCTCAAATGAACTTTCGGCACTAGGAGTCCCTGTTAAGCTTCTGATTGATTCTGCTGTGGCTTATGCTATGGATGAGGTTGACATGGTCTTTGTTGGTGCCGATGGGATTGTTGAGAGCGGAGGCATCATAAATATGATGGGGACATATCAGATTGCTTTAGTGGCTCATAGCATGAATAAGCCTGTCTATGTAGCTGCCGAAAGTTATAAGGTACTGCTTTCAGATCATATCGACCTTTATCATTTTCTTCGGGGTAAAATGAATAGAATGTCCCTGTGATCTCCTGATATTGAACTTGGTTCTTGACTTCTAACTTAAACATTCTCATCCCTAAAATATCCTATATATTGAGATGCACCTGGTGCCCTTTTGCATCCAAAATACTTGATATTCATCAATTTTAGTGCTCAGCAAGCACATAACACTTTTCCATAATGTGACCATTTTATAAACTAGGGAAGTCATTACAGTATATAGGGTTAAGGGCCACTTTCAGAAAAAGAGTCACTTGCTGAGCACGTGACTCATTGGACATCGGGTGCTTCAGACGGTTAGGAATTTAATTGCAATATATAAGAGTAAACTACAGGGTACTTCTGACAGCTAAGTCGCAATATTTTTTCAGGCTTTTCTTTGCAGATCTGTATATAAACGTATAGGTACTTGCATTTGTTGCTCTAAGCTTTTCTTTTCTTTTGGCTAGTTTATCTTCACCCTCGAGAACTCAAACATAGTCCTTTATGTCGTTACCAATCTCTTCGAGATGACTTTTTCAAATGCCATCTTAACCATGTGTTCTTGTTCAAACAAAGTTGAAAACTTGAAATACAAGAAACAGGTTTTACTATTGTATCATTTAGAAATGCAAGCCATTTTTTTTTTTCTACATTGGTATTCAAACTAATTGAATTATTTCTATAGGAATATCGAATAGATAAGATGTATTCTCGCTAAATTTTATCATTTAGATTTACGCTTTTGAAGGATCGTCAGCTTGGATTTAATTGTGTCGACTTTTTTTGATCAATGTCTGATATCTTGCTGCTTATATGTATAAAAAAAAAATCCCAAATTTTATTCCTAATCGAGTTCTTCGATTTTCCTGCTTCCTTCATTCCTGCGCGCCATAGTTTGGCGGCTTTTGCACTTTTACCTGAATATCAGCTATTACTACATGAAAAGCATGTTCTTATTATAGTGATCATTCTTGCAGTTTGCACGCATGTATCCGTTGGACCAAAAAGACCTAGCACCGGCCCTTCGCCCAATAGAATTTGGTGTTCCTATACCACCCGGTGTCGAGGTCGAGAAATCTGCGAGGGACTATACTCCACCTCAATATCTTACGCTCCTTTTCACCGATCTCGGCGCCCTAACTCCATCTGTCGTAAGTGATGAACTTATTCAACTGTACCTATGAATCGTGTCTTCGGAATCCGACTGCTATGTTATGCTTTGTATTGTAAAAACTGGGTTTCGAAACTATATTCATTTCAAAGAAAGGGAGTGAAATGAATGGAGAGAGTATATTTTGTATTAGAAAACCAACAAAATAGGGATGAAGCCATGTATTTTATTTAATTTTTGTTCTGATATCATATGGCTCTGCATGTAAAACATTTTGCAGTGTTTTGGTCCGCACCTTGGCAATGTAAAATTGATTTGAAAACATTTCGGGATTTGTCGCGCTCTTTTTCGGTTGGTTATTATGACTTTTCTGATGTTTTTATCATTCTTTCTGAGTCCAAATGCCAGATATTTGTTCAGGTTATGTGTTGAGCATTAGCAGGTTTTCAATTACCATTTCTATATTGGTGGTGGGATGAGTTATTCAGGATGCTTTTTAAGAATCCTAAGAATATCCTCGACATACATACATACATACATACATACATATGTATCCGGCTACTATACTATTATGAGTACGATCGCCCTCGTACTCATAAGTTGTTTTCGATGATAGAGCTTCTGAATCTACGATCCACACCGTTAAACGTTATCTAGAGCATTTGAAACATCTATAAATTAAATTTTATAATTTTTCGACATCATTTATCTTACGATCAAAAGCTCACAAAATTGACAATTTTTAACGGCTGGTATGGAATATTTGCTAGTTTAACGGTGCAAAAGAATCGGAATAAGTTGAATTTTTGATAGAAAATTCTATTCACTATCTAGATAAAGATCAATAACTCTGATCTTAAATTGAAGAAGGATCCGATCATCTATTTTTAAAACATCGTTCGATTTTGACCGTTCATTTTATGCCCGCTTGATGGATTTTATTATGATTTCGAAAAATTACGAAATTTATTTTCTAGAAGTTTCAAATACTTTAGATCATATTTAACGGAGTGGATCGTCGATTCGAAAGCTCTATTATCGAAAACAACTTATGAGTACCGAAGGGTCCAATACTCATAATAGTATAGTAGCCCCACTCTCTCTCTTTCTCTCTCTCTCTCTCTCTCTCTCTCTCTATATATATATATATTGTAAATATAGATCTAAATCTTATACCCGTTGCATCATAGGATTTTCGAAAACTCATTTGGATTGCTCTTTTTATAAAATATATATGTTGTTTAGATTGCAAACCATGAGTAACAGAGAAGGTTAAGTTAAAGAGATATGAGTTTGTTGTTATATATACAAACTTTTTAGAATACTAGTTGAATGTACGTGCAAATGCACGTAACAATTATTATAATTTATTTTAAATCAGTATACATTTGCATATTATATATATTCAAAATTTTACAATAAAAACTATATTTATAAATTAATTTGTTATATTTTATTAGAAAATATTTACAATATCTTACCGTGTTCTTTTATTTATATATATATACATCAAACATTTTTATATACTTTTTGATTTTTGATAAATCAAATTTAAGTATGTGTTTTAAATTAAAGCATAGAAATTTATTTACTTTAAAATTTAAATTTTAATTTTGATCCACTGTAACAAAAAAATTAATTGTTGATTCAAATTTGATATAAAAAATTAATTAAATTTAATTTATAATTTAAACTCAAATTTTAATTTTAATGTAAAATAGATTAATAGAAATGCTATTTTTTTAACAAATTGATCATAGCCATTTATTTTTGTTTGAGATATTTTTTAACAAATTGATTATAAACGTAGGATTGAATTTATAAATGGATAGGAATGCTATTTTTATATAAATTGATCATAGCTGTTCTTTTTTGAAATATTTTTTTAACAAATTAATCATAACCATTTATAGGGAATAGATTTCAATATTTAGTAGAGATTTTATAGATTGATCATAACCGTTCGTTCTTATTTGAGATATTTTTAACAAAAAAAATCATAATCATTGATAGGGAATATTTTTTTATTCTTTTTTGGATTCTGTCTGTCATTGTCGGAATTCCTATACCCTTTTATATATAGTATAGATATAGATATAGATTAATAGGATAGCTTTCCCAAAGGAGGATTAAAACTATCCTAAACTATTATAATATATAAATATCGGATTATTCTCAACTAACATTATCCCAAATTATATCATTAGCTCAAAAGTTTTGACAATATAAACACATATATGTTTCTATGATCTCTTTATTTTATTTTTTTTTTTTACCAATGATTAATCAAGAATTAATCTACCTCTAATTAACATCTTATTCGATCCACTCGCGAAAAAACACAATAAACTTAGACTTCATTAATCAAACAAGACGAGAATTACACCCTTAGCCTGGTAATTGTGATGCAACTCCTTAAAAACACTAAACACAAATTAAACACAAAACGCACGTAAAAGAGTGGGGACAAAAAAAAAAAGAAAAAAGTAGAGCTAGTGCATGAATGCTCGCGTTTCTCATTCATGGTTTGATCTCTTGGGAAGCAACCGAGCTCGGAGCTCCGCGGCGTCGACCTGGTCGAACCGGTTCTCCGGTACCCAGTATCCCGTTTTCGGGTCCCTCATCCAGAACACCTCCTTTCCCTCCGCTGCCGCCTGCTTCGCGGTCGTCGCACCCTCCGTCCTCACCACCGTCGATGTCGCTGCATGCGCAGCATGCGAACTCTCCGTCGCGATGCTGTAGCAACGTCGACAACTGCGACAAAGAAACAAAACAAAATTAAAAAACAGCTTTATGATCATGATAACAACAATTGCAATAACACAGCAAGAACAAGAAGATCGGAAGAAGAAGAACAAGGAGAATAAAAGGAAGGTGCGTGTGTGTAAGTGCAACGTGTAAACTTACGTGAGAGAGAGCATCTTAGAGATGAAAACCCTAGACATTGTTACAGAGAGAGAGAGGGCTAGAGAGAGAAGAGAGTGTGTTAATTGTAAAGTGATTGGTACGTAATGAGTGTAGGGTTTAAGGGGTTTATATAGAGAGAGATAGGAGAATATATTCTAGCAAAGTAATTTAAAGTAGCGCGGCGCGTCTTAAAATATAACGAATTAGGATTCGCTGCACGTCTCCTATCAAAGTTGTTGCAAGGTCTTCTAATCTTATTCCTTATGGCAAAGTCGTTGCAAGGTCTTCTAATCTTATTCCTTATGGCAGCGTTTGGTTAGGGAATAGGAATAGGAATAGGAATAGGAATAGGAATAGACTCTTATCCCCCTTTATACCTACTAATTTTTTATTCGAAAATAGTAGTTCTCGGTTATCCCCACCAACACCTTCATTTTCTATATAAAACTACCTAAAATTATTTTTATATCCGGAAACAACCCAATTTTCATCAAAATACTATTTTTCTTATCTCCATACTTGTACCTATTCCTATAATAACTAGCTCTTACTTATACCCGAACCAAACGGTATAATAAAATTTATATTGGTATTTATTTTGAATGGAATATGAGACGGACGGCTTCGATGTTTTTTGGTGTTGATGAATGGTCGGAAAATTTATGCCTATGTGCATCCTTTAAAAATTTATTTATTAGATATGGTTGGTGATATTTTAAGTATAAAAAAATTGAATTTTTGAATGGTTAGTTCTATGGATCAAACAACTTCTCTTTTTTTCCTCACAGCTTTTTTTTTTTTTTTTTTAAAAGCTTGTTGATTGTTGGTTAATTTTTGAAACTAGTAATGTTGAGCTAATATATATATATATATATATATATATATATATATATATATATATATATATATATATATATATATTATATATATATATATATTAATATATATTAATATATATATATACTAGTAAAATGTACGTGCAAATGCACATAATAATTATTAGAAAAAGTTATAATTTTTTTAAATTATTTTTTAATTTTAGGCCTATTTTTATGATTGCCAAATGTGTATCTAAAAAATTAAAATAATAAATCACGCTATTAAGAAAGATATGCTTTAAATGATAATAATTAACAATAATCTTAATGCAAAATTGCTTTTAAATTAAATAGAAAATAAAATCTGTTAGGAATAAAATTTTTGAAATTAAATAGAAAAATAAAATCCGTTATCTTAAAAAGAAAATATATTTTGAAATTAAATAGATAATATCTAAAAAAGATATTTTAAAATAAATGGGAAAATATCTTTTATAAGATTTTCACACTCGTAATCTGTTATAGAAAACTTACTTTTGAAATTAAATAGAAAAATTTATATTTTAGGATTTTCACATCAATAATCTGTTATAGATAACTTACGTATTCATTGCTGTTCTATTTCTATTTTTATTCTTATATTTAAAATTTTTCGTACGGAAAGAGAAAAATGGGCGCTAATTTTTCCGCCGAAAAATGGGTCTGTCGACAGACCCAAATTTGAATATACGTGCTTTTATATATAGTATAGATATATATATATATTCTTTAGATATTACAAAGCATGTTTATTTTTTAATTTGAAGATATTTGTGTTGAATATAAAAATAAAAAAAAGCGTTAAAATGATTGTTTCATATATTTTTTGCTCGAATTCTGAAATTGCATTGACTTTTCGATTAATTAAATTCAAAAGTACCAATGATTCGAAGTCATCTTTGATAGATTAGATGCTAGCCGTTTCCATAACAAATTCAAATCGAATTGAGAGTGAGAAAAGCTTAAAAACAAAGTAAGAGATTTTCACATGCCAATTTTGCATGTTTATCTAGCTTTTCAGTATTTTCCTCACAAGTATTAATTGGGCACCAAAAATATAGAAATTAGGGTCTAATTTAGATTTTCTTGTTGATATTTAAACGTAATAATTAAACCTATATTTCAAATTGGGCACCAAAAATAAAACTACTACTAAGATGTGCGCGCGTGGTCAAAGTTGACTTGGGTCAACGGGTATCCAATCCATTCGTGGCATTCAATAACGCAACATTTGCATTTTGTCTCAAAAAAATAACCTCGGATTAATTTAATAATTTGGTGCTTATAAAAAGGTTATCATTATGCTTAATCTTAATTAAGCACAGTATTTGAAAGAAGCATATTTTTCCAAATCGAAAATAGAATATTTTTCATTATCTTTCAACTTAAGCTTTTAAAAGTAAAGAATTATTCTAAACAATATTCGGCACGACGTTGACTCGACTCCACGTTTTCCAGGCAAACAATAGTACCTGCATTTAATTTTATAATAAAAACAAAAAACAAAAAAACAAAACTAAAACAAATGTATAGTAATTAGTTTTATTTATTCGTGTATATATTAATTAAGATCCACTTAATTAATTATTACACAGCTCATCATTTATATGGTCATAGTAAAAGGGTTAATTTTATGCAGGTCTCTATAAACATAGTGAATTGTAAATATATTTTTATAAAATTTAATTTTCATATGTTGTTTCTATAAAAGTCCTGATTTTTTTAAATATGTTTCTGTCGTTAGGATCCGTTAAAAAAAATTAGTTAACAATGGATAAAATACTTAACCTTAATTAGTTAATGAGGTGAATTGATCTTTTTCCCTCTCTTTAATTAACCGTTGGGATTTTTGAAGAAACATATTTTGTTGGGAATCGGGTACTCGCCCCGTTACCGAATTTTGTGAATCCGCAACCCGCACCGATATCGACGGTTGTTAGATTCGGTACTAATTATTGGGATTCCGCAACGGAAGCATCGAATCATGTTTTTACCATAAATCTATCTCTTTAGCAAAAATTGATACAATCACAAAAGAGAGAAAAATCAAAACAAAAAATATACGGATAAAATAAAATTCATTAAATAAGAGAAGATAATACCTAACTCTTCTTCTGCATAGAGTAGCTACAATCCGAGCCATATTTTTTATTCTCTCGTACTCTTCTCTCGTATTCTATAAACCCATAAAGTAGAGAACTTTCCATGTTCACTCGTGCACTAGGTGCACTCAACCATAACTTTCTCTCTCCTAAAACGGTTTCATCCAAGAAGGCATTCTTTTTTACAGTACTCCCTACTCCAAAAACATTACAAAAAGTGCTTTTATAATGCATCCTTTAAAATGTACGCGAATTCTAATCCAATTAGGATTTCTATTCCAATTAACATTTAAATCTATATTTCATTTATCTCCAATAGATTTAAATATTTATCCTAGTCTAGTTAGATTAATATTCTAATTAATATTATATCTTAATTTATCTCCAACAAATTTAAATATTAATTCTTATCTAACTAGATTTAATCTACAAATCTAACCAAATCTTAACGTATTTGTGATGGCAAAGAGGTTATTTTACTTATAAAATAAATAGTATTTTAACGATAATAAATCAGAAGGACATATTTGAAAAATTAGAATTTTTACAGGAAATATGCGAAAGTTAAATTTTATAGAAATGCATTTATAATTTACTATATTTGCACGAAACTGTATGAAATTAACCGTAACATAAACATATATTATATAGGTATTTTCTTCTTCTTCATGTAGGAATGAATATTAAGTAATTAGGTTTAATTTATTCCTCGGCTTTCTTAGGAAGCAGTTGTGCTCTGAGTTCTGCCACGTCAGCCTGGTAGAACCGGTTCTCGGGGACCCAGAACCCGGTCTTCGGGTCCCTCATCCAGTGCACCATCTGTTGCTGGTCTACGCGTAGTAGTATCCTCTGCTGCAGTGCCACGTAAGCTGTGTCTGACACCATGCAGTACGTACGTGCGCGTGCTGCTGACGTGGAATATACGAGGGAGCGTACGTGCGTGCGTGCATGCATGCATGCATGCATAGGGGAGTGATTAATTTATAACAAGAGTCGCTTAATTATCTAAATTAATTAGATAAATTAGTTAATTAATTTTACCTGAGCAAGAGAGCGGAGAACGAGCTAGGCCTTCGACATTGTACGTACGTCCTCACGCAGGAGAAGCAATAGAAAAAATTAAGTGGAGTGTGAAGAGGTTTTGAGTGGGTTTGGTACGTAGAGGCCGTGGAAGGGG
Source organism: Ananas comosus (assembly GCF_001540865.1). Classification (NCBI taxonomy): domain Eukaryota; kingdom Viridiplantae; phylum Streptophyta; class Magnoliopsida; order Poales; family Bromeliaceae; genus Ananas; species Ananas comosus. Next base: position 1,652,980 of record NC_033621.1, read on the forward strand.
TTACATTAGTGAGGTGTTGGGCTAATTAATTAGTTTTCAATTAATTAATACGTCTTTTCACCAAAAGATTAAAAAAAAAAAAAGAAAGCAAAAGAAAAAGGAAAAGTACTTAATAATTAAGGATGCTGTTAAATATATATCTCGCAGTTATCCAAGAAAGTGTTAACCAACTCAGGCTTAACTGAAATCGAATCTAAAAAATCTAATTAATAGATTTGATTCGGGTTCGAAGATTTTAGAAAACTATGATACGTGGCATGGTTGGTTCTAGTTTCTAGTTTTAAATTATATCGTACATAGCATGATTAATTCTCATTTTGTTATCGATTACAATGAGAATTTATTAATAATAATAATTCAAATCTATAAATATCATAACCTTGAGTGGAATCGCGCCGCCCTCATATAAGATCATAAATATTCTCTGGTTTCTACCTGGTTTCCTTCCAACTAGGGTGGACCTTACTGGAGAAAATGAGACTTATAATGAACACGTATAGAGGAATGAGATACTCAACGTATAGATCGATAGAGACTATATGTAAAATTCCAAAGCTTTATTATATATTCTCACACCTTTGATTGGTCCTCTCACTCTATCCTCTTGCTACATCTCAATCATTAAGAAACAAGGCCATATGTGATCGATAAAAGTGTACAAGTTCCCTTTCAATTTGGTTTTATAACGCTTTCACCATCGAGTTTAATGGAACGGTGAGAAATTAAGGTCCACTAATTAAGAACTAACTATTTAGCTGAACACATGAATTTGCAAGTTGACCATTACTCTTAAACTCATAGGCGATCACGATGACTAACAGATATTTGACCATCGAATTAATATAAACAAGAGTTTAATTTGTTGTGGATTGCGATAATAATGTTTTGAAAGTTAGCGGTTTTGAAGAAACTGTTTCGTTCTAAAAAAAAAAAAAATTCTGTAATTATGTGACATCAACATAGGGTTAATACCTAAAGTTGCTATATATCTCCACTAATTTTTCAAATGGCTTTTGATATATTTTGCATTTTGTTTTTTTTAGATTGAGGTAACACATAAAACAATAACCTTAGATCACACAAATATGATTATTTATTGATACTCTTAATATGCTAATAATTCATGAACTTTCCAAAAGACATGGAGTATTATTATTCTTTTTTTCAGCTAGACATATCTTATCACCGAGCACTAAGTATATCTTACAGGTTGCAAATCTCTTTCCCAATTAGGGTGAAAAGTTGTCTCTTTTCTTATAGTTAGGCATGCCACTTTGCGAATTGTTTTTCAATCTTTACTCAATTTTTTTTTTTAATTTTTATTTTAGCTCCCAATCTTTTCGTTCTTATAATTATATTCTTTGCCTTTAGTATCTGTTACATTTAGTTTTTGTCATTAAAAATATCGTTAATTTTGGCAAAATTTATCATATGGCAAAGTTTGGTACTGATGCCGTATTGAAGTGACAATTATTATTAGTTGGTACTAACATGATATTCGTCATTAGAGTTAACAACGCTTTAAAAAGTGAGACTTACTAATTGAAATCAACAGTAAAAAGTTAGGGAGCTAATTACAAAAAATTAAAAAGGATCACTAGATTAATGGTTTAATATTATAATTAATAACATCTTAGATGCTACTTTTTGCTTAAAATTGGGCCAAAGCCTAAACAAGGCCCACAGACCGAGTCTAATTTGGGCTAGATTTTAAAATTTTCTGTTGTGGTGGGGCCTCAAAATATTTAGGCCCAAAATAGTTTCATGTTCACTATTTACGATGAAAAAGTATGATAAAAATTATTCTTTATATTTATATTTGTATAAATTGTAATGATTTGATTACGAGATAATTTTTACGGTCTCATTAAAAAACGCAAAAGTGAGCAAAGCTTTGCAAGAGCATTTATTTAGATTGTAATTTTTCTAATATACTGTAGCTGTAATGTATAAATTTTAACAAATTTAACATATTTGTTTTTACTAATTTTTTTTTTAAATATTGATTTAAGAGTTGACCACTGCATGTATCTATGTTAAAATGGGGACCGTCGATTTCACCCTCGGAGGACGATGGCCACTTCGCACCTGCTGCTGACGTGGCATCCCCAAATTGGCAATTAATTAATGGATCCCAATGAAGTGCGGGGGATACGGACCCAAATTATCGGATCCGAACGAACCGGACCATAATCGGTCGACCAGACCCAAATGCGTGTACCCAATCGGGTTCGGACCCGAGTCGAACCGCACCAATTTGTAGTTAAATTAACGGCTAATAACGACCCCCACCGCCCACTAATAAAATAGAGCCGACCATCTCCAACTTGATCGGGTTTGTTAATTGTGCACGAATTGCTGCAAATTAGTCAAAATTGTGAAAAAATTACGTTATATGTGATAAAAAAGTGTGATAAAAAAATAAAATTATTTATTTATTTTCGTATGCAATATCATATTGCAATATATTTTTATAATAAATATTTATAATAACTAACTGTCCCTAGAGCAAGTGACAAACAGCTTGGTGGTTGGTACCTGAGACCCAAGTTCAAATCTTAGTTGATTCACATTTCTAGTTAAGTTTATTTTTAAATGAAATAAACGAAGCGGATAGCGTGCTATATATCTCTCAAAATTTTTTTTTTTTTTTTATAATATATATTTTTTATAATTTTATTGTAAAATACGAAAATATAATTTTAATATATAGAAAATTAGTTTACGCGCTTTCGGTAGGAAAAGTTGCTGATGAAACATGAAAAACCTACACCGAAAGTAGCTGATCAGGTTGTAACTTGGATCGTCCTTTAAAGCACTTTTAGTTTTTTCTCGCATTTCCGAACTAAAAGTTATACTTTTTCAAAAAATTTTAAAAAAACCATTTGTTTTTTTTTTTAATGTTATTTGAATCTATGATTCCATCAAATAAATGCATCTAAGCTGACTCATTTTTTTGCGTCTTCAACGCTAATGCTATCTTTTTCAATCTCTCTGTGCACACACTCTTTCTCTCTCTCTCTCTTCTAAAGCTAAAGAGGAGCAAATATCAAATAGAAGAGGGTGTATATGTAAAGAGTCCAAAAGGGAAAGTTCTCACAAAGGAAGATCATAAAGGTACATCACTTGTATGAATCCTCTGTATTCTCCTTTTCTTTCTACTTGTTCATTCATTTCTCCTCTCTAATTCATGCATGAAAAAGTTGGAATATATCTTTGTTTTTGCTTTTTTGTTAGTTCTTGGTCACCCATAAGTGGATGATGATACCAAAAGTTGTTGGTGGCTTTTTGAGTCCTTTGATAAGGGGAAAGAAAAAGAGAAAAAAAAAAAAAAAAAAAAACTTGAACAATTGGGATTTGAGATCTCCTACTCTACAATTGTGATTACTAGTTTTGTGAGTGAAAAGGGGCTCTTTTTTTTTTTTTTTTCTAGCTGTGTTACTAAGGAAGGTTCTACACACAAATACACAATGATGAACAAGCATAAAAAGAGAGCCCATCCAATCCCCCCTCCAAGTAGTGCTACTGCTATATCAGAAATACTGTTTTTACTATTATTACTATTATTAGTAGTGTTACTAGTTTGTATAATTAATACTATTTTTTTTTTTTTGAGAAAAAAATAATACTATTATTAATTTATTACTCCTCCACCCTTATAAGACTTCTACTTGGCTATTTGTTGTTTGCTCTATGTGGTGCTTTTCTGAATCCGTGAACTTGTCGTTTTAGTCTCATCGACTTACTTTATATGTAGATTCATGCATGTTCATAAAGCTTATTCCCAGTTATATAGACTATTGTGTTTTGGTGATCTTGCTTTTACAGGTATTGAAGTGATCTTCTTTGTGTATATATATTATGTACTTAGGTGCATGTTCTAAGTTACAAGTTGTTGTGCTACAAGTGAATGGAACAAAATGTTCCCAGCTGAGCCATGGAGTGGTCGGAAAATCTCAAGCCGGCTTCGAACTACCCACCCGAAAGCCGAACTGAGGGCTTTAGCTCACCAGGCCAGGGCTTCTTGCAAGGTCCCACTAACATCAACCCTCGACCTCCCGTGTTTTTTGTACCAACTGGCGTTAGGCATGTCTTGAATTACTCTTTTCAGACCGGCGAGGAGTTTGCGCTTGGATTCATGCAAGAACGGGCCAGCAATTCCCGCGAGCCTTCTCTTCTTCCGACCACTTCTGAAGAACAGAGTTATGCCGATCAGAGGACGGTGCCAATAAGCCCTCACGTCGGTCTCAGAAGTGCTTCTGATGCACCAGCGACGAATGCAGTTTTAGAGACTGAGAAGAAAGGCCCTCCCTCGTTGCGGCGCTTTGCTTTAGGTGCTTCATCCGAAGATGTACGCAGCCCGGGATTCGGTAAAAGGTACGATGATTCCCCTGTGTCTTCCGAATTGCCGCCAACTAAGATGAAGTTCCTCTGTAGCTTCGGCGGGAAATTTTTACCCAGACCAGGTGATGGAAAGCTTAGATATGTTGGAGGTTACAATCATGTCCTTCAGCTGAACAAAGACATATCATGGCGCGAGCTCTTGCGGAGAACGCGGAAGTTGTGCAACAAATTTCACGCAATCAAATACCAATTGCCAGGGGAGAACATTAATTTGCTGATCTCCGTGTCCTCCGACGAAGATTTGCATCTTATGATGGACGAGTGCAGAGTCTTAGAAGACGGTGAACACAAGCCCCGGATATTTCTTTTCTCTTCGGAGGACGGCGATGTTGATGATGGCAGTGTGCATTCTAATGTAGGAAAAATTGATGCCGACGCTGAAAGGCAGTATGTGATTGCTGTAAATGGCTTGGATGGATCAGGCGATGCATTCAATAAGCGCGCGAGTGCTTCTGCGACTGAAATGGATCAGTTAATGTTCGAGCTCGGCGAGGCTAAGATGAGCAAAAGTGCTTCTAGTTCAGCTACTGTATCTGCAATGGATTTGATTACTCCGCTGAAGACACCATCTAAACCTATTCAAGTTAAACAGCATATTGGAGTAGCGGCTTATTTGAAAAATCAAGACAATGAAGAGCAGTTCGAGGAGGATGACATGTACCTATATTCCGGGCATCGCCACCAAGATATCTTCTTCAATAAGGACAGCAATATTTTCTTTCCTTCGCCGGTGCCTACAGAATCCACTACTTATCCTAGTAAGCACAAACAAGGCATTACAAATTTCTCGAAGCCGCTCAACGAGCTAAAAACTCTACCTAGGATAGTCGATGGACTTCACGGTGAAATGAGAATTGCAGATGGAGAAGTACCGAGGAAAGAAATAAAAGCCAAAGAAGATAGTGTATCCGAGAAAAACGATGAAGCGGCGTTATCCTGGCACTTTACGGACAAGTTACCTGTGCCGACAAAGCAGCATGAAGGTTCGCCTTCTGACAATGTGCCGGCCGAACCATCTAATGCGGCTTCTCGGGTCTTTCAGACGGAGAGGATCCTGAGGGAGCAAGTGGAGCCTCTCATTCGGTTAGCAAAATCGGATGATTTGATTGGTTTTCAGCAACTTGGGCTTAATGAAAACTACATTATGACTGAAGAATCAACCACCGCTGGCAAATCTGCTGATCTTTCGCCTGGAGGGCACCTAAATTCAAGTGATATGTTGTCTTCACCAGCTCAAGTGCCGGAGGATGTGATATTGCAGATTCCAAAGTCCAAAGATTTTGGAGACGCCCAATTGAATCAGGGAGAACAAATGTTTTCGCTGGAAGAATCGGAAAGATCACATAAATCTTTGCACAAGCTGAGAAGTCATGGTTCTCAAGAAGATGCGGCTAGTCAAGTCGAGAAGCGGATAGACGGAGAGAGCTACCGAAACAGCTTTGGTTCTCAGAGGAAGATTGAGAAATCTGACAAAGAAAATGGAGTTCAAACTACTGTCAGGAGTGTCGAACTAAAATTTTCACCTGCAGGTGCCAAAAGTTGCAATAGAAGTCAGGAAAGTCCGAGTTCTACGTCATCACCGTCTACACCTTCGGGAAATAGAACGGCTAAAATGTGCGACAAATTTTCACAGTGCGGTTCTCAAGATCAAGGCTATAGTCTATTGAAAATTAGCTTGACACGGTCGCTGGAAAATGATGGCAGTAGTTTGCTCGTTTTGAATCGTTCGCACGAACTTAGGGAGGATGTTAGGGAAGCTAACCAGGAGCAAGAGGTACTCACTCTTTTATCTCCTTAATTAATTGCATTTTGTGTGTCCACTTTCATATATGTTTTTTGTCTACAGGAATATGAAGCTGAGAGAGTTGAAGAAATCGGTTTGCCTGCAGTGGATGCTATTAGTCGAGATCTGAATATAAGTAATGTACAGGTATGCTTATTGGGGTTTATGATAGAGCTGCTTTTTTGTCAAAATTTTCAAGTAAATGAACCCAAACTTGCTTTCCTAACACATTTGTTCTACAGTCATGTTTGAATGACTTTTCAAGTTTATGAAAATTGAGAATTGGTTTGGCAAAGGAATGATTCCAACCCTCGATTCCATAATATTTCAGAATATTCAAACGCTTTCCATTCATTCATTTGCATATTGCGAAATTTGGTTTCTGAACGACTTTTACACTTACAAAATCTACATAATAAACCTATTTCAGCAACTAAGTACAAAAGGATATGTAAACAAAAGTTTAAGAACATTTTAGCTCTCTTACACAAGGAATTTTTCAACTAAGCACAAAAGGATATTCCACAACATGCAGATTATAAAGAATGATGATCTCGAAGATCTTCGAGAGGTAGGTGCCGGTACGTTCGGAACCGTCTATCATGGGAAATGGAGGGGTACAGATGTGGCCATTAAGCGGATAAAGAACAGCTGTTTTCTGTACCACTCATCTCAGACAGATAAGCTGGTAAGTTTATTTTCTGAGTCTTTGAATTGATTTTCTGTCGCATTTTTTCTTCCCTTTTTTTTTTCAATGCATTGTAATGAATCGATTTATTTCAGATCTTGGAATTTTGGCGGGAAGCGGGCATTCTCTCGAAGCTTCACCACCCAAATGTCGTGGCCTTCTACGGAGTTGTGAAAGATGGACCAGGCGGAAAATTAGCTACTGTAACGGAATTTATGGTCAGCGGATCCCTTAAGAAAGTTTTACTGCGCAGGGACAAGTAAAGTTCTCTCTAGTATATCAATCGCCTTCACTATTTCGCACTTAAATCACCACTAAATTTTTCTGTGTTGGAGCTCGCAGGTATCTCGATCGCCGTAAGAGGCTAATGCTTGCTATGGATGCTGCTATTGGAATGGAATACTTGCATTCCAAGAATATCGTCCATTTTGATTTGAAATGCGATAACTTGCTCGTGAACCTTAAAGATTCCTCGCGTCCAATTTGTAAGGTTAAGTTACATTTCATATCAACTTACATCTTTGTCTTATAGAACCTACTTTTCTCGGTAAATAGTGCGATAAATACTAGGAAAAGGAAATAAGCTCTGGCGATGTTTGATTCAGGTTGCTGATTTTGGCTTGTCGAAGATGAAGCAAACCACTATGGTATCCGGTGGTATGAGGGGAACACTTCCCTGGATGGCTCCGGAGTTGCTTACCATCAACAGCAACAGGGTATCTGACAAGGTAATACATAAATCTTCTACGACGATTATTTCATCACTTGGTTAGAGTGTTGCTACTGCGATTCTTCTTCGCTGGAATTTGTATTCAGTAACGTCTAAAACCTCCGCGCATTGCTATTTCTTACCCAGCTATAGGCCCTGCATTTGAAATTTTGTATGCTTGCTAAAATTTGAGTAACTGTTCTTTGATTACAACTACAGGTTGATGTGTACTCCTTCGGCGTCGTCATGTGGGAAATTCTCACTGGAGAGGAGCCGTACGGCGATATGCACTACGGAGCAGTCATAGGTATGCCGATAAATTAGCATCTTTTTATGAGATCTCGTAACTACAATTACCCGAATCTAACATTTCCGACATTATAGAATTCTGAAGGTGACACTTCCTGTTACCAAATGACCAGTCAAATTTCAAAAGAATACTTTCTTTTGCCGTTTGATACTTGCGAATTTATATGATCGATTTATATCGAAGACGACTTATCAAAGAACTCACTTCCGAGCAGGGGGTATATTGAATAACACATTGAGGCCGAGCGTGCCGAGTTCGTGCGATGTAGAATGGAGGAAACTAATGGAGCAGTGTTGGGCCGCGAACCCCGATCAACGACCTTCGTTTACTCAGATAGCGGCGCAGCTCCGTTCGATGTTGGACGCTGTTCAAGCTTAGTGTTAACTCCACACTATGCTATCCGTGAATGTGCGGCGCAGATCCGTGTTTAAAGTTTGTACTGTTTGTTGTATGCAGTAGTAGTATTTGCTGTTAGATCAGAGCTGAATATGCTTGTTGGAGGTTCTTTTCTCTCTCTTTTTCCCTCCTGTTTTTTTTTTTTTTTTAATTTGCATTATTTTTTCTGCTTGTTGTTGTGAATTTGTAAATGTGAAAAATGTGATTATGTAAAACTTGGTTTCCTGTATATGGTATAATTCCCAAAAATGTTAGCCGAAATCGATGCATGTTCTGAATCAAAGATGCTTCTTGATCATGTATTATAGCAAATTATTACTCCAACAAAATAAGCTAGATGAAATTGTGCACCGTAAACTTTACCACAAAATAAAAAATAAATAAATAATCACAACTGTACTTGGAGAACTTAAATGAAACAATTTTCGCTTGTTATGAATTTGGATTTTTTTTTTTCTTTAAGCAGTATTCAAAACAACAATTCTGCGGAAGGTCAAATGTTATCAAATGATACGTAAAATAAAGGAAATTAAAGGCGTAGTGTATCAATGAGAATAAACTTGCATTGTATGATTATATACATAAATGGTATATAGCGGCAACAATACTTATTTTCTTTTTTGAGCATCCTTTTAATTTGGTTTTTTTTTTTTTTTTTTGAATTTTTCTTTTCTTTATATTAACACCACACTGGTAAATTAACAAATGATGTGGCTAAATAATAATAATAATAATAATAATTAGAATTTTTTGTAATTTTCGAAATTATTATTATATTATTATTTTTAGAATTTTTTTTTGTGATTTTTTAGGATTTTTTGTATGGAAAAAATTTCTAAAAATTAAGAATATGAACATGGAAGTATTAAATTAGAATTAGATTTATTTATTTTTAATTTTTTTTTAAAGTTACGTGTTGTGATTACAATTAGAATTAGAATTTAATTTATTATAATTAGCTTACAAGCAAGTTTCTAATTGCATTGAAATTGGCAAACCAAGTAGGTGCACCAACCTGTTACTAGCAAGAAAGAAGCCCCGACTTTTTTATTTGGGCTAAATTTGGTCTTTGGTCCATAAATTCTGAGAGCCGTAATACTTTTTGGTCCTCAAATTTGAGTTTGTTATAATTTATAACTTAAAATTTTTAAATCATCAAAATCAAATTTTACGCTATAATAATTTAGTTAGCTAAAAAATATTATATTATTGTCGTGACATCTGAGTCATTTATATCTCTTTAACTACCGTTATATTATATTATTACCCTATCGATGAGACATTATTTAGTCAATCGAATCGACTTGTACTATGCAACTTGATTGTAATAATGTAAAAAATTCAAACAAAAAAATTAACCAGAAATTACAGGAGCCTGTGTTCAGGATTGGTCTATGTGAAAATGACGGGAGCTTGGATTGAACCCAAATGAACGAACCTAAGTTGAATCTGGTCCCTTCTAGTCTCAATTTGTGGGCCCAACCCAATTTGTCTCCCTCACACAACCTCTCTCTCATTGACTTTAAGGTTAAGATTCGGTGCATGCACTTATATATAATCTTAATTTATTATCATTAATTTTTTTGTACACAAAGGTAGTAATCCACCTTTTTTGTTTATTCTTTTTAAAAAATAAATTTAACTAAAAATACAAAACAAAATGACTTCAAACTTAAAACTTCGGATATATACAGCCAGTGGATTAAGATTTTATTTAAAACACTTGTTAATTAATTATGTACTTTTAGCTACAAGATAATTTTACGAGGAAAATTAACCAAAAAACTTATATCAGCATGTTATTGTAGTAGAACAATTAAAAACTTTTTGATTACAAAATTTCTAATCAAATAACTTTACCCCTCTGCGTCCTTCGAACTGAACCCGTCTTTATAAAAGCCAGAGACTCGAATCTTAAATTTTTTCGAACACACATGCAGGAATAATTTTCGGTACAAACCAACTTAAAAACTAAAAAAAACATTATTTGGTACTAAACTCTTTTTTCTTTTTTATTCAAATTAATATATCGGTGAGCTTTCAAAGAAGTAGCACAAATTCGTGTTAACTTGTGCAGGTGACATTTCTAATTTCTAATATTATTATTATGTCACTAGCTTTGGCATTTTCTAAGCACAATTGGACAAATTGGTATGGTGGCGTTACAAGTGCAACAAGGGTTACGAGGATTAATATAAATTTTTAGGTAAATTAAAGTTTAGACAAAAAATTATTTTTTATTGTTTATTTGTATAATTGTGGAAGTGAAGGTTTTTTTAATTATGTTGTTTGTTTAGGGTTCGTTTGGAATTGCGGGGAGATTGTGTTACATGCGGTGAGAAACGACGATCAGAAAATATCCTATTTGTTTCCGCATGTAATATTGCTCTTCGCATATTATGGTTAGTCGATTACGATATATTTTCTACGGTCTCATCGGAGAACCCAGAACCATTTTTCTATATGCCTTTTTCCAACTCTATTCTATCTAATAGCATTATACCAAACTAATAAGCCTAAGTGAGGGATTAATTAATATTTTACTATTATTTTTTATTTTTTTTTTCTCGGGTCAAAATTAGTTATATTATTTTGAAAAAATTAAATAAAATTATAATGATTCAAACACGAAGGTGACTAAAGTGCTTTAACTCTCTCCACTTTTCGTGGAACAAACACATGCGACTATGATGTTGCACGATTATGTCATTGACATTTGGGAACCGCATACGTGGCTCCACCACATCCGTCCATTTCACTGGGGTAATTGAAAAATGATAAGAAACTAACCTAAGCTACATAAGAATTTATCAGATATTTGTTGATTTTTAAAATGTGTGTAAATTTATACATGATTGCTATTAAATGTAGGATTCCAATGGGAGACTTATTTTTTCGAATAAGGTATTGTGAGGGTAATTTTTAATGTAACACTCAGTTTTATGAGCACATATGATAATATTATCCATTCAATATTAATTTCATATGTTGGAGTTGAATAATTTAAAATTATCGTCCGGAACAATAATGCTCAAACTTTATGAAAATATTTGTTTATGATAATATAAAAAAATAAAAAAATAAAAAAAATAATTTTGAAGTTATTGTGATATAATGGATTTTAACAAATAAGTAAAATTATAGTACAAATTTTAGTCAGTATTTTTTTACAGCGACTGATTTAGTTGGAAATATTTTAGGATAAAATAGATATAAAAACATGCTCAAAAATTTGTACTATAATTTTACTTATTTGTTAAAATCCATTATATCACAATAACTTCAAAATTATTTTTTTTATTTTTTTATTTTTTTATATTATCATNTATAGTACAAATTTTAGTCAGTATTTTTTTACAGCGACTGATTTAGTTGGAAATATTTTAGGATAAAATAGATATAAAAACATGCTCAAAAATTTAAATTTAGTTTGTGAGGGCTGAGAGTTGAAATACTTGAAAGGTGAAAGACTTTTTGGCAATCGTGCAATTTTAGTACAGTCCACCTAAGCATGTATATCCAGAGATGTTCTTATCTCTTTCATTTGAAGCTTCCAGAGAGAGAATGAGAGAGAGAGATTAGGATCTTAATATTATTATATTTTTTTGACTTTTTTTGATGAATTTTTATAAAAATTGAAAGTTAGAAATTGATTTTTTTTATACGTTTTAGGAATTGATTTCGCTTGATTTTGATAAGAAATTTTTTAAGCTACTCTAAAGTGTTGTGGTTGTTGTTCGGATTAGGAGAGCAGTAACAGATCACCATGCTATCCTGACTACCATTCTGTTTCTCGAATTTGCGATATAGGTGTATTCCGTATTATCAAAATTGATGGACTAATTTTTATATCCATATTATAATATTTAGCGTATGAAATGAATTACTGACATAATTGAGATAATAGTATTATTTTTACACCTATCTATAGAGTCTATTGAGACATACATATTATATGATATTGTTTTGGAGGCCAACAAAGAGTGATAGATAGTATGGACTTATAACCATATTTGAAACATTATGATAATATTGTCATAATTTGTTTAATCATTGTATTTGACTACAACTTATATAATATTTTGAGTTTAATAGTGATATTACACTCCGTTAAGGTAGTGCCCGCGAGTGCCACTCCGGAGATTAAGTTATGAGATATTATTATAATATGTGCCAGACATTAGTCTGTATGATAGCGGATTACTATAGGTGAGTGCTGGACACAAAGCGGCACATGCTAAACTTGACTATTGAGTCGGTCATTATAATTGGATATTCTTGCAGTATTTTATTTAGTATCTAATCGATGCATGAAATATATGATCGATTTACAGTTTTCAGTTATGTTGTAGAGACATGATAATAGTAGTTGCTTTCAGTAATTATTTATATTAGTATTTGTTTATTTATATTGCTTGGTTATTTATTATTTTTACCTATTATGGATCTAGTGGTGTAAACGTCAGTATTGTCGACTGTACTCACTGAAAACTATTGATTATAATTCTTATACCTTTTTATTAATATTTTAGTTCAGAATCTTCAATAACAACGACTGATGGAGATAAGAGGATCGCAGATAGTTAGTATCTTTTACCCTCTTTGTGTGTATAACTGACCACCTATTAGTGTATATAGCAATATATGTATAGTATTTTGAGGTTTGGAGTGGTTAACGATGTTATATTATTTTAAGAACAGGTGTAGGGATAATTGTATGTTTATAATATTACCATAATACATAATTTTTATTTTACTTGCAATTGTTGGATTTTAGTTTTTTTTTGACAAATTTTTGTTGACGTTTCGCATGTATAAAATATATTCTCATGCATACGGCCGGTCTATTGAGGTAATCTGAATTTTTGCTGTAATTCGGAACGTGATATTTATACAAGTCTATTTACCTAAAATGTGAAAAATATTATAGAGTTGGGATTGATGCAACTAGAAAATCCATAAACATGAAATTTTATCAGTTGGTAAATAAAAGATACAGTTTTAATTTTTTTAAATTTAAATTATCGATATGATTTTGTTTATTAGATATGTATAAACAAACTCATATAATTAATAACAATTTAATGCAATTTCGACAAAATACTGCTACAGCTTCCTAAATTAGTAATTTGTTTATATATACTTTTTAAAATATTATATAAATTTATTAACACATCCATAATATTTTGATAAATATTTCACCATATATATATATATATTTTATATATATTATTAAGGAGTAACACTTTCCCGTGGTTCACACGCGCTCCTCCTGCAGATGCCGTGTGGGACAATTCATGCATGGGTACATTGGCCACGCATGTATCTAATAATGGATAAATAATAAATAAATAAATAAATAAAAGATCTCAAAATGTACCCGAGAATATTCCCCAAGTGGTAATTTAGTTAGCGAGCAATTTAATTAAATTTGATGATAGTAACACCGCCTATTAAAATTATATTTAGACATTGTATATTTATTAGTATTAAAATTGCAATAACAAAAATTTATATTATTATAAGTGGTAAATTTTTTAATTTATTTTATTATGCTTTAGCGTAATTTAATACCTGAAATACTAAACATCAAGTTTTACCATCTACGTCAAGAATAATTTTAGATTATTATATTTAGCTATTCTATAATTTCTAGTGTGTTTTTAAATATGATTTTCATAGGTTAAATTCCACAATTTAACCCAAATGTAATTTAAAAAATTCTCAAAATTGTAGTGTGGCCCTCGCACAGGACAGCACCATCCCCTGCTTTCCTTGTGAACTTCCTCTCTCCCACACGCACCAAAACCCCATCCCTCTCTCTCTCTCCTACATATACCAAATCCCCCCCACCCCACCACCACACTCACCAACCCCAATCACACCAAAAAACACGAAAACTCTCTCTGTAATCTCTCCCTCAGATCAAATCACCTGGAAAAAGATCCAATTTTGGCGAGATGTGTGGCGGCGCGATCATCTCCGGCGACATCCCCACCACGGCGGCGGAGCTGCTGTGGCCCGGTCTCAAGAATAAGTCCAAGAATAAGTACAAGAATAAGAAGAATAAGCAGAGGAGCAGTAAATTGGTTGAGATCGAGGAGGAGGAGGAGGAGGAGGAGGAGGAGGAGGACTTCGAGGCGGATTTCGAGGAGTTCGAGGACGAATCGGAGGAGGTGGAGGAAGCGGAGGAGATCGAGTTCAAGCCCTTCGCCTCCGTAGCGCCGCCGCTTAAACGAGGTAAAGTTTTCGCTTTTAATGTGGTTTCGGGGGCCAAAGTTTTGATTTTTATTTGGTTTTTCCCCCCCTTTTTTTTTTGCCTTTTTTCTCGATCTTCTGTTGATTGTTATTTTTATTGTGATCTCGGATGAGTCGTTTCGGTTGTGAGATGGGTTTTGGCTTGTTTATCTGTTTGTTTGTTTGAGATTGTTGATGCTTTGTTTTGGATTAGTAGAGAGGAAGAGATTAGAAGGGGAAAAAGAAATTAATTTTATCTTATATATTGGAGAAAAAGAGAGAAAAATGGTAGTTTTTTGAAATAATAGAAGTGATTGTTTTACTCCTCCTTTTATTCTCTGCCCTTTTGTCCCCAAATTTAATCATTTGAGATCAGAGTTAATACACAGTTTATTAATGCTTAATCTAGTTGATTCATTGGGTGCCATCAGATTGGAAAAGCCTACTTTTTGCTCAATTAATTCAGTAAAAGAGATCTGTAGTTCATTTTTTAGGAAAAAAGTAAAAAAAAAAAAAAAAAAAAAAAGTTTGTTAATTGATGTGGAAGAGATCTATTTGAATTTTTGATTGGTACGAAATAGCTCCTAAAAGTTGGAATTTTGCCCAAATTTTAGAAATTACTCATCTGGTTCAAAGATCACTTTTTTTCCCTCTTCAACTTTAACCCTTATTTTTTATCAAATTGTAGAGTGCTCTACCACCTTGAGATCTGCGGATTTCGATGGACATTCGGTTAGAATAGCCAGCAGGAAGAGGAAGAATCAGTACCGGGGAATTCGCCAGCGCCCGTGGGGCAAATGGGCTGCTGAGATTCGAGATCCTCGCAAAGGGGTGCGAGTATGGCTCGGCACCTTCAACACTGCTGAAGAGGCTGCTAGAGCTTACGACGTCGAAGCCCGTCGGATCCGCGGCAAGAAAGCCAAGGTCAACTTCCCAGAATCCGGTTCCAGTGCCCAAAAGCGCCACCAGAAGCAAAAGCCGATTCCTCCGTCGGTTCCCAAACCAAACTCGACAGAAAATTTGAACTTCACTGGTTCCTTCGGCTCTCTCAATTACGCAGATGGCAATTTTGTCTCTGATTACCGGGGGATTGTCGAAGAAAAGCAGCTGAAAACGCCACAAACCGACCCAACCTGCTTTCGAGCAACAAATCACTTTTCTGATCAAGGAAGCAACTCTTTCGATTGCTCGGACTTCGCTTGGGAACCTGAGATTAAGTACCCGGAGACAACGTCGCTTCTTACTCCCTCCGTAAATAACAGCGATGAGACCCAATTTGTCGAACACGGTAGTAACCCTCTAAAGAAATTGAAAGGTGATTCCGGAGAAGCTGTGGCAGTGGAGGAGAACAAAGAAGTAAAACTCGTGGACGAGTTAGACTTCGAGCCGTATTTGAAATTCTTGCAGTTCCCGGATATTGAAGAGAGCTCGTACGAAACTATCGACGGCCTTTTCAATGGCGATGCGGCGCAAGACGGGGTGAGCCTTGTCGACCTTTGGAGCTTCGATGACCTCCCCATGGAGGGTAGTGTCTATTGAGAAATGTTAAGCCCTGGATGCTGGGTTGTTTCTGTAAATACAGCGAATAAGTAAGCAAGCGTTTCCGTAAGTTGATCGCGTAAACATGATTTCTGTTGCTCTATCTTTTGTTGAAAATGAGATCTTTCTTTCAATATTTTTTATTTTTATTTTTCCAGGAATTGATATTGGAGGATGTGGAGTGCCAAGAACTATTCATGAGGCTTTAGTAAATTAGGTTGTGGTGTCTGTTTATGATTTATAAATGTGCTCGAAGCACAATTGCTTAAGAGTTGTATTGTGCTCCTGCTATGTGTTTTTGTTTCTGGTTATTGATCTCGAAGATCTTCTATGTTGTTGAACATTCTCTCGCATTTAGCTGTGTTTCTTTGCTATTGAAGATGCTTTTAACTTCAAATTCTTGTTAGTTTCTAACTAGTTTTTATTCTTTGTGGACTGCATGGATCTTGAGTAATGAAATATGCCCAGAGTTGATTTTTCACTAGGGGTGTAATTCTTTAATAAATGCTTTTAGCAGTGGAAAAATAAACAGTATACAGTTAATAACTAGTAGTCCCTCTTCTAAAATATTAAGACTTCTAAAATATTTTTTTGAGAGAAAGGTAGCGCGCTACCCGCTTCAGTCAGAAAGTAAGTGAATTAAGCTACATGGGTGAGGCAACAAGGCCTCGACGAGGGACGGACGAAAAAAAGAAAAAAAAAAAAGTTCGATCGATCACTTCTTTGGACTAAGTTTCCTCCACAGGTCCGTCAACTGCTTAATCTTATAAATACAGGCTATTGGGTTGTTCTGGGTCGCCGTGAAGATCGCTCTGTTTCTAGAATCCCAAGAAACCCACCAGCAGGCTATCAGGCCTATGAGACTGGTTGAGGTCGATTGTGATCTCGTACATCCTGCCCATCTATCCCACACTTGACGCACTTCCTCTCCCAGATCTCCTAGCTGAATATTCTCCTGGGTCGTCGCCATTAGGAATCTGGTAACTACGCATTGTGTGAATAGGTGGTCGACTGTTTTCTCTTCCAGTCCACACAGCATGCATTTCGTGTTGCCGACCCATCCCCTCTTAACCAAATTGTCAGCAGTAAGCACTCTCTTCTTAAGGACAAGCCAACAGAACACTTTCACTTTTAAAGGCAGGCGTAAAGACCAGATCTTGCTCGAACGGGCATCCCTCATGCCTCCGTCGCCCAAAGTTGAATAAGTTGACTTCACCGTAAAACATCCGTCGGTGCTCCAACGCCAATGTACACTGTCCTGCCCCTGACTAATTGAAACATTGGAAATTCTGCCCTTAAGAGCAGTAATGTCAGGGCAAACACTAGGATTAACAGAAGTGTCACCACCAAGAATCGTTTCCCAGCACCAACCGTTGCTATTCAACCCGTCACGGATTTTCAGGTTTTTACCAGGTGATAAGTGAAACAATTCAGGGAACGACGAACGTAGCGTTGTTTCCCCACACCAACGGTCCTCCCAAAAGTCGATGTGTCGTCCGTTACCCAGCTTATAAAAAGCTCCCCATTTAAAAATTTCCTTCATACTTAGTACACCCTTCCACCAATACGAAGGTGGTCTAAACGATCGTCCCTCCTTCAACGGTCTTCTTCTACGATAGAACAATTCGTGGATAAGATTATTCCACTGTAACAGGGGAGCAGTTAGAAATTTCCACCACCACTTAACAAGTAGGGCTTGGTTCATCGTAGTAATGTCGAGAATGCCTAGTCCGCTTTCCTTCTTGTTACGGCAAACATTCTGCCATGAAACCAGACATCTTATTCCTGGGTTAGACAACTGTCCTGTCCAGAAAAAATCTCTGCGTACAGTCTCTATACGCTTGATTACCCATTTAGGGGTCGTAAAGACCGAGAGATAGTATAGGGGTAGATTGGAGAGTACTGCTTTTACAAGGATAAGTCTACCCCCGCTTGAAAGAAGTTTACCCTGCCACCCGTCGATTCTACTTTGAATTTTACAGATGATCCCCCTCTAGTCCTCCTTGGAAGGTGGTTTGATCGACAAGGGCAACCCCAGATACTTAGTGGGTAGAGTACCCACTCTACATCCGAGTAAATGCGCAATCCAACTGTCCTTTCCCTGTGTGTGACCAGTATAGTAGACTTCCGATTTCTCTCTATTAATTCTCAATCCAGATGCCCATTCGAAGAGTTGCCAAATGAATTTTAGGTTTCTCAAACATCTTTTCTTGGCTTTACAGAAGAAGAAGGTATCGTCTGCAAATTGAATGAGGGTAGTTCTGGATGTCTCAGTGGGACCGATGCCTACAATGAGATTGTTACGAATAGCCTCATTCGTCAGTCTGGCAAGACATTCCGCGACTAGTAAGAAAAGAAAAGGGGAGAGCGGATCCCCTTGTCGTATGCCCCTCTTCGTTTTAATCCAATTGGTGACGTCATCGTTAATCAGGACTGCAACCTTGGCGTTGCAGACACATAGTTTGATCCAATTACACCACTTTTCGTCGAAGTCCCACCAGTGTAAACAGCTAAACAGGAAAGGCCAATAAATTCTGTCGTAAGCCTTTTCGAAATCCACCTTTACCCCGACCCCCTCATCCCCCGTCCTACTTGCCCACCCTAAAAGCTCTCTAACGGTTACAAAAGTATCAGTGATGTTTCTCCCCTTCAGAAAAGCCGATTGGGAGGGGGATATTATGTCGCTCAAAACCTGTTCCAATCGATTGGCTATAACCTTAGAACGGAAACAAAGTGGTCTTCGTGATTGTTATTATGGTTTAAGGTTAATTTGATTATCATCGCAAAGCCAAAAAAAAGCTGTTCTAATCTTCTGTAACATTTTGGTTGTGCTGCACATGTTTAGGTTGTGCTTCTTATCTTTTCCATTTCCTTGCTCTTAAATCTTTTTTTTTCTCCCATGTTCTTGTTCTTGGTCAAGTAAAATACCTTTGAAAGTGCACACTTTTTCTTTCATTTTTTTAAAGAAAAAATAGAACGTAAAAGAAAACGTTTGCATTAAGACCCGGCCCTAGTGAAACAACCTCTACTATCATGTTTCACCAAACTGGCACTAGCTCACAATTTGAATTGACCTTCGCCTAACCTTGTGAGCTTGTTTTGACTTTATCCCTAGTAATAATACTGAACAAAAATTGAATTGGTGCTCGAATCCTGAAGCAACGTGCACGAAAATTACACCTCCTCACTGTAGGAAACCTGCTAGAATCTTTTAAAGCACTACAAGAATGATAATTTGTGTGTCGATTAATACTTCATGCTGGAAAAACATGCCACACGTAAGCTTTTACTCTGAAACAGCAAATAAAGAAAAAAGCTACCTTTAAAAAGTTGAAATGATCTCAATATTCCCTAATTTTCCATTTTCTTTGCATCTTCGCGATTGTTCGACAAGACGCGGTTTTACAATTCGATTTGAATGGGCAAATGAGAAATAGTTAGGTAGACCAAATCTACTGTACCATCCGCAGACAAGTAACCAGTTAGGTAGTTTCTGATTCGAGAAAAAGCTATTCAGAGGGTCCTGGCGAAAAATGTGAGACAGGTTACCAAAACAGCGACTGAATGAATATGTTCAAATATTTACAATTTATTCCACAATCAAACCGTTCAAACACATCGACCGCATGAAGATTATTCTGTGCAAGCCTACTGGATATTTACATGATTTATTTCAGAATACCAATGAATGCGACTAACTAGGGGGATGATATGGAAAAGACGATAAAAGAAGAATGATATGTACAAAAGAAAAAGGACGTAAGCTAACATCCCATTTTTGAGTATAGCTCGTGGAGAGCTGTGTATAATGGTGCAGCAGCTCGGGGCCTCTCCACCTGCCCAAAGAGGATGTCGTGGGTGGTCAAATAAGGATCACCGTAGAAGCTGAGATTAGTCTCGGTCCTAGTCGCAACAACGTTCCCTTCCAATGAAACCCCAACAAAAGCCCCTGTTTCGAAAAACTCTCATCAGAACAACATAGTTTGTAAAATATACTAATAACCAGTTCTTCGTATAAATGGAGCTTATAAGTTGTCAAAAGGAAAAAAAGATAGCTAAAAGTTTGGTACCAAGTCATTTGACCAAGACTTGTCTAAAAAAAGCTGATTATAGAAATCATAGCAATTTTTTTGCTAGTAACACCACTATTACCAAGAAAAAAACAAATGAAACTATTACGAGTTCGCCTTGCAGATAAGATTTCCATGTTACCCAGTTCTATACTAAAAGACACAAGGCGGACTTTGGTGAACATTTTTTTGCTAAAAATTTCCTAGATCTTAGGAAATATTCAGAACAGCAAAAGTTGTGGGATTAAGCTAGGGCTACAAGGATACATATTTCCACCATGAAAGCACTCTCTACCTTTGCTGCAACTGTAAGTATAACACATTCCGGAACCTTTGTTGCCAGCTCGAAGATCTGCCTCAAGAGCTCTTCCAACAGGTCCTGCCGCAATATTGACACCAGCCCCAAGAGAAACATGCATGGTACTACTAAATGCCTTAACAGCTTTTTGGCCATGGAGCACAATGATGAAGTCCACAAGTTCTCCTCCAAACTGGAAGGAACGACAAAAGGAAACCAATTTACATCATAGGATACTTCTATAATCTTAAACAGACAAATCCCATACAACAGAGGTATCGAAGCCTGGATCTGCATCATAATACTTAATACTGAAAATATTAAGAAGTCATTGGTTTTTCTTTTTTGCAGACAAAGCATCAATTTTCCACGTCAAAATTCAAAATATTTCACTCAGATTCTTTGCATCTCTTACCATCAAATGAGAGAGAGAGAGAGAGAGAGAGATGCAAACAAATAAATGGACAGATTAGAGATTAGATTTTTCATAGGTGCCTTCATAAGTTCGTCTATGCGATTAAGACAATCTTGTTCTACTATAATTATAGCCCATTTTGGATTTATTTTATGCCACATTTCTTCATTACGTTCCAACCACCTTTTATCTGATCAACCATGCAGATCTCAGACTACACACAACCATTGGGGGCAGATTTTTATACTATAATTGCATCAATTGTTTTAGATTTTAAATTGGATTAATAAGAAGCAACAATAAAGAACGGAATAAAACAATTTAATGGAATGCTTACCTGCAGTCCCCATCCTAGTCCAACAGATAATATTGCAGATGGAGCAGACCATGATCCATCAGACCTCCTAGAAACCACTAGACCAGTACCAACTTTGTACGTGACAAGTGCACCAGCCTTAGCAACTGTTAGTATGGCAAGCCCATTTGCTCCTTTAAGCACTGCAGAGGGAATAGAATTCTCAGGGTTTAATCTACCAACCTGCATATTGGAAACAATTTTTTTTTTTTTGAGTAACATGGATGAAAAGCTAAAAATTAGAAACTCGAGAAAAAAAAAAAAAAAATCCTACCTGGCAATAACTTCTCAAAGTATTTGCGGACTTATATATCTCATATTCCATCGATAAGCCAATAGGCAAATTCAACCACCCTCTAGTGCATGTCCAATCCGTAACATCATGCTTTGCTGACTGTGTGGCATTACTTATGTAGCTAATCAATATGCCCTGCAGCGGATCGAGCCTCTCATAGCAAGCATCACAAACTCTTTGTGGGTCCCGCACTCTGAACTTTATAGGCAGCAAACATCTTCCCCGCGAGCAATCTTTGCAGAAAAGCCCCCCACAAAACCGACAATGATGCCTTCCACGAGTGAGAGCTGTGAAAGAGGAATTGCATTGCATGCAAACAGTAGAATAACTATCTGGCAACCATTCCGGAGGTTCTGCTAGAAGTACCTCCCTGTAAGTACTATAATTCAAAGCTTCCGCTTCAAGGAGAGGCGGTGCACTTGGTAAACAAACTGATGGGTGTATGAAAGTATCCCCATCCTTTTCAGACCTAAGAAATGATATATCAGAGCTACAGCTTCGCTGTGGTGGATCACTGTTACGCGCTCGGCTTTGGCCAGTGAGAATGGCAACTAACCCAGTAAATACATTTTTCAAATTCACTTCAGGATTAGCATGGGGTTTTGAAAAGATAGTAGGATCCTCACTTGAATCATAAACCTCGTCCAGAAGATCCGATTCCATTGTGGGGGGGTAAAGATATTCCGGTTGTAAAGATTTTGAACGTGATGAAGACTTTGGATTGCCACTAGGAAGATCAGAACTGAAGGTCTTATCCTTTTGACTAAAATTATCAAGTTTTAAAAGGGAAGAAAATGAAATCATTCCTTCATGGTTAGCCATGAATTCATTCAGAACTAACGACTTATCGAAGCACAGAGCTTCACCTGCAGGTCATAACAAAAAAAAAATATCAGGTTATAGAGCTCCTCTTGACTCTATAAAATCACAGCAGCCAGCAATTTTGAGAGGAAAATGATAATAATAATAATAATAATAATTTGCAGGACGCAATGAAGGCAAACCGACTAGAATTAGCAATGTAACTATTTCACTCATCTAGTCCACCAGAAGCAGTTATCATAATGTGTTTTTGGAACAAAGAAAACAGAAAATTTTCAACTACAGTGTAAAACAACTATTGACAATATATTAAGAAATTCTTACTGACAATCATCTAAGATAAGAATTTGTACACACAATTTACTTCTGCGAAACAAACTAATGAAATTGTATATCTCAAATTGCTATAACAATTTGTGGCTTTTTTTTTTTTCGAAGGTCGGATTTTCATATTTCTGTTCTCAAACCTTCGTTTATTAGACAGTATGAGCGAATGCATATGCACATAATGGTACCAAATCCTGAATGTTGCTCTATGATTAAAGCTAGGTGAAATTGAAGACATCTTGGAATATAGTTTCGAGTGAAATTTGGATCAGATTCAGTTTAATCTATTATGTACTACTTTAAATTCAATTCAAGTCTATTGGGTCGCTTCATGATTGATTTATACAACTCCACTATCCAATTTTGATGCAAGAGTGCTCAAATCCCCAAAATTGGGATTACACTAAGAAATATAAGATGAAATGAATAGTGTTGCCTCCATAAGAAGCCCTAGCCGACCCCTTTGGTAGCGCAATAGCTTGTGATGGATCATGATGGATTAACCAAAAATTAGGGTTTGCTAATTCGCTATTCAGATAGATACAATACATCTACAAACCACAAAAACAACAGCGAACTCAAATCACCAAGTTATCCTACCCAAATCAATCGAAGATCCCTAATAACCCTAAAATCATCACAAACCCCACCAAAATGCAACCAAAAACAAAAGGAGAAAAAGGAAATCGGAAACAATTTCAAGTGATTAAGAATCGCAAAGGAATAGGTCGATCCTCACCTGGGGATTCGATTGCTCGAACGAGTT
This sequence comes from Ananas comosus, assembly GCF_001540865.1. Lineage (NCBI taxonomy): Eukaryota > Viridiplantae > Streptophyta > Magnoliopsida > Poales > Bromeliaceae > Ananas > Ananas comosus. The sequence goes on from NC_033621.1 coordinate 1,676,394, forward strand.
GGATCGATCGTGGGGGATGAGATAGAGAGGGGGATTCGATTGTTTCGCGTGAAAGGAGGCGAGAGGGAAACGAAATATCGAGGACGACACGGCAAGTCGGCAACGCTATAAAAGGTTTCTTTTTTAAAAAAAAAAAAAAAAAATTATTTATTACATAAATAACGATATATATAAATATATTTATAAAATTAATATTAAAGAATTTGAAGGTAAAATCCATACTTGTCCTGGTAAGTGGTCATGCTGGGCCATAAATCAAATCACAATTTTATAGTTCAAATAAGAACAAAAAAAAAAAAAAAAAAAAATCTTTCTCCATGTCAATCTCTTGAATGAAATGTAGGGCATGCTGGTATGGCATGGCCCTCGTGATCGATTTGGTTCAAGATTTATAATATTTCAATAATTTTCTATATTTTCTGTAACAACTCAATCCGCTAGCAACAATAATTTGTTGGGGCGAAACCAACAGCCCAAAATATTTAAGCTCAGTTATTATTACTAGCGTGTAGGTTTTATATATTCTAATCATGACTATGAGGTGTTACATTTTCAATTGAAAATATTTAAATTTTTGTCATCCAACTTAAATTAGGTAGTTGTTAGTTGTAAAAGGCGCCAGTGAAGTATTAGAATTACTGTAGATTTTTAGATGGCAGATATACTAAATTATCACGAAGTAATAGACATTTTTATTATGAGAATTATTAGCAGATCATTAATGAAAATATAGTTGTTCTTAACAACCGCCCACTCAAGTGACTTTGACAGTAACATATTTATCATTCCTAATATAAAACATAAGACATTTAAAGTTGGTGGGATTTCACTTTACTTTAGATGTGACCTGAAAGGAGATTTGAGGATATATATCTTAATTTTGTTTCATAATGTTTTGTTTTTAAAGACATTTATATAAGCTACCACACACACCTCTCCTCTCGCTTCCTGTGGGATTTAAATTAAAGGTAATTACTGTAAGTGATGGTAAATTTTATCTTCCATAATTTATTCTGTTATTTGAAGAAAACCTGCTTTTTTGATAAGTTTACGATTTTCGCTTCAAGTCTCTTAACAGATTTATAGCAGGATTAAACTGTTTATATCAAAACATTTTTTTTCCTCTAAAAACTAAGGAAAAAAAATAAAAGATTTGGATGTCCTTTTGTTGTAAAGGATGGTTAAAATTGAAGTTTTATGTCTTAATAATAGAAACCTCAATTAAGAGCTTTTACTTCTGCTGCAGCGAAGAACAGTTTACGAAGTGAAGCTTTTGGAAAGGGCAAAGCTAATCCAAATCTAATCTGATCAAAAGATAAACCATCTATATCTCTACAGAATATAGCAATCTTTTTTTCTTCATTTTTTTTATCTTTTGTTGAAAGAAGGAGAGAGTAAGTTATAAATCAAGATGTTCTTTTTTTGGTTGCATGAGCTCTACTTAAAGCAAACATGTAAATATATAAATGAGCTTCAGGAATGAAAAGGGAGCAAATATTTTTTATTAAACAAACTGAAATGAAGCCTTATCCATAGCATTCCATTGGAAAACACCACACACACAGCAATTCCCAAACCTACTACAACTACAATCCATCAATGACCCTAAACTACCCACAGGGCAAAGCCATTGTCTCCCAGATCTCTTCCCATTCTTTAAAAAAAAAAAAAACAAAATAAAAAAAAACAAAATAAAAACGAACACGACCGACCGATCCTTTTCTCGATTCCGCCCAATCGATTCCGCCCAAATCACTTGGTCCCGTTTACCGCAGCCTCTCCATCGACGGCCAGAGGAACGGACTTGGCCTGCATTTAGACACAACCAAGTTTCTAAGTTTCACGAAACGATATCGCGTTTGTTAAAGCACCTGAGTAACGAAAAGAAAAGCGCTACCACTCACCAGATTACGATACTTGAGGGCGTAGAACATCTCGAGGTAGCGCTTCGTCTCGCGCCTGTCCAGGTTGGAGACATACTTCCAGAACCCATAAACACCGGAGAGAGTCATCAGCCTCTCCGAGTAAAGCTGCCATGTGTACCTACACGAAATTTATATTAAGATAACAGCACCACTATCACTGAATAACTAAAATTCTCGTCGGCATGACATCGAAAGTGCTTTCGCAAAAAGCGCTTACTTCTCTTCGATCCGCTTAAGACCTCCGTCAGATATCTTGCTCCAGTGGGTCGGATCCTCCTTGCACTTTTCGAAGAAGTCCACAAGCAGCGCAGAAGCCTTGTCGCCTTGGTACGGATCGATGTGGAAGCCCGAGACGCCGTGAACTATGATCTCGGCTGGGCCGCCGTACGCAGTCGCGAATGTGGGGAGTCCGCATGTCATGGACTCGACAACGGTGAGCCCAAAGGCTTCATAGAATGCAGGCTGAAACACAAGCAAAATTCATAGAATAGACTTCAGAAGAGAAACGAAAGGCGCGTTTAAATACATCTACACCTTCAGAACTAACTACTTATATATCCCTGCAAAAGGGAGGATAAAAGGGAGTTTAATGTAGTAAGAAATGAACTATACCTGCACAAAAGCACCCTTAGTATCGCAAATGTAACGGTAGAGCTCGCCATTGCGAACCCGGTTCATCTGAGCGGAGATCCACCGAATGTGGCCATCCAATTTATACTCTTCAATTAAGTTGTACATCTTCTTGAACTCTGCTTGCTCCTCTTTGTCCTTCGACTCTTTCCCGTGGTCACCACACACCACCACGAGGTTAACCAGCTCCTGCAGACGCGGGTTGCGGCCGTAAAGCTCAACCAATCCCGTCAAGTTCTTGACCCGGTCGAGTCTAGCCATCGAGAATATAATGGGCTTGGTTTTGTCCTTCAATGCAAATTTGTGCTCTGCATTGTCGACTGGATTGTACAGTAATTCCTCAATCTCTGGGTGAAGGGAGGTGAGTCTTTTGCTCGTCTCGGTGTACGGGAAATAGATCGACATATCAGCCCCAGGAGAAACGATGTTGAATTTCGGATCGAACACGTCAATTCCGTGAACAACCCGGTATAGACCGGGCATAGTGAATGCGATGTGAGACTCGTATTGACCCACAGTGTCCTTGCTGAATTATTAAAAAAGATAGTTGTAATATTTTAGCCAATTAATTAGTAAAAAGATCAGAAAATATGCAGTAAATTTCTCGTGGAATCAATAATACCTTCCGGCGATTTCCTGGAAAGTGCTAGTGATGATGAAGTCAGCATGGTTCATCGCGATTAAATCGGCAGTGAACTGGCATGAGAAGTGGTACTGGTTCTCAAAATTTTTCCAGTAGATGTCTGAGTTTGGATACTTGGTTTTCTCCAGTGCATGGGCAATGGTGCACTGCATGACAAAAAATAGAAATTAAGATTACCAAAGCTCAAAGACGGTGTCGCTAGCGAACAGGAATCAAACCTGCGTAACACCCAATTTATGTGCGAGCAAAGAAGCAACGAGATTCCCATCACTGTAGTTTCCAATGATCAGATCAGGTTTAGCCTGCAATTCTCCGGCTAGCTCGTTCGCAACATCCTATAATGAAGAGTTAATAAAAGAATTTAGACTAATTCACTAAAACAAAATGTTAAATTAATAGTAATGTAGCATGCAAGTAGATATAAGGAGGAGAGAATCACCTCAGTGTAGGTCTCCAGGTAGGGCCACACTTCGAAACGAGAGATCCATTTTCGGATGATCCCGTGCTCCCCTCTAAACGGAACACGAAGGATGTGGGTGTGCTCAGTTCCAAGGACCTTCTCAAGACGCTGCCCGCAGGTGGTGCCGACGGCATCAGGGAGTAATCTGGTAACCTGTGAATGCCCAAATTGTAGTCTTAGACGGACCCAATTATAAGAAGTTCTACTTTACGACCTAAACCTTTCATTGCTTTTGATTTGAGAAAATTCCATCAAGTTACATTGAAACTGAAAAGGTTTTTATCAAATTGAAGAATTTCTGTTAAGTGACGGAATATTCTGGGTAGGTTTCAAATTCGGCGACAGTTTATGTAGGAAAGGTCTACACACTCTTACCATATGAATCAAAATAATAAAAGCGCGTCAACTTGAGATCACTGCAAACTTACAATGAGAATTCGAGGGGTAATATCAAGACCTTGCTGCTTGATTCTAAGCAGCATCTCGTGCTCCAGAGCACGGACTTGATCCAAAATATAAACAACCTGACCACCGGTGTCGGGATAGCCCAAGACATTAGCTTGGGCGAAGTAGCCGTGCGGAGAGAGGATCACAACATTGAAAACCATAGGGATAATCCCGAGGAAATTCTCCAATGTGCACGGGTCAGGTGCCTCGAGGAGATCTAGGAGGAGGTGAATGTTCTCGTGGGCACGCTGGGCCGTATCACCCCACCCCTTCTCCAAGCCGAGCTCTTGAAATCTACATGTTAGAAAAAAAGAGTTGTTGAGTAATTACAGTAATCTCAAGCAGCTATATAATGAGGGGAAATAGACGTAGAACAAACTACCTGTGGTGGAATTCGGCGTACGGAGTGTCCGAGGGGATACTCAACAGGTACTCCTCCGCTTTCCTCAGCGAAGCTTGGAGAGCACTGAGGCTGCGGATTCTATCGTTAAGCATCATAGTCTACACGGATCATTAAGGAACGAATGGTCATACTTCGAGTCCTCGAAAGCAACACGTTTAAGAAGAGCCGAGAAACTTACCATCCCCTTGTAGTTGTGTTGCCGAAGGAAATTGAGCAGGGGGTACATGCTCTCCTTGTCATGGAACAGCTTCGAGGAAAGGTGCCTATTGAGGAACTGCACCCCGTTGCCGATCGACTTCGACAGCGACGGACGAGGGAAAGAAGCATTGAACGGCTCGAAGTCCAACTCGAGTACGAAGTTGTTTTGAGTGCTGAGCACAAAATCAGATGTAATATTTGAAATCGAACCACGCCGATCTTAACAAAAGGAGCAACGAAAGATTATGGTCTTTTTGGTATAAATAGATCTAATACCTGTCTTCCACAAGCTGCTCCTTGAACTGCAAGTACTCGGGCACAGTCAGCTCTTCAACGGCGAGCTCGCTCACGTTCACCCTCACATATTGCCAAACTCCGGGCCTCGGGCGGATCGCGAGGGCAACCCAGGGAGGGATGACAATTGCTTCCTGAATCAGAAATAGATGATCAATTGTGATAAATATTACAGATAAGCGCCTACTAAAAAAAAAAAGGTTTATTCCTTACACATAATTCAGATTTTACGCCGTAAAATTCGCAAAAACAAAAGAAGAGAATCGTAGTATAGCGTGCAAGATTGTTATAATATTGACCTGCGCAGCCTTAAGAACATCCTCGAATGCCCCGTCCTTCAGCTTCTCTTTGTCGGATTCGGGTATCGCAGAATTATACTCGGCTAAGATCTGATGGGGTTGCAGCATTCCCTTTCCTTGATGCACAAGCCTGCAAAGATTTTTATTTAGTAAAAAGAAAAAAAGTCAATTTTGTATCAAACAACTCAATAATCCCTTATCCAACCAAAAAAATTACCCATAAGAAATATTCTCTAGCCAAATTTCAACAACCTGGGTCTTAATAATCTGCATTTCACATCTCAATTTTTAGATTATTACCACTTTAACTCCGCGATCGTCACATTTTCATGCAAAAATAACCAACAATTCCTATAGGGAAAAATGTGACAAGAACAGGGTTGAGTACTAAATATCTAAACATGAAGTGGGTTAAATGTTAGTAATTTTCAGGTTTCAGATTTAATTTTTAACCCAAAAAATAATAAATCACTTAACTGCTCCAGATTTTAACAGCAGTTTAGCCATGCATGCATAGAATCATCACTAACAAGGAGAACTATTTAACTATTTTCTAAATTACACTACAATTCATCTGAAAAACTAATGTGGTGATTAATTTACAATAATCACTCAACAAAAAATTCATAAAACTCCATGAATCAAACCTTGAGAAAACCGCGACCAATTCGTTCGGATGCGCGGAGAGGGAGTCGCCGATCCGCTCCCTCACGCTGTGGAGGCGGCTCAGCACGGGCTCGGCGGCGGCTTCTCCCATGATATCTCCTCTTCCTCAAGCCTCAAAAAAGCTCTTTTTTTTTTCTGCAACACAAAACAGAGACAGCAATATTACTAAATTATAAGGACTCGATTAGAGTTTGACATTGCAGCATCACACAGAGAACTACACAAGTAATCTACACAAGAAATTTGAAAAAAAAAAGAAAAAAAGAAAAAAAAGAGCTAACATTTACTCAAAAGGACTAGAGTAAAATTTTGGCAGCTCAAGAGGACATCAAAGAAGCCTAAATAAGTCCTTAATCTCATCTCTTCCCCTGTTAGAGATAAGCAGCATGGTTTTTTTGTAAAAAAAAATCAAATTGTTTAAGAAAAAGTAGAATAAAGATTAGAACTTTGAAATAAACAAAAAAAGAGAAAGAGAAAGTAAAAGGTGGCCACCACTTTGAATGCTGAGGAGAGGAGAATAGCTTGAGAAGGGATGTGGAGGGATCTTAAACACACAGTAAAGAAGAGTGTACTAATGAGTAACACGTAGGAGAGAGAGAGAGAGAGAGAGAGAGAGAGAGAGAGAGAGAGCCAAGTTTGTGATGTACGCAAGAGGAGCTCCTTTTTCCAATAAGAAACGTGTAATAGCACTTACAAAAAAAACTTGCAGAATTAAAAAGCTGATTTTTTTTAAAATTTTTCGGTAATCTGAATGGTTTCAGAGAGATAAAAGAGAGCAGATTAATTAAGAGAAAACACAGCAATAATAGTGATAAGTGCAATAAACTTTTTCTAATTTTTTGAGAAGGCTAGTAAATCCAGCTTAAGAAGGTAGTTTTGGACAAAGAGGAGAAAAAATGGGAACAAACATGGTGAAAATATTGAAGAATCTTAAGTTTTCCCCTGTTTTAAATATTTTAAGAGGGGCTTTCCCTGTTCTTAGGAAATTAAAAAGATAAAAAAAGGAAAGTTTAATATTTTCACCGGGTCCCGGAAATTATACCTGGAGAAATTTTAGTGCCTTTTTTTAGTCTCGTAGTAATCATATTAAGCGAAAATTTCACTTCAGATTCACGCTAAAAACCCCAACTTTATAACAGCAAAACCCAGTGCAAATTTGACGTTACCACCGGTGTAAAATTTCCCCAATTTCTTGTCCTAAAATGCAAAGTTCTCATGCAGAGACTCTGCAACAAATCCTCTGAAACAAATCCCAAATTATTACCCATCTCTTTGAGCAGGGGAGGGTATTAATTACAGTAAACCACCCAAAAAGGTCCCAATTTTTTACAACTGCAGTAGGGGAAAAAAAAAAAAAACAGATTCACCTCTACACAAAATTTTTACTTGAGCTCCAGCATAAAAAAAATGAAAAAAAACCCAACTTTATTGCAGCAAAACCCAGTGAAAATTTAGTGTTAAATACGCTTTATATTTCCCCAGTATCTTGTCCTAAAATGCCAGGTTCTCGTGCAGAAACTCTGCAACAAATCCTCTGTAATAAATCCCAAATTATCACACCTCTCTTTGAGCAGGTCATTTTTCTAGATCCACAGCAGAGTGGGGGGAAAAAAAAGAGAGAGAGAAAAAAACATAAGCTTTATACAAAATTTCCGCTTGAGCTCCACCCATAAAATAACCCCAACTTTTTTACAGCAAAACCCAGTGGAAATTTACAGTTACCAACAGTGTATAATTTTCTCAGCATATCGCCTTAAAACGCGAAGTTCTCATGCAGAAACTCCCCTTGGAGCAGGGGAAAAATTGCGCAGAATCACCCCCAACAAGTTCATATTTTTACATCCACAGCAGCAAAAAGAGTTTACCTTTACCTTTAAACGAAGACCCAAATGGAGCTTTTGCTCTCCAAAGCGAGAGAACAAAGCTCAAAATATATGAAAACAGAGAGAAAAGGGAAAAAAAATAAAAAAGAAAATAGAGAGGAAACAAAATAAACGCAACAATGGAGAGACCCAAGAAAACGGAGTGAACGGAGTTGGGAGCGATTGTGGTGAGGAGAACGAGCCCTCGAACCCCCTTTTATACACAAAAACCCATGAGATCCCACCCTCCTTTGTGGTGGGTCTCTCTCTCTCTCTCTCTCTCTATCGATTGTTTCTCTCTCTTCTTTTTACTTAGAAAAAATTTCACCTACAAAACCGCTTTTGGCTCCAGCAACCGGTTTTGCGCCTCCCTACATGGCAAGAAATTTATTCGGTGCACCCGGTGCATGCACACATCTCATGCACACATTTATTGTTTTATACTGAAAATTCATATAACCCTGTGCCCTTTAGTTCCTGTGCTTTTAAATACATATATGAGTATTCATATTTGTAACTTTTTAACCATCAAATTATTTTAAGATCCATACGGTATTATTAACTATATATTCCACTAAATCTTCTTTATTATTGCTGAATGAATATTCAGGCGATCCGACAACTAAAAAATCATAAGTATAGATGTTTGCATACTTTTAAAAGTATAGAGAATCTATAAACTAAAAATAAAATATTTTGTCTAAGTCTAGACTTTACTATATAAACATTAAGCAGTTTAAAATATCAACAGTTGAAAAAACATATATATATATATATAGAATTAGACTACTATACTATCTATAGTATCGGAACTCCGGTATTATAGTCTTATTTTCGATCTTATGGTGTTTAAATTAACGATCCACACCGTTAAATATGATTTAGGGTATATGAAGTTCTTAGGAATAAAATTTTAGTTTTTTTTGACATCGTTTACTTAGTAAATAAATTATGTCAAATATAAACAGTAAAATTGAATAATTTTAAAATTTGAGTATTAGACTTTTAAATTCAAGATTAAGAATGTTAACCTTAATCTAGATAGTTTAAAATATTTTCTATCAAAATTTAAAGAAATTTAGATTCTTCTACACCGTTAAACTCCAAATTCGTCATAGAGCTTTTGAAAATTGGTAATTTTGAAATGGTTTGATCATAAAGTAACTATGTCGAAAAATTATAAATTTTATTTCTAAAATTTTAAATATCTTAGATCATTTTTAACGGTGTGGATCGTTGATTTGAACACCCTAAGTCGAAAACGAGCTATAGTACCGAAACTCTGGTACTATAAATAGTATAGGAGACTTATTATTATTATATATATATATATATATATATATATATCAGCTTTTGTAAATATAAAATATATTCATTAAAATAATTAAACTTTGATTTTGAAAATTTTGCGATAAAAATATGAACTGTGGTAATTAGTGCAACATGTGCACGCAAACAATTACCCATGTAAGAAAACTTATCCACCTCATTATTATTATAATCATCCTTATTATTTATTGGTGAGTAATCCACGTCATTTTGAATGGAGGGTTGTACCTAATTTGGTGGTGAAAAATATATTTATTTATTAATTAAATCCCGAACTTTGATGTATTAGTTTTGTTAATTAGGAAATTTGTTAGTGTTTATGTTTCGTAAATCGCAAGCAACGAATTCGTGGCTTTTATCTACTCTTTGTAGTACATTTGTACCCAATAATACGTGTATTTACTGTACCCGAATCCGTACAAATGCATATGTCTACGTAACTTTTTTTTTTCAGTATATGAGAAAAAAAGATAATCGTTTTCTAAAGTTCCTTTTATTCCCACATAATTAAGTAATCTTTAATAAAGAGAAAATTGTTCAATTATAAAATCTAAAGATATTTTAATAATTGTTTGATTACTGTAAAAATAGCAACAATTGTAAATTAAAGCTTTTGTTCGGTACAAAAAAAAAAAAAAAAAAAAAAAAAAAAAAAAAAAAAAAAAAACTTATTCAAACTTTTGACTATATATGCTTAATTTTGTTGAATATATATTTAGCTGTTTAGGTTCCAGTCAAAAACGCTTCCCTTGTACTAAAAAAATTCCCCCAAATTAGGTCATCTTGTCGTATGCTTGGTAATTAGATAAGGTATTTAAGTTGATTAAATGGATTTAGTGATAAATAAATTGCTAAATGTTGGAGTAGTGGACTTAAAAAAAGAATTTAAATGCGAACAAAATGTGCCCCGTTGAAAATTGAGACGTTACAACCACTCCATTAACTATGCTTGCGTATTAGCTAGAGATTAATTAGTAATTTTACGCATGCAAACAAGTTTGGTTAAGACAATTAACGAGCAAATGCAAGTTGTATAAAAACTTAATAATTGATATCCGAAGTTTTATGTTTGAAGCTTAATTACTTTATATTGCTAACTGAGTTTATTCCTTAAAAATGAACGATTCAATTAGTAGTGTGTGTTGTGCAGTTCTAGGTTTGATTTTGGATGGCCAAGGCTTTATTGACTAACGCTTTCAATTCTGAACTATCAATTCGATTCTCAAACTTTAATTTATTATAATTTTTTACTTAAACTTTTTTTAAATCATAGCATCAGTTGAATAACGTAGCAGTGATAATACATCTTGTTCATTATCGTGTCATAAACTACAACATTACCACATCATTTCTACATCAGTGATACACGTACCACTATATAATATTTAGTTATCATATTTATGAACTTTTTTTTGAACTGTTTTGGTTGTATCTTCTATGGTAGTGACATGTATCTACATATATGGTATTTTTCCCTAACTTCAAACATACCTAAATGGATAGAGGGGTGGAAATGTGAATTGTGAAACACATTTTCCCCTTTCTCTTTTCCTTTTCCTTTTCCTTTCCAAAAGAAAAAAAAAAAAAGAAAAAGAAAAAAAAGAGGAAGGGAATGTGAAAAGCCTCTCTGTTTATCAAATAGGTCCAATATTTGAATAAATCCAATCCAATTCCTATTATACAGGGAGTATATAGTAGTAGTAAAAAGTAGGCCATGCACAGAGCCCTCCACTCCCCTTTCAATGTAAAAATTAGGTCGCGTCACCATCACCACCTGTGCCATGCCCTTTTTCGTCTTTTCACTGTTCGCGGGACGAAACACCCCGCGAACCGTCGAGGAGTCGGCACCGACTTCCACTAGAACGCCGACTTCTCATGAAATATCATTGCCTGCACTTGGTGCACCCGGACACTCTCATACACCGGAATGCTAAAACAGTAACTGAGCTATATCTAGTTTACAGATAACGAATTTTGGAAACTTGTAAACATTCGTACGGATACACCTGGTGCGGCGGGAAATATTTTGTCTCCACGTCTATCGGGTTCGAATCAGAATCCGAATCCGAATCCGCAGGCGCGTCCGTTTTCGGGTTCGATTTGCCGCGCCCGGCCCGCGCTGAGCTGGCGCGCACGAGGCCGGTGGGCCCCGCTCCCCAACAAGTTAGGTGAAATCCATTGGCGGATACGGTGGGCCCCGCTGTTATATTTTCTCTCTCTACATTTCTCTCTCTCTCTAAGCAAGTGAGGCACGTGCTCTCGCCCCCTCCTTTAACGCCTATAATAATAATAATAATAATAATAATAATATAATGTGTCTATAAATATAAATATAAATATATAATATCTTAGCTACCTCCAACCTGGCTCACTAATGGAGTGTAGTCCAAGCAACAAGAGGAGGACGACGATGAGCCCACCAATTAAATTACAGCTATGGCCCACCAACTACAACAACAATACTCACTCATGCTTCTCATACATTTATTTATGTGAGATTTATTCTATTTTTTCTTAAAAAAATTTCTGCAGTCATATAGTTAAAAATTCTATGTATCTTTTTTCGTTTGATATAATAGAAAATATTGCAGTAATAAATATTGATAAATGTATTCTATATGAGGTAGTGAGATTACCTCCTAAATAGAAAAGAAAAAAATGATCTATTAAAAAGATTATTAGGGAGACAAGTTTATCTTTGTTTAAAATTGACTGTAGTTGGAACTACAGCCAATTTGGGCATAATTCAAACTGCTACTGTTGAACCTTCTCCTATAGTTCCAACTGCAGCAGTTAGAGTGAAATGCATCAAACTAAATACTGAATTTATATTTACATGAAATTAAAACTGCCATACAGTTACAAATACATGCAACCAAATGACTCTATAATATAGGTGTAGTTCTAACGGCTACAATTAAGCCTCCTCAGAAAGTTGGAACTATAATGAATAAATACAAATATATTAAACAAACGCCAAATTAAAAATAGTATATCGTTTAACTGCAGCATAATAATAATTACGTGCAGCCAAATAGTCCCTATGAGTAAGAACCGACATTTTATATCAAACAAACAACTTGAGAACGCGCCTTTTATATATATATATACATCGTACCGCACACAAATCTACTTCCAAACTGAGCCTAAAGCTGTTTATAAGATTAATTTATTTTCGATTATCAAAACATACATATCTAATCCATTGCTGCTTTTCAGTATAAAACATAGACTGAACAGCGAAAGTAGTGATATTTTATTGATCACTAAACTTATGAAAAATATTTCAGAATTAGTGCTTTGGTGAAAAGATAGAGAGTGACATTGATCCCTCCATGTGGCTGCATTTTTGAGGGTTAAAATTGATGCTTTTATTTAAGATAAATTAATTAGTCGTGGAACTCTTGGTGCCGTAGATACTTTTTGTAGTTGATTTTTTTTTAGTTGGTTTTTTTTTTAAGCCAATGGAGTGCTAAGAATTTTAAATTTATTTCTTAGTGCCCAAATTAAATATTCTTCTAAAATTCAATTCAATTTCATTAGTAAATCCTAGAGGGGAAAAAGAAAAAGATATTTGATAAAAAAATTTTGAAATCAACAAGAATTTTGATTATTCAGAATTATATAAGATAATTTTGAAGTTTTGAAGAATATATTAGATATTTATCCTTAATTAATTAAGGGATTAATGGGTCACTACTAAACATGTAGCATCACAAGGGACACTTTTTTGCACCCTATATAGGTATGTCTTCATCAAACAATACAAAATAATTTTTTTTGAAAAAGGACAGTTAACAGCTGGTCTAAACAGCATCCACAGTGTTTTGTCCTCAGTAGACATTGTGGTTTCTCTTGTGCATAAGCATAATTCATAGTTGCATGCCAAGTGTTCGGCAAAATGCCAGAGATAGCAACTTGTGTACGATGTGTGGCTTATATGTGCATGCCAAGTGTTCGGTGAAATATTTTTTTCCTTTTTTTGCGAGGAAAGTAGTATGCCTTTTATTTTGTTCATGTTTTAGAAATAAGCCAAGCTAGAAATGTTTAGTGCTTATGCTTCGAATTTGGGACTATGAGTATCAACCATCAAATTTTTAGTCAGTTGTACATGCTAGTTACGATCGATTTGTTCGGCAGAATGTTAAACTCGACTTGTACATAAGTAAGGGTTGTTTGTACATGACAAGTGTTTGATGAACTGCTAAAGATAGCTTGTACATGCCAAGTATTTGATGAAAAGCAAGGTTCATGCGTACATGGCAATGATTCGAGGAAATGCTAAGGAAAACTTGTGTGTATCAAATGTTCAACAAAATGCGCATAAAAGTGAAATGTTATGAACACGCCGCTTTTTTAAAACCGAAGCATATATAATATGCTATGTTTGTATTTGCCTTCACAAAAAAGAAAGAGGAAGAGAGATGATGATCACCACTTTTCTATTTTTTAATCTTTTGTTGTATGCTTGTAAATCTATGTACATTGTATGCTTGTAACTCTGTGTACATTGTATGCTTGTAAATCTATGTACAAAATAATAAGTCTTTTTTGTATTAAAACTTTGTTGGTTTTGCTAGTTTGCAAAAACTGGACATTTTTTAATTTTACAGATTTGATCTAATTTTTTAATAAATTGATCAAATTATTTTATTCTCCTCTCTCTCTCCCTCCTACTCCTCCTCCTCTACAGCCCCTATGCAGTCACGGCTAGAGGTGGCAATTCAGCTCATTGTTCGCGAGCCAGTTTGTGCTCGGTTCAAAATGAACTCGAGATCGAATCACTAGTTTACTAAACGAGTCGAACATGAGCTGAATTTTTCAGCTCGTTTAATAAACGAGTCGAACACAAGTTGGGGTTGGCTCGCTGGTGTTCGGCTCGATAACAACTCGAATCATATATTTTATATTATAATAATTTATTTTATATATATTTTAATTTGTATTGAAATTTATACTATTATTAATTAAAATTATAAAAAGATCATTTATATATAAAGTTTCAATATTAGATCAAAGTCTAATAGATAAAATTTTATAATTATTTTTTTATATATATTTAATCTATTTTTTTTAATTTATTGTTCCTGGCAGTCGTGACGCAGCTCGTTGTTCGGTCCTGGTTAATAAACGAGCCGAACACGAGCTGAATTTTTCGGCTTGATACTTTAATGAGTCAGCTCGTGTTTTAAACGAGCCGAACACGAGCCGACCCCAACTCACTCGTGTTCGGCTCGTTTACACCCCTAGTCACGGCCCATGCAGGCACATCTCTTCTACTTTTTCTACTCCATCTTTGTCGCCTTCTCCACCCTCTTTCTGTTGGGAATCGGCACTCGCCCCGGTACCGAATTTTGTGAATCCGCAACTCACTCCGATACTATTTTTGTGGATCCGGTACCTATTGTTCAGATTCCGCAATGGATGCGTCGAATTAGGTTTTTACCATAAACCCGTCTCCTCAGCGAAAGCTAATACAATTATAAAAGAGAGAAAAAAATTAAAAAAGAAAATATACGGGTAAAATAAGATTCATTAAATAATAGAAGATTACACCCGATTCTTCTTCTGCATAGAATAGCTACAACCCGAACCCTTTTTTTCAATCTCTTCTATCTTTCTCTCGTCTTCTATAAATCCACAAAGAAGACAATTCTCTCTTTTTCTCTCACATGCACCCATGCACTAGGTGCATGCAACCATTACTTTCTCTCTCCTGGTATGGCTTCAACCAAGAAGGCACTCTCTCTCGCGGTACTCTTTACTCCAAAAGCATCCCAAAGAGTACTTTTATAATGCATCCTCTAGAACGTACGCGAATCCTAATTCAATTAGAATTCCTAGTTAGATTCATACTCTAATTAATATTTAAATCTTAATTTATCTCCAACAGATTTAAATATTAATTCTAATCTAATTAGAATTCAACTATAAATCTAATCAAATCCTAACACTTTGCCTCGACGGTGGTAAAGCCGCGATGGAGGTGTCTACGCCAACTCCGGGTGCTACGCACTATTTGATCATATGTTGTCTCTTCATGTACACAACAACAACAATAATAATAACATATAATAAGAAAAAGAAGTTGCACTATTTAAAATTAAGTTTCACCGTTTGAGATTAATAAGCACTGTTTGAGTGCAAAGAAGCATTAATTTTTTAGTTAAAATCATGTATAGACAATTTTTAAACTCTAATCTATTTTTAAATTGACCCCCTAAACTTTTTGTTACTTGGTTTACACCGATTGATTTAGCTTCTTTTATTAGTAATTTTAGAATTTTATAATTCTAAAAGTTACTAATAAAAGAAATTAAATCAAACAATTAGTAAGTAGAGAAGATGAAATCAAATAAAAAAAAAAATGGGGTCAGATTTAAAATTGGTTAAAGTTGAGGAGGCATCTATATATTTTAACCTAATTTTTAACTTGGCCAATAGTAGGTCACTACTAATTAATTAATCGATAGCATCAAGTACCTTTGGACTCTGTTTGCATTTGGAGGCGTATTTTCATGAAACAATACAAAATAAATGTTTCATTAAAACAACGGTTATCATCAGCTTTTCTAAACAGTATCAATTGTGTCCTATCCTCAATACATATTGTCTCTTTTTGGTGCATACACATAATTCATGTGCGCGTGCCAAGTGTTCGATAAAATGTGGAAAAAAAAGCTTGCGCATGACACGTGCTTGACATGCGCATGCCAAGTGTTCGGCGGAAGGTCTTTTCTATTTTTGTAGGACGGTTCTATACTGTCCGTTTTGTTCATTTGTTAAAAATGAATTCAGTTAGAAATGTGAAACGACTCAATTTCGAACTTGGAATCTCGAGTATCAACAATTAAGTTTTTAGCCAACTGCACTAGATGCGGACAGTTTGTTTGGCAGAATGTCAAACTGATCGAACTTGTTCATTAGTTAAGTTAAGGCTTGTATGTACATGAGAAGTATATGACGAAAAACTAAAGCTAGCTTATATATGTCAGGTATTCGATACAATGCATTGTTCATATTTACATGCCAAGTGTTCGACGAAAAGTTAAGAGCAACTTGCATATATATACCAGATGTTCGACAAAATGCTAGGGACGAAGGGTACGTATATACCAAATGTTGGACGAAATGCACATACCAAGTAAAATATTACAAATACCACCTTTTTGAACCCGAAGCGAAATATGATATGCTCGTGTTTGCCTTCGCAAAAGAGAGAGGGAGAGAGATGATGATCACCAGTTTTTTCTCTTTTATTTGTAGTTGTATGCTCATAAACTGAAATACAACAAAATAATAAAAAGAAAGAACGACACTCGTTTATTATTGTGTGCTATTTAAGGGTGATTATCTTTAAATGAAAGTTGCCTAAAAAAAAAATAGATAAATTAATTAGAGATATTTACAATTTTTAAAAAGTATAGAATCCTTAATCCTGATTTTTTTTAATATTAATATTTTAATTCTCTCACCTCATGTCCATTTGAATTTTAATATTTTTTTCCGCACAGTATTATATATCTTTGTTATAAGAAAATTGCTATTTGTACACACACTCTCTCTCTCTCTTATAGAGTAAATTGCACATCCAATTATCTAAGGCTGCGTTTGGTTCGGGTATAAGTAAGAACTGCTAGTTCTAGGGATAGGTACAAGTTCAGGTATAAACAGAAATTATACCAATTTTGCGTTTGGATGAAAATTGGGTTGTTCATAAGAATAAGGTAAATAGTGTTTGGATGATTAGATTGGAACAAAAGGAATAAGCATTATAATTTGAAATTAAAATTATATTATGTAATTAATTAACATAAAAATATTACTTAAAAATAAATAAAATTTAATTACTAATAATTAATTATAAATAATAATTATTAATAATAATTAATTATAAATAATAAATTATTAATAACGATTATCTAATTAATTATTATTATTATTATTATTAATTATTAATAAATAATAATTATTATTAATTATTCTTATTAATTAATTATAAATAATAAATTAATTAATTATTTAATTATTAAAATAATAAATAATAATTTAAATATATTAATTAGATTAATTAATAATTTACTGCCATTAAAATTAAATTTAGATTTTAATTAATCTTGTTCTCATCAAGGAACAAGCTTGTTCCAGGAAACGGGTGGAACAGTAGTTCCAGCCTTATACGAGCTAGTTCCAGATTTCCGAAAATTACTGTTTCCGGGAGCCAAACATAACGTTTGGGAACAAAGGGGGGAACAAGGGCTTATTCCCCCCTTTGTTCCCCAACCAAACGCTACCTAAGAGATTAAAACTTTTGAACTTTAATATTAAAAAAAAGGATTAACAAGACTACTTAGTAAATATGAGCTTTTGAAAGATTAAAATATATAATTTATATTTCATAATAGAGTAAAAAAAATAACAGTACTTATGTCAAAAGTTGATGAGAAATAAAATTATTCGAATAGGACAAGTGTTAGGTTATATTTGGTTGACATGTCACTTCATTTCTTTCTCATCTTATCTTAAAAAAAGAAAAGTAGATAAATTTTGTTAGGAAAATAAAGAGGCATCTCAAAGCTAAAGAACAACAAAAAGGTTGGAAAAAAGTAAACTAATTTATCTACCATGTTTCATCTTAAACCATTTAATTGACCCCATCCGTGCACACTCGTAACGTTTGATATTCTATCATGTGATAACTTGCCACATTTATATATTCCATTATATTTATTCCTCCACTAGGAGAGTTTTGATTTGACGTAATTATAAATATAATATAATTAGAGGTGAATATAATTGAATATATAATAATTTATATGTATTTTGTTTGATACGAAAATTTACAAAATTTAATTATTATGATATATATATATATATATATATATATAGTTGGACTGGGCTACTATTAGTAGCAAAATCCCATTGTTGCTACCAGTTTTTTAGCCTTTGGATCNATATATATATATATATATATATAGTTGGACTGGGCTACTATTAGTAGCAAAATCCCATTGTTGCTACCAGTTTTTTAGCCTTTGGATCAACTCTTTTCATTATTTCTAACCATTGGATTAAATACTATAACCCAGTGGGGACCACTCAATCCTAGGGGGACCACTCAACTCTAACTGACTAATATCATCCTGACCCTACAATTTTTCATCCAAGAGTTAAAAACTTGATAGCAAAAAAAAGCGTTTTACTATTAATAGTATTCCAGCCTAATTATATATATATATATAGTTCGGCTGCTATACTATCGGTAGCACGAAGGACTCGGTACTACCAAGTTGTTTTCAAGCTCTAATCATGATGTCGAAAAAAATCTAAAATTTAGTTTTCAAATGACGGAGCCAATCATCGATTTGGAAGCCGTATCATCGAAAACAACTTGGTAGCACAGAGGCCTCCGTGCTACCAAGTTGTTTTCGATGATGCGGCTTCCAAATCAACGATCGGCTCCGTTATACTTGATCTATACTATTAAAAGTATTTAGAAACTAAATTTTATAATTTTTCGATATCATTTACCCATCAAACAAATAGTCTAAAATTGAACGGTTGAAAATAAAAATCTCATAAAAAATGATAATAAAAGACTTAAATTCAAGATTAGATATACTAATCTTACTCTAAATAGTGAAAAGAATTTTCTATAAAATTTTCATCCGATTTGAATTGTTTTATACCGTTAAACTCACAAACACACCACATCGACCATTAAAATTGTCAATTTTGAGATCTTTTGATCACTAGTCAAATGATGTTGAAAAAATTTGAAATTTAGTTTTCAAATACTTTCAATAGTGTAGATCAAGTCTAACGGAGCCGATCGTCGATTTGGAAGCCGCATCATCGAAAACAATTTGATAGCACGGAGGCCTCCGTGCTACCGATAGTATAGCAGCTGGACTCTCTCTCTCTCTATATATATATATGGAATTGAGCTCCTATATTTTTAAAAGTACGAAGTCATTGGTGCTTGTAAGTTTTTGGCCCTTGGATTAAGGAATGTGTGGTTAGTATGATGTGGGCCCCCTAGGGTTGAGTGGGTGGTTGGTTGAATAATATAATCTAACGGGTAAAAATGATCAAAGGAATAGATCTAACGGTAAAAAATTTACAAACACAAAGTGCTTAGTGCTTTTACAGGCACCATAGCTGGACTCTAGATATATGATGATAAGATTACTTTTATATAGGGAAGAAAAAAAAACTATTTAAAAAGTTATTAAGAAGATAAGTTTACTTTTACTTAAGATTTTTTTCTCTAAGTGCTGCAGTTGGAACTGCAGTAATTTTGGGTGTAGTTCCAACTATTGCAATTGAGCCTTCTCATACAGTTAAATTTAAATGTATCAAAATATATGCTAAATTTGAATTAACATACGGTTACTATTGTAGTATAGTTGTAACTACAGACAATCAAACAACTCCTTAATTAGGTTAACATTTTAAATTAGCTCATATTTATCTTAATTTCGCTCAAGATTGGCGTCTTGTAACTCTTAATTTCTACTTTTAAATCTCATAGCTATCAAATTTAGCAAAATCTTTTAAACTTTAGCATTTCAAGTGCCATGTGCTTTTCCAAATACATAAGCTATTCCACTCAAAATAAGCACTTCCAATAATAATTTAAGAAAAAAGAGAAGTTAATGAATATTATATCAAGTTAGCTTGGTTCCCAAGCAATCATCTATGATGATATGATAGGTACTAAATTGTGTACATCTAATAAAATCAAAACTAATACTAACACAAGGGCCCAGATGTTCTCCTTTGAAGCTAAGCCTTTTAATTCTGCTGATCTCCACTGACAAGTCAAGCAAGCCTCACCCAACAAGTGGGAGAAACTGACTCCTGAACTTGGCACGCCACATCAGTTGTGGTCCAGCTCGTACACCAGTTGTGGTCCAGCTTAATTATAAACTGTCATCCATTATATCTTTACTTTTAGATTTTTACTCTACTGTAATATAAACGCTATTTGTATATTATAATGTGGTCGTGATTAAAAGTACTAATGGATGAACGGTAGATCAGAAAAAAATTTTGCTCGATTATTGCGTAATGAGTTGTATTCGCTTTTTTCGAACACGTATTTTATGCAGTTATATATATAAGGACGGGACTATCCTGTCTTTCATTATCATTATAATAGCTTTATGTACAAAAAAAACTTTACATCTGGGGTAATATGTAATTTGCTTTTTTTTCTTCATATTTGATAAAAAAAAATATATTTTGACTTTTCTATTAAGAACATGATATGATAAAAAATTTATATCACTGTTTGCAGCTTACGTGTATAAATCAATCAGAATTGTCTTTTTTCACTATACTGATACGAAGGAGATAACTTATAATGCTTCTAATAATAATAGCAAAGACGCATTTTGATGCAGTGATTGAGGACATATCCGACAACAGCCCACAAATGACGTGGCGGACTAGGTTCAGAAAAGAAATTACTCAGAGAAAGTAACAGTTTTTTTTTTTTTTTTTTTTTTTTTTTTTTTTTTGAAGATAATTAGCACGTTACCCGCTTCGTTTATTTTATTTAAAAATAAACTTATCTGAAAATATGAATCAAGTAGGATTCGAACTTTGGTCTCGGATACCAATCACTAAATTCTTTGCCACTTGCTCCAACGATGGTCGGTAGTTGTTTAACATTTGAATAGGAGCAGTGCACAGGCCTTTAACTAGGGAATACATTTGCTAAGAACTCTGTGATCATTGTTCAAGATTTTAAATTGAAAATATAATTATTTTATATTTTTATCCAAATTTATATTTTTTTTAAAAAAGTAAAATGAAAAACTTGTTATATTTTTTTTTTCTAAAAATATAAATTTACAAGTGAAATTTTTTACACGCAGAGTTAATTAAACAGTAGGTTAGTTATGGTATTGTCCGTATTTGATGCTACGGATTAGTTCCCCATTGTTCAAAATAAAATAATTAATTTTATAGATAGAAAAATTCTGCAGTGAAAATTTTGCCCTATTATTTAATTAGGGTGGGACCCACGAACTGAAGGTTAAATTGTCCTCCAGGTCAGCAGACGTGAGAGCCGTACCTAAAAGTGGGTCCCACCCACGTTATTGTAGGAGATGCAATTATTCTAGCTACTTCTCTGTTTCTAGTGAGAGAAAGAAATCGAGAAGAGGGAGAGAGAGAAAAAAAAAAAAAAGAAAAAAGAAAAAAAGAAAAGAAGAGGAAGGCCCCTCTCAAAGTCTCAATATCCACCAACCGATGTGTTCCCTCGACCCAATCCCCCCATTTTATCTTTTTTTTTTCTCCTCCAAATTTATTTAATTATTACCAAATTACTATATCGCTTACTTACTGATTGATATTCGATATTCTAAATTTAAAGTCTAGTCGCTTCACTCAGCTTTCTCCCAGAAAAAAGTTCAGTAGCAGAATGTCGAATCTCTCATCTTGAAGTCAGAGGAATTAAGTCTCTGCATATGCGTGAATTTAAAACTCGAGTAGTACAGATTTTTAAGATGTTAAAGCTCAGAAAATAAAGTGCATAACTAAAAGAAAGAGCGGCCAAATTGTAATATTAGTGTAATACAGGGACTTTACATAAATGTTACCCTATTCCTTGTCCATGATTAGTTAATAAAAATATCCTGTAGAGCTTATATCAGATGATCTAGTTCCTTTGTGTAAACTATTTATTGTTGTTGTCGTTTTCGTCGCACAATAGCGTGTGTATGTGCGTGAGTGAGTGAGTGATATGTGATGCCCAAAAGTGCTTAACAAAAGATTGGTTCCAATGAGATGCGGAAACTTTATGTGGCACATTTGTAACCTTAAATTGGTTAGGTTCGTGTCAGTTCGGATTCAAATTTTATTTTTGGGTTTGGCGAGCCGTGAATGAACTTATATCTAACCTTTTGAGCAAATGGGTTAGGTCTTAGGGGATCAAATTCGGCAAGCTGAAAAACGCGACTCATGCCCCTGAGCCGCAGGATTGAGATTGCTCGTGGGAATCACATTGGCAAGTTGAATAAAGTGATCATTCATGTCCATGACCCGTAGGATCGAGATTGCTCGTAGGGGATCAAATTTGGCGAGAGCGGTTTGTGTCCAGGAGCCACAAGATCGAGATTGCATGCCTATATTTGGTAACGAAAGGAATGAAATACATTCGTTTTATGACTCGGCACATTCTGATCTTCGACTTTGAAATATCTTAAAATACAGTTTATAAGTCAGCATTAATTTTGTATAATAATTTTTGGTACTAAGTCATACGTCTCAGCCAGCGCATTCTAGGATTCGTGTTGCGTTAACTTTTATGAAAAAGTACTTTAGTTGCAAGTTGTCATCCTTCAATAAAAAGAGTTTGTTCGATCGAAACCCTCGATATCAGACAACGTACTATGGTGCATTTCTTTCGACGTACAAATTAGCTGTGATTGCCTAATCGGCCAACTGCAGTATCATGTCCCTAAATGCTAGGGATGGAATATGCTACGTTCCCTTCCAACATGCCTCTGCGTTTATTTCGCCTCCGTTTCATTCACAAATTCAGATGAAATTCACATACTGATTGTTTTTCTTCCGTAGGTCGCAGTTCAACATCGATATCGCGTGAAAATGAGATGATGTTGATGACTCAAATTATTTGATAACAATGCGCAATAAATGTGCGGATAAAATAATGGAGGTGGATGAGAGAAACCCATCAAAATTTGGTTAATATTAGCTAAATATCTTGATCTAACTTAGTAGGGAAACCAAAAAGAACAGTAATACATGTGCTTCACTGGCATTTTGTGCCCTTCACCAACCCCACCCATGTGTGCATTTTTATCACGCGCCATAGTCTTTTTTTTTTTTTTTTTATCCTTGGTAATAACGTGTTCTACCATTCTACATAGTCATAGGGACCACAAGAAATATTAGGTTTTTTAACTGAGTCGGATAAGGTCGATTCTATATGGGTCACATAGAATCAATGTCAATCCTCAGCTCCCGTCGTTCCGTAAGTTACAAGTAGTTTTAGACTTCGATTGGGATTACGAAAAGATTGCGTTACGTACGGTGAGAAATTACGATTGAAAAATAGTCTGTTTATTTTCGAACGTAATATTGCATTCCGCATAGGATAACGCAGAAACATATCCCTACATACTTTTTTTTCTAACTCCATTTTATCTGACAGCATTAGATAAATCTCAATACCAAATTAAGCATTAATATTTTTCATATCTATTATTCACGTGATTTTGTACCAGAGCAGTAAAATAGCCACACGTAGAGTAAAAACTCATTATCATATTTTTTTTTTACATTAAATTATTGGAAGAGTTTTAATTTGATCATGGCATTGTGCAATTTTCATGTGCTTTTCATGCTTTTATTTTTATTTTTTTAATTCCTCTCACGTGCCATTACTTTGCGGCGACAAAAAGTTGTCACAATTACTTTTTTTTATTTTATTTTTTATCTCAGTTTTTTATTCCTTGGAACAAACAAAAATTAAAAATTTTAAAAAAATAATGAAAAGGCACACTTTGAAGTCTCCGAAGAAGGGTCACGGCTAATGGTTTGAGATAAGGGAGACCATGGTTTTTGATCACCAAAAATGTCCTTGAACCTAACAAAAATAATAATAACTTATACATTAATTAAGTACGTATAATAATAACCTAGTTTAAGTGTACAATTTGGCTCATACATTTTGGTTAGGTGTATGGGAAATCCATGGGCCATTCGTTAGTTTGATGCAGTTGTATTAATTAATATAATCGTGTCAACTTAAGCAGTAATACATGATCCAATGCACTACTAACATGGATACAATAAATAATAAATGGAGCATTATTTTTTTGATTATTTGGGCTACACTATATATGAAGCTAAATTTTGTATAAAAATATCATGTATAAGGAGAAGGTTGATTAAGTATCTCGGCATTGTTTAAATAAAATTCGACCATCCAGGAAATGAATGAATCATTTGTTTAAACAATTAAAATTTAGTTTGGAAACTCGTATAACTTTCTCTTCAGGTTGACCAAACAAGTTGGTAAACCCAATATAATGTGTTTTTATTACCCGCAAAGATCGATCAATTTGATACGAAACACCCCTTTTAACCTCTATCGCCGTGTGCATGCATTGCCAATATCAGATGAACAGTATCACATTATTAATGATTTGTGAAATTTAAGAAGTTAAATGATAGCAATGATATTTTTGAATCAAAACCGCGTGAACTTGAGGGGTTTAAGACTAGCTCTTTTATGCGCTATTACCATAAATAGTTAATACAGATATACTTATTAGAAATGACTATTTCTTAAAATAGTTAGTTAATACGGATTTGGCGCGGAATCGGTAAATGTAACACGACTTTTCTTGAAGACTTTGGTAGGTCTTGCAATTTATGCAGTTAGGTGGAATGAGAGGGGGAGGATATTTTGTCAACATTTTGGCAATCCTGATTTTGACATGATTGTGTTGTTAACTTGGAAAGTCTCACCTAATTAATTTGTACCAAGCCAGTATAGCACAGAGGAGTCAATCTCTCTAGATAATCCAATTTTACCCAAATGAAGACTTAAATGGATGACTCTCTTTGTCATCCTTATCTTTTCAATCTTGTTCATTAGTTTTTAGTCATTTAATTATGGTTTGTTTATGATATAAGAATGTTGCAAGCAAGGAGAGATAACACACTAACGCTAAAAATGAGTCCAATTTAGAATCTTTTTTGAATTGTAAGGAGATTTCATTATGCGGGTCGAAAAGGTACAATGCGGAATATCGCAATAAGTCGACTGTGGTATATTTTCTGCTGTTACATTGAAAAATAGATAAGTATATTTTTATATATTTTTGTTATAACTCCATTTGCCTATTATGGTTAGATGGACTTCAACATCAAACGAGCATAAATAATCTCTTAAATTGATTAAGTGTCTGTTTCGCAACGGATCTTTGTATGAATTAGGTCAAATTAGATTGTTTGGATGTGTGTTACTAGGTGGCTTTTAAATCACATGCTTTTGTGCTGAAGTTCAAATTAGAGCGAAAATGGAAGGGAGTTGTGCAGCAGCTTGCTGAGAAACTGCTTTTCTATCTGTGTTTTGAATGGGTTGTTTAGTATTGAGCCCCATCTAATAGTGGTAGACAAAACGAAGTTGAGATAAAAGTGTACAAGAATATAATTTCCGGTTTTTCAGTAACACTATAAAAAAATATATCATAATCCACTTATTATAATGCGCAGAATGTGATATATTGTACGAATATATATATATATTATACTATACTTTTTCACCGTATGTATTATAATCTTTTGTCAATTTCAAATGAAGCCTAATGCATGTAGACGTCTTATTCCATCGCTTTTTGGGTCCACCTTGTTTGATTGCTCTACCTATCTACCTTTTGAGTTGTTGACTCGTCTTTTCATTCGTATATTCTTACTTTGTTTGGTCCGGCTTTTTATAACTACAATATATTTTACAGGAATTAAAACTCACAGTATACAAGAGCTATAAATTAGAGCTTCTTCTTACTGTACTCCGATGTGGTCGACCACCTCAAAGTGAAGCTGGGCCAAATACGCCTTTAGTTTGGAAAGCTTGGTTTCCGGCGCAGGAAATCGCGAGCTAAAGTTGATTGGGCCAAATTTAGGCCCGTTGGGCTTGAATGAGGAAAAAGGTCCAACTCAGCCCATAACTTGTTAGGCCCAAATCACATTTAATTTAGGACGAGCAGTATAAAAGCCCAATTGGGCCGGTTTACCAATCCATTAATTTACAACCCGGCCCATTAATCCCAGGGCTATTTTAGTAAATTCACATCGTTACTAGGGTTTACACTTAACACAGGAACCCCGCGGCTCCGTCTCTCCCCTCCATCGCCGCGCATTCTCTGAGAGAGAGAGAGAGAGAGAGAGAGAGAGAGAGAGCTCCTTCGACGAATCGAGATCGTCTGCGCGAAAACCCTAACCCTAGAAGCGCTTCGTTCTCCGCCGACGAGGAACCATGGCGGCCCCCGCGCGCGTACTCTCCCAGAAGGAGCAGGACATACAGATGATGCTCGCCGCCGACGTCCACCTCGGGACGAAGAACTGCGACTTCCAGATGGAGCGCTACGTCTATAAGCGCCGATCCGATGGTATGCGGAAACCCTAATTCATCCCCTTTGCTGCGTTCTTCTGCTTCCGATCTTCGTGTTGGATTTGGATAAGTGTGGCACTGTGGTTGCTATATACTTGTGGTTTGATGAATTGTAAGTTTAATTTATATGGTTTATGAGTTTTCCTGGTAGTTTGGGTTGGATGGGTAAGGTATTCTCTAACAATGTTGTAGCTTGAAGCTGTGTAGTAGTGTTGGGACCGGGGACGTAGGTTTCTGCTTGTGGTTTCTGCTTCTTTATGATGGTAATGTTAAGCGATCGCATTGGTTCCCCATTGTACAATGAAACATATTTCTCTGTATGTAATTTCTACTCTCAAAAGTTTTCTTTTGATTTGGATTTTGCTTGGCTTCGACAAAGTAGTACTTCAAACATGCATGAGATCTTCCTTTTTGTAGTTTTGATTGGTTCTGAGGATCAATATCATACTTTGTTTTGAAAATAGCGTTTAATTGGACTTGCACATACAAGTTGGTGAAATATCAGATTCTCAGTTTGGTCATCGAAGTGTCTCTGGAAATGGCAATTGATTTCTCACTAGATAGTCCGTAAGTCAACGTTTGTTCAGTTTCTTTGGCCCTAAATGTGCTAAACATGCACAGTTGTATACATTGTATTTGTCGACATTCTTTGTGATTTTCTCTTGCACTTCTTTTTACTCAGTTATGTGGTTAAGAAGATTTTACATGATCCATAATTTCCCTTTCTAGTTACTTCTAATAGATGAAAGAGATTAGAAACAGGTGTTATCATTTGTATTTGGTGATATATACTTTTATGATGTTAGGTTTTGACTAATTTATTAATTGCCTTACTTAATTCTCAGTAAAGTGTTTTAATTTGCCAAATATTTTAAGCAACTGCGTACGCTTGATATATTGGAGAAAGCATTATTGTGGGAGTTTTGCATGCTACGTTAGTATCTTTGATGGCTAAGGTTGCTGAGGTTTTACTGGTATAATTTGTGCTTTAGATCAGAAAAGAACAATACATAATTACCCCACCAATCTTTTGCCTTTTGATTTGAGGAGGAATTTTTTTTCTTTTTTATATTGGAGCAATGAACTGGAATTCGTTATCATACCAAAAAAAAGGACTGGAATTCATGAAATATTTCTCCTCCTTTTTGTAAAATCAGGAATTTACATCATCAATCTTGGTAAAACTTGGGAGAAACTCCAGCTGGCGGCTAGGGTCATTGTTGCCATCGAGAACCCTCAAGATATCATTGTCCAGTCAGCAAGGCCGTACGGTCAGAGAGCTGTCTTGAAGTTTGCACAGTACACAGGTGCTCATCCCATTGCCGGGAGACACACACCCGGTACCTTCACCAACCAGCTTCAAACATCCTTCAGCGAGCCCCGCCTTCTTATATTGACAGACCCTAGGACAGACCATCAGGTTAATCAATCACTGTTATGAGCTTTTATATAAGCAAAAACATATGGAGTCAGTTGTGAAGAGGCCCTATGGTTGTTAATCCCCCTCAATTGATTTGTTGTTTGATTTCAGAGATATTTAGTCAGCTGTGGAGTGTCCATGTATTCTTTTTCACTTGTTATATATTACCATTGACTAATATACGGATTATTAATTTGTTAAATTTACCAACAGCCAATTAAGGAATCCGCTCTTGGGAACATTCCAACCATTGCCTTCTGTGATACTGATTCTCCAATGCGGTATGTTGATATTGGAATTCCTGCAAACAACAAAGGAAAGTTCAGTATTGGCTGTCTCTTCTGGCTATTGGCGAGAATGGTTCTCCAGATGCGGGGTACTATTCCTCCTGGGCGCAAATGGGAAGTGATGGTGAGATTGTAAACCCTCGGTTATTAATCATGAAATTTGTCATTTTTCTTCCCTTAATAGAAATAATTTTATGTTCTTATTCCCTTGTGTGAAAATTATTACTCAATTTTGCAGTAGGAAAATTTGAGGATTGTTCTGCTTGCATATGAGATATCGATTTCGATATTTATCCCTGCAAAATCTCTTCTTTTTTTTTTTTTTAAGAACTATGCCCTTCAATAACGTAATCTCTTGCACATATGCACTCTCCTAAGAATTGGATTACTTCGCACCTACATGAGACTCCAAATTTTATAGTGGTATATATGTAATAGATGGTTTTGCAGAGTTATATACATGAATACACCCACATTTTTTTTCTACTCATTCAAGGTTACCCCTTTTTTTTTCCCTTTTTTGAGAACTCTAATAAAGTTGGTGCCGTCTGTAGGTGGATCTCTTTTTCTACAGAGACCCTGAGGAAGCGAAGGAACAGGAAGAAGAGGAGGCTCCCGTTGCCCCAGAGTATGGCGCAGTCACCGAGTTCACAGGCATGGGGCCGACCGACCAGTGGACTTCCGACCAGTGGGTTTCTGATGTTGGTGCTGTACCTGCTGCTGCTATTCCCGCGGTGCCTGCTGTTGATTGGGCCACAGCTCAAGGTTAGAACTTCTAGTACATTCAGTTTTGTCTCTGTCCCCTCCATTTTTTCTGGCATTTTTTCTTTAATAGCTGTG
This sequence comes from Ananas comosus, assembly GCF_001540865.1. Lineage (NCBI taxonomy): Eukaryota > Viridiplantae > Streptophyta > Magnoliopsida > Poales > Bromeliaceae > Ananas > Ananas comosus. Next base: position 1,705,255 of record NC_033621.1, read on the forward strand.
GCCAACCTAACTAGAATTTTGTCAGTAAATTGGACTCTAGTCTTCTATACTGCTTATGTACTATCGAAAGAACCTGGTGGTGATGGTCTGATTTGGTGGGTGGGGAATTTTACCTCAACTTAAAATCTGTTGGACTTTTTACCTTTTAACACATCTAACAGTAATCAAATTGGTTTTCTACGGAGAGAAAAAAAAAATCGAAAAGGCATTATTTATGGAATGAATCTATGGATTTCACTGAAACTAGATAAATTGTAATTTGTGGTGAATCTTTTGCATATGCAGCCCCTGTAGCTGGAGATGGATGGGATGTTGCCGCGGCACCTCCCGTAGATGGTGCTGCTCCCCCAGTTGTTCCTTCAGGTTGGGAGCCTGCTGCGCCCGCCGCCACTGGCTGGGAGTAGGGAAATGCATCGTCTTTCCGTCGAGCTTCATTTTTTTTAGATACTGTTTGAGTGGCTCTTGTTTACCATGAATTTTGACTTCCCAGTGCGAACTATCTACCAGTGGCCGCATTTCTCTTCTTTCTTTTGCTCTTTTAGACATGGATGTTAGTAAATTTTGGTGATGTATTTTGAGGTAGGAAGTAATTATGGTTTAACGCGTGCTAATTTATTTCTAATTTATTTCTTATTCTTATATGGTCATCTCGATTAATGAAATGATGCTACATGGAATCATTAGTAGGTGAGATGTTGTTTCTATTTTGAATGCTTAAAGAAGGATGCAATCCTTCAATCAGATGAGTTGTCTCTTATAAATTAAATTTTCCACTACTTTGCTCATACCATGCTCTCTTCCCATTGGGAGTTAATCTCTCTGGCTCAAAGTATAGCCACTGATATTGTAAATGGATTAATAATAAGTAATGAGTTTGTGCCGGAATATTATTCATAGTATGAGACCCTTTATTTTGTGATCATTAGATGTCTAGGGTTGAAAGGGTAGTTGGTGTAATAATAATAATAATTCAAGGATGAAAAAGTGTATAGTATGGACTATTAATAGTATTCTAATTGAACTCATAAGTAACTATGGTATAAAACAAATTTGTAATCACCACAATTTTCCTCTAGATTGCAATTGGCCTTCAAATTCGATTCAGTTGTGGCCAGGTCACCAGATAAACCCATAATACAAATGGGATAATAAAGTAAACAAGTCTCACCCAAAAAAACAAAAACCAAGAAATTGTTAAATGGCTTATTTTATATGTAGTTTAGATGATAATAGAGTCGCAACAGAACAAAGACCCAGGAATCCCTCTATTTCCGTTGAATCTTAACGAGGAAAGCATAAATAATATTAGACTCTTATTAATCTCAGATGTGTTGGGGATGTAGCTCAAACGGTAGAGCGCTCGCTTTGCATGCGAGAGGTACGGGGTTCGATACCCCGCATCTCCATGAATAATTCAAGGTGCATTTTTTACATTTTTTCATTATTATTATTTTGTTGTCATCACCTCACAGGCCACCACCCAAAACAGAGCTATCCACTCTAACACATTGAAAAATACTAATGGTATTAATTTGAAGGTATTATTACATATATCTTCAATACATTTATCTCCTTTAACACACACAACAACTGTGATAATCAACTAGACAACTGAACATAAATACTCTCAAGTAAAATAGCTCGTGTCTATCATACGTTTATTGTTATTATGATTATTATCATTACTATTATTTGGAGGCGATGAGCCTTTATTTATAGAAAGCACAGTTGATCACATAAGCGACTTAATCCTGTCCCCTTCAGTGTGCACATGATTCCTGGAGATGTCCTTTATCCTAGGGCAACCGCAGAGCGCCATGGTTAGTTCTAGCTCATTCTGAAGCATTTTGATCACCCGCTTAACACCGTATTCTCCCTTCGCCGCCAATCCATAGACAATGGGCCTGCCAACCTGCGGTATTACAACGCGACTCATCAGTATAAATTGCAAAAGTATAATATAATAATTGATCATGAATATAGTCATGCGTTGGCGATCAAGGTATGTTGTAAGTTGGTGTTAGTGATGGAGAAAAGGAATGTGGTACTCTTTTTATTATCAGTTCTATATGCATATGAGAATCAATTTTGAAAACTGGGGAAACAGTACATTACCATAACAGCATTGGCACCAAGTGCTAGTGCCTTGAATACGTCGGTTCCACGCCGGATTCCCCCGTCAAGTAAAACAGGAACAGCTCCTGATACAGCTTTTACAACCTGTTTTCCCGACAAGTTGTATAAAGTTTTTTTTTAAAAAAACAGCTGCTTAATTTAATGCTTTATTAGTAAGCTGGATCTATATCAACAGAAGATATTTGAAACGAAAAAGATCGTTTAAAAATCTGCTTGAAATGCCTGATGATCAATAGATTGATCAAACTTATCTCTTAGTTTCGGTAGAAGCATTACCTCTTCAAGAACAGATATTGTAGCTGGCGTATAATCAAGCTGGCGAGCACCGTGGTTGGATACCACTATACCGGATACTCCTATTTCCACTGCCTTTTTGGCTTTTATGTTTTTGAAAACATTAAAAGGTCAATTAGGCAACCAAGTTATGTCACTGGTCAAAAGAGAAGAAATAAATGAGGAACGATTGCATACCATCTTCAGCAGTGATAATACCCTTTAACAAAATAGGCAAGTTGGTTATAGATCTTAGCCATTCTATGTCCTGCAAATGTTTATAGTTAGTTAACACCAATGAACAATAATTTAAGCGAACATTAAGAAGTAAGTTGAAAAATGGTTATTTTAAGTTTTAAGATGTTTGCATCGAATGCACCTTCCAACTCAAAGAAGGGTCCAATGTTTGAGATGCAAATGCTTCAAGATCAGAACCACCTTTCTGCAGTAAGTAATAAACAAGTAGAGCAGAATATGAATATAACAATTGTCCTTCTCAAGACTTTTTATGTATCAGGGATGCACATGATACTGAGTCAGTGAGTTTCTGCGTGCGCGTGCATGTTTAAGCCCCAGGAAGAAGCTGCCATGGTCCAGAACATATTTAAGCTACACATTTCAAAATGCATGATTGTTTTTACAAAACTGTATGTTACTGACAAATTAAGTGAACAGGTTTTACTCGTTCCACAGAAAACCTTCTCTTACATTATATTATATGGATGCTGCCAAGCAATCGCATATATATGTACTAGGAATATCAAGTTGACATGATGTTCAATTTAAGGATAACTTAAAATGGAAATATTTCAACGGTCGTAACTAACAATTCAATGCATTGAACTCACAGCATCAACATCCACCGACAATAAACCTTCAAGGTTTGACATCTTCGGTGGAACCATCCTGCAAAAGGCATCAACAAGTCAACAGAAGCTGAAATGCATCCATCCAATCGCAAGTTACGAACGAGCGACTCTTAGCCTTCGAATTGCGGAAATATATCTGGGTTCCATTGGCTAATAATTTAATACCGAATCTTCTAAACCCCGCCTTCAATAGTTGAAATACTTTCGGGAGGTTATGCTTCGCAATGGAGAAAAGAAAAAGTGCTCAACTTGTTTCTGATATCCGCCTCCCGCCGGCCCAGCCTGGGGGTGTCAACTGTCAATACAATAGCCTTGAAGCCATTCTTCTCGGCTCTCCGCACCAACGTAGCCGAAACATCTCGTCTTTTGAATACCTATTGATAATACACAAACTAACCCTCTATGAACAGCAGAGCGAATAGAGTAGATAACGAAAACGGACGTATAGAGGACTTGAGCATTGACCGTACATACAACTGAAAGAAGCGAACGGCACTGCAACTAGAAGCAACCTCCTCTACGGTGTAATTGGATGAAAAGGAAAGCACCTGGAAGGAGAAGGGCCCTCCTTACAACGCATTTATTCGTGTATAATAATGTACTAACATTCTGAAACTAGATTTACCATAATAGCATCACATGCCGCAGCAGCTCTCGCCGTCGCCTTCTCGCCTGAAAACAGAGATCACCGCCGACGAGAGATATATAAGAACCACCGAACTCGTAAATGATATACCACCTTAATTTCAAGAGCAATAAGATCAGGTTACGACCTTCGGGGTGCGCCAACTTCTGCATCCCGGTCGGCGCAACCAGGATGGGTGAGGACATGTTATAGCCCAGTAAGGTCGTCGACATGTCGATTTCGCTAACGTCTACGAGGATTCTCGGGCGCAACCTGTGAAACATTAATGCTTATCGAACGTGATTAAGCTGAATGACAGTTGTTTTGCTAGATCGAAATATATATATATATATGTAGTACTACTGCAGCGACAAGTATATATTATTACAGAATCCTTCCGAATGCTGCAGTATTCTCCCTCAAGGTATGTTCATCCTCTGCTCCGCCGTTAAAATAATCGTAGTACATCTTCGGAAGAGCTTGCTTGGCCAGTTGTTGGAACTCGCTGATGTTAACCGGTTCATCCTGCATGTCTATATAGCTCCTGCACAAATTAGATACTTGACTAGTACTAGTACTAGAGAACATGCATGCATATCTCTCACTGAGCATAATTAATAGGAAAAACTTCAAAAAAAAAAAAAAAAAACCATGTGGTTTCACACTTTTTTATTTTAGTACCCGATGATTTAAAGTGTATCAAGGTAGTACCGTGTGGTTTTTCACTTTATCACTTTAGTACCCTATAGTTTAAAGTGTATCAAGTTAGTATATGTGGTTTCGCACTTTATCACTTTAGTACCCTGTGGTTTAAAAATCACAGGATACTAACTTGATACAAAATTAAAACCACAGAGTACTAAAGTGATAAAGTGCAAAACCACAAGTACTAACTTGATACACTTTAAACCACAGGGTACTAAAGTGATAAAGTGCAAAACCACAAGTACTAACTTGATACACTTTAAATCACAGGGTACTAAAGTGATAAAGTGAGAAACCACAGGGTACTAATTTGATACATTTTAAACCACATGATACTGAAGTAAAAAAAAGTGAAACCACAATGGGGGTTTTTGAAGTTTTTCCTAATTAATATCTCACCATGTCTTCTTAAGTTGTTAAAGGAGAAAAAAAAAATTGGATTTTGAGTGAATTCATGCTTATTTTTGCCATTTGCGCGAGGGACTGTTGCGTCCCGCAAAATTTTTAATTTCCGTAAAATAATATAATATATTATTAATAGTAATTATATTTTTAAATATATTTTATAAATATAAAATATTAACTTTGATGCTTCTAATAAAATTGTAATTCAATCAAATATTTCAAATATACTCACTAGTTAAATAAAAAAAAAAAATTTGATCGCTATATATATTTTCATTAATTTGACTTGTTATATCATTATTGAGCAACTGAAAAAAAAAATTTAAGGAGAATGAACTCGCCCAATTATGAAAGCGAACCGACAAATTTAAACTAGACTAGATGGAAAATACCATATAAACAAGTCAAATTAATGAAAATATAAAAAAAAAAAAAAGGCTATTCTACTCAACCCATCTCACCCAGCCCATTTGAACCGATTAATCCAAAAGTAAAAAAAATAAAATAAAATCGATCGGGGTTTGAGAAGGACCAAACCTGGAGGGAAGCGAAAGGAGATCGACGCGGCTTCCGGGTTTCAGGAGAGAGAGAGAGAGAGAGAGAGAGAGAGAGAAAGAAAGAGGACTACTGCTGCTGCTACTAATCAATCACCGGACATTGTCGCAGTGCGAGGAGAGAGAGAGAATTTGTTTGTTTGCGTTTGGCGCTGATGCGCATATGAAACTAGTTAGTGCATAGAAACATTTATGCGAGTGGATATTGTGTGGTAAAAAAAACGCTTCAGCAATCAGATATGTACGAGGGTCGCAATTATTGTCTTTGGATTCGCATATAAAAGGTATAAAAAATTATTATATTAAATTATAAAAAAAAAATTCTGTTAATATTTATTTTTTTATTTTTTTATTATTAAAAAATTTATATTTTATCTTTATAAAAAATAAAAATATTTACAGAAAAATATGCTGTGATAAAATGATCAAATTTTTTTTCATCTTCTTTCGGAATAGGCGTGGATGGAGCGGTGGGTGAGGGCAAAGGTGAGGCGGCGGAGGCGGACCAGAACGTGTGTGTAGGGATGTCAACGGGTATGGATACCCGAAATTTTATCCGAATTCGAATCCGAATGAAACAGATATATTCGATGGATATGGATATGGATATGGATATGGATATCAAAAATAGAAACCCGACGAATATGGATTCAGATATGGATTTTGATTGTACCCGACCCGAACCCGAATTTGTTTTGTAATATATATAATATATATATATAAATTTGATGTTATATTTGAATTTGTATTTTAAAAATTTAGATTTAATATAATATATTTTGAAATATGGAAAAAAGAAATAATTGTTTCGGATTCAAATTTTCGGGTTCGGGTTTCGAATTTTTTGTCGGGTTCGGGTTTGGATATGAATTTTTAAAATCCGTCGGGTTCAGATTCGGGTCTCGGATTTGGAGTCGGGTTCGGGTTTGGAATTTTAAAAATTCGCCCTGAATCCGACCCGTTGACATCTCTACGTGTGTGTTGGTATGAACAGAGAAAAGGGCGAGGACAAGGCGGCGAGATCGGAGATCGATCACCGCCAAAACCACTAAAACCCTTGAATCGCTTCCCCTCTCCCTCCGTTCCTCTATTTCTTATTCCTTCTTGGGTTATCGCGGCGTGAAACAGTGCATTTTATACAGAGTATATGCGTACGAGTATATGACTGTTTTGAAGCGGCGCGTACCTCGTACGTGTGCATCGCACAAGAATATACGCCTAATCATTGCATGGACTGCGGTCATACCGGTTTATACGGATATTTAATAAAAATACTAAATTATACTTTATAGAAAACTTAATATTAAAATATCGAACATGATTTTTTTTTAACATTTACAAAAAAATTTCATTATAATTAGTATAAATCTCTATCATAAACAGTAATATTCAATTCGAAAAATCTATTAGTTAAATGATACCCGGGTCTATAGACCGCGGTTCATGCAAATTCTCCTCAGAAACGTAACGTTACATGGAAATTTTTGGGCCACCGCAGCTAAATCCAGTGCAAATGTATTGGGCCTAGTTTACGACATGGGCTATATATATTTGTTGTTTTTATTTGGGGCCCCAACTAATAGTTGCTTATTACGAACAATGGGCCTAATTTAAATTCCTATGAATTAAAGTTTGCATTTGGACTACTTAAATGAAATTAATGCCTAAACAGCTTGGTTAGCGTTTTTTTTTTTTTTTTTTTTTTGAGAAAAAGATAAGTGTTTGCTATTTTGCAATTTGTTTAGTCAATTTATTACTGCCAAATCTGATTTTTATTTGATTAAGCTGAGTCGGATTAGACTGAGCCAAACTAGTTGGTGTTTGTTTGGCTAGTAGAGATATATTTACAGGTCAAATCTCCGTTAGTTAGATTTGTTAACTTAGTTTGATTAATATAATAAATGTATGTGTTTAACTTTAAAAAAACACGTGTTAGACGAAAAAATCTTCAATTTGAAGCTCCACAAAGAAATGTATGTTAAATAAATGTATGTATCAGTTTTGTCTCTATCCAAGGTTTTAATCCTCCCCTCTCGGGTTTAAGAGATTTTTTTTAGGTTTTAGTATTAAAAAGCATCAAAGAAATCTTTAGATGAAGGCAAAACTAGTATTAAAAAGCATTCAAGAAATGTTTAGATGAAGGCAAAACTCATATGTAGCAGCGGATCGGAGGCTTCCTGACGAGGTGTGTCTCGTTAGGGCATTCGCATTGAAGATTTATCCTAGGGTTTTGCTCAATTATATTTTGTCTTTTAAGTCTTTATTGGCATCTAAAGTCAATCTTTAGGTCCTAATTGATAATCAGTAGTGGATTTGACACCATATGACAGAAAAATAATATCAGGAGAGATTACTTGGTTTGTGACAAACTGGGTCATCTCAAGCTCTTAAGATCCCCTACACCTCTGAATTGTTAAACCCTCAGTTTTTCAATATCATTGTCTAATCCCTGGTATCATTGTATCATTAACTCAATCATTGATGTTAAAACAGGAATGTATTGGTATGCAACATAGACCTTAGTAGGAGGATTAGACCTAAGAAACCATCCAAGATAACAAGGATGCTAAGAATGTGACTCGGCAAAACTTTGGTAAAAGTATACAAAACTTATCTGAACAATAGATCATTTTGAATCGACTATCAAAGTCTTCAAATTTTTGATTTTGCTAATTCAGCCTCTCAATTTATCTAAATTGAGTCAATCAAGAATACTTTAACTTTAAATTTTGAACTAATTTACTTACTTTAATTTTTATCATAGTTGTGAGAATTGAATAAAGAAAATACTGACTAAGTATGTAAAAATAAACGACAGATTCAAATTTTAAATTTAAAATAATGTTAAATAACTTAAATTAAAAAAAATTTGAAAGATTAGACAGTTAAATTAAAAATTTTATAAAATTAGATAGTTGACTCAAAATGGTTGGAATAAGTTTTTGTGCCTTGTAATCTTAAACATTTTATGGCAACACACCATGATTCCTCATCTGTCAATCAACTCACCTTGCTATCTTATCACATTGTGCAAATTTGCACATGCTTATTTTGAGCAAACAGTGCACGGCGATACAATCGAAGCCATGGATAAAAAGGGCACCATGCTTTTTAAATTTCCTTTAAAAGACAAAAGAAAAAAAAAAAAAAAAAAGAGCACGAGAAATGATACATCATACAATGTCCATTTGCTTTGTGGGTCAAAATTTCACTTGTTATGGCTTTCTCAAATGGTTGGCTATGTTTTTCGTTTATCATATCCTCCTACAGTGAACCCTGAATTGAGTAGAGAAGTTGTTAAAAAAAGAAAAAAACAAAAAAAAAAAAAGAGAAGGCAAAAGGGCAAACTAGCTAGCTTATGTATTCAATAACCTTCCGAATTTGTAGGTGGGAAAAATCATATTCTTAATTAGTTGCATATTTTGTCTCTCTTTTATCACCAACAAAATAAAGTTTTCGAGTGCAAGACAAGCATAACTTAATTGGCTTTATAAATTCCCCGCGATATATTATTGCTTGCACCTAGCCAACGATGGTGCGCGCACTCCAGATAATGAATTTCATTAATTTTTTTTTATGTAGTCGTAAAAATTAAATGCAGAAATAAAATAGAGAGCAGATCAAACCAAAGTACATTCCATCGCTAACGAATGTTATATAAGATTATTGATCAATTAACATGCAATATTGGAAACTTGGTGAAACAACATATAACTCTTATTAGAAACCAGATAAGATTATTGGAGCTCATCCACCAATTTAGGAAAGCTCCCAACAATTCGAGCAGCCTCATTTTATTACATGCCCCAGTTTTTGTTCCCTTGGAGATATCTCCAGGTCCCATAAAAAGTAAATATACTTCTATAACATTAGCCAATTAATTGATGGTCCACATAATAACTCTCATTTATTAATGTAGCTAGGAATAGCAACCAGAATGAGAGGCATTTAATATCTCACACAAGTTTGTGTCCATTTTGTTGGCTTAAATGGGTCAGCACATTCTACTCTGTGGCGGGAGGTCATGTTAGGCCAAATCATATTCGAAATGATGTGAGACTGGTTGAGCCGAGTCACAATCGAGATATGTGGGCGCTAAATGAATTGATTGCGTATTTTTAACAGCTCGAACTTTTAGAATTAATTATTAGTGCCAACGATTCGACACAGTTGACATTTACTACTTCAGAAATGACCTTCTGTATAATACAAACAATAGTTTATGAAAATTAATTTAATTAGTAAGCCATTTGAAGAGTAAATATTTATTTAAAGCCAAAATTTTGTTACCTAGTCAAATGATCAAGTTTTTAGTAATCAGCATAGAAATATACTCCCAACACTTTTCCTCGTGCGCATGGTAATTAAAAACTAGACTAGCCAACTCAAATATCATATTACTTAAAAAATTGATTTGATAGAAAACAAAAAAAAAAAAAAAAAAAAAAAAAAAAACTCTGAAGGAGCCTTAATTAACAAGTTTCAAACGTGCATATTTATTCTCTTATTATCTAATATATTGATATTGAGATCCCAAAGATACCATCTTTTCATACTTTTTGTATCTATTTGTTCCAGTCATATATATCTACTTAGCCCTCATACCTGTAGAAAGCAAAATTTTGATTCCTTTAAACACATAATTGGTACTGCATAGCCCTCATAAATGCAAATGGATGTACGGATACTAATTGTAGGTATTGAGATCTCTAGATCTCCGTAACACGTATCCGCAGCGGAAGAAAAATAATATACAATCCATTATCTTTATGTTATGTGACGTATAAGAAGCATTTTCTTTTTTTCCCAACATGTTAACTTGAAAGCTTAATTTCGTACATAAATAAGCACTTCTGCAAACTCCCTTACCAGGAGAGTAATATATTTGCTAGTTCGAGAAAAAGTCATTTTTGCAACCATGCAGCACTGCACCTTATAGAAGCAAATTTGTAGGTCATGTGTTTGCCTCACTTTGCGATAATTTTCTGGCTCGAAAAGTATAAATGAGACATTTGATAAATAAGGTAATATAAAGTTTTCATTGTGAAACTAATCGCCATGCTATAATCCAGGTTCGGTTTCCATTTCAGACAGAACGAGTGCGTATCTACAGCATTCGAGCATCTAAAAAAATCTGTAATTTACCGACCGTCTTTAGAGCAAGTGGCAAAAGGCTTGGTGGTTGGTACCCGAGACCCAAGTTCGAATTCTAGTTGATTCACATTTCCAGCTAAGTTTATTTTTAAATGCTACCTATCTTAAAAATAAAGACAAAAAAAAAAAAAGAAAAAGGTCTAGCACTATGCTACTATTTTCATTGAACTAACTGTTTGCCTCTAAATTAGAGTGGGTTTCATAAAATATCTTAAAAATGTACCACATGCAACCAAACAATCAAAGTGTACGGGCTCTTCCACCATTGTAATAAATATATATCCCAGTAATTAAAACATTACATCGTACATAATAAAATATATTGGGCTTATCACCCTATTATAAATAGATAGACATTTAAGGCATGCTTGCAGTTGCATATAATTAAATATAGAGTACATGTACGAAATTTTTGTTATATATTGACAACATATTATCATCAACATATTATTAAAAAAAAACTTGATTGATTTATACATGTATTTTAAAAATATAAAATTGAATTACTAAAAACTTAGGAACCATATATTAGCATAATCTATAAACTACTATTAAATTTCATAGCATTCAGTCCACCTGGCAGGACCCACCTGTCATATTAAGCATTTAATTGGAGGCCTGTTATTGTATAATAATTTGATTGCATGTTGAAAATTTTGATAGATTTGTTTATATTAGGATTTAGAATTTTTGAAATGATTAATTATTACGCAGTCTAACGTCATACTTGGTGCAATCTAATGAATACATTAAAATTTATTTGCTAAATATATTTCATATTGTTTCTGATTAAATCTATACGTCACTACCTATATAATAAGACATCTATATATAGTTGTCAGAAATAGATGTGATTTGATAATTATCGTGATGCTTGTCTTAAAAATTGAAATGTTCAAAAAAAATATTCTTTATACTTTTTAATATACTTTAAAATTACTAAAATTTTTAAAATAAATATATATGTTATACTCTCTACAAAATAATTTATAAAAATATAAGGATCTAAAATTTAGAATTTAAATTTTAAAAAATATATTTATCCATCGCATCGTGCGGGTTACTATACTGGTATACTTAATTACTTTATGTGCTTTTCTGAGAAGCTACATGAGACTCCTGAGCCCTGATACCACAGCCCAAGCTCGATTACTTCTTTTGCACTACAGTAAAAAATAACAATAATAAATCAAAAACTTTCCAAAAGAGATTAAAAACAAAAAAAAAAAAAATCAAACCTGCCCATCATTCTCGGATTGGAAAAGTCTAAGTTGTTCGGCTTGGTGCGAATAACGGGATCAGGGCCCGTTTAGGTAAAAATTAATTTTCGACTGCAGTTTATTTGATAGAAAGTTAAAAATTTTAAAATTATATTTATTCTGAACTACATTTACTTTTACGCTAATATATAGAACAGTTAAGAAGTTTATAATGCTAATTTTTTTATTATGTTTCCTATTTTTCTTTTTTGAACAAATTTAATTTACAATCTATTAAACAACAGCAGTAAGTATTTAGGTTTCGTTTAGAATTGCGGATAGATTGGTTTACATGCAGGGAGAAAATACGATGAAAAAATATCCTATTTGTTATCGCGATAAGTCGATTATGACATATTTTCTACAGTCCCGCCGGAGAACACAGAAGAACATTTCTATATATTTTATCTAACAGCGTAAGATAGAACTCAGTACCAGAATGCCTGTTCCCTGTTCGGAGGAGCACACTGGGTGCAATCTCTGGTGAGACGACAAACGGACGGCGGTGATTAATGGACGAGGAATAATTGGACGGTGGATGTGAGGACAGTGTTATCCACTACCCAACCACCCTAAAATGTTGCGTGGCGGAATCGGATTTTTACCCAACCCGACCCAACCACGGGAAAAACAGGAGTTAGTACTTGATGGACACGAATAATAAAGCTAAAATAGCTCCAAATCCGCATCACTTCGAATGATGGGACAAATCAGCACGGTGTCCTTAAATACAATTTCTATTATTTAATTTTTTAAAAAAATTTAAATTCATCTTATATTAGTCAATTACACTAGATAAATAATGTTAAAATTTATAAAATTGGCAATCTGAAAAGCTCAAATATGGCGAATTAAGTTTAACAATGTTGATCGTTAGTTAATTCGGATGGCTTAATTTGAAAAACAATATAGAAGTAAACGCTTTTATTTACTTCTAAAAAATGATCTAGTTTTTTTTTTTTTTTCTAATTTCGCCGTTCTAAGTGACAAAACACGCATTTTAAATTTTCTTTTTCAAATGTTAAAATCCGGTAGAAATTGTCAATAGAGAAACATGTGGTGAGAGAAGTATTTCTCGGATACCTATCTAGTCAACATTTTGAGGGATTTTGAACCATTCAAAAATCAGAACAGATGCATCTGGATTATATATATTTTTCCAAGGCTTAATTAATTACACAGGATTTTTTTTATTTCCTACATTGTATTTTGTTTTTTCTCAAGACATCAGCAAACGTTGTTAATCTTTATTTAAAATAGTAAATTTGGTGATGATAATACGAAAATTGGTGAAAAAATAAAAGCCCAGTGATATCCTTCAAAAAGTAAATAGTATAAAATAGCAAATAAAAGTAAACTTGAATTACAGCAGACGATTGTTGATAGTACGAGAAAGATAGTATATTATTCAGTAAGTTCATTTAGTAGAATCATACATTTGAAAGAAAAAAAAAAAGTCATCATAATACAGTAAATAAAAATAATACTAAAGTATAATATAGTAGGATTGTGATTTAGCCTGTTTTCAAATTAGGTCTTAATCACCGGCTGTTCTAGCGTAAGTTGCATAGTATTTAATGAATTACATTCGAGATTCTAAATTTTAAAATAGCGATTTCATATTTCCGGCTAAGCTCATTTTTAAGAAAATAAATGAAATGAAAACATACTGACATTGTTTCCAACCTTTTTTGAAACTAACTGACCGTCCCTAGAGAAGTGACAAAGAGTTTAGTGGTTGATACCCGAGGTCCCAAGTTCGAATCCTAGTTGATTCACATTTCTAGCTAAGTTTATTTTTAAATTAGATAAACGAAGCGAATAGCATATTACCAATCTCAAAAAAAAAAAAAAAAAACTCTGAAACTAGGGCTTCATCCTTGCACATGTTTTTAACATGTTCCTCTTAATTGGTGCCAAAATTTTCTTTCGTGCTCAATCTTCTCAGCCTCACGGAAGTTCTTAGCCCACTTGTGGCTCTCACCACCTGTTTGGATGGGAGTACGTGAGGGATGGAGCTCAAATGGTACGTTGAAATCGCGTGTCCGACGACCCAAAATGCCGATGTGGCTGACGTCGGTCCAAATCTAAATTACAGACATATAGACTAGAATTATCGTGAGATTCTATCTCATGCTTCTGGCTGGTATTCAGCTCTAATACCAATTATAACAATTCGATCAGCTAACAATAATTATTCGTTGAATTTAAATCACTAACTTAAAATGTTTAAATCCAATTATTATTACTAACATATAAATTTTATATATTCTAATTAAAATTATTTTTTTGAATGATGTAAGATTAATATTGGGACGGTACAGCCAGAGAAATAATGGCAACTTTACATGAGACGGACGGAGCGGGTGTCAAGTCGAAGTACGAATCACTCACCGGCCACTCCCGTGCACTAGAGATAAAAGGCATCAAAGCATGCCTAGTTTTAACGCAGTGATTTTAATAATTATGGTCGACATTATGAATTTTGTGAATATAATTTAAGTGCTTATGTATAATTCTGATATGTATTTTTTAATTCTTAAATAGTGAAAATACTGACTATAATTATAATTTATTAACTTAATTTAATCAATTTTTTATGTCTAATTTATGTGTAGTCAAATTAGATATGTTCGTGTCGCCACCCGTAGAAGTCGAAACTTCATATTGAAAAGGGTTTGTTGGTTTGTATCCGAGTTTTAAGTTTGAAGCCGTGGATAGTACTGTACCTTTCTCTCTCGAAAAAAAAAAAAAATATATATATATATATATAGGGACCCCCTCAACTATAGGCGATTCTGAAAGAACCCTCTCAACTATTCTTTTTTGATTGAGATCTCTCACTTTTCAGTTTTTTAAAATTAGGTAATTTTGGTTAAAAAAATTAGAAATTTATCAAATTTATTAGTAATTTTACTAAATTTAGTAACTACATTTATTTTTCATCAAATAAAACTAAATTAACTATCAGGTAATAATCAATAAAGTTAGACTTTTAATTTAAGTAAATTTAACAATTTAAATTGAAAAAAATAAGAGTTGAGAGAGTCTAAATTAATAATAAAAAAAAGATAAAAATGTAAATCTTATCTCAACTATCACCAATTTTGATTTAACTATCAAACTTTTAAAAATTTTGGTTCTCTACCTAAATTTTAATTTATTTTATTTGAGCAAATTAATGAAAAAACTTCAAAATTTTAATAAGTCTTTTATCTTAAGAGACTTAAATAATATATTTTATGTACTTTATTTAACTACAAATTTATTAAAGTAAATAATTAGCTTAAATTTTGTAGTAGAAGAGCTATCAAATGAATTAAGTCAAGCAAACAGAAAGGTTGATACTAAAATCAAAATTTTACAAGGTTGAATAGCATAATCAAATTGCTTACAATTCAGGTAAGTTCTAAACAATTTTACTAAAGAAAGATAAAACGTACAGAATGTATCTAAATTGTGAACAATTTTGAATTGACTATCTAGTCTTTCAAAATTTTGATTTTACTCTCAAACATTTCAATTTGTTTGATTGAGACAGCCAACAACACTTTAACTTCAAAATTTAATTAGTATATATACTTCACACAATTCTCGCAACTATTATAAATTTATTAATACTAGTAATTAGCTTAAATTTTAAAGTTAAGATAATGAAGACTAATTCAAATAAAACAAACTGAAAGGTTGGATGGCAAAATTAAAATTTTGAAAGATCGGATAGTCAAATCAAAATGGTTCATAATTTAAATAAATTCCATACGATTTTATTAAAAAAAATAATAGTTGAGATGACTATTTCAAAATTGTCCACAGTTGAGGGGGGTCTCTAAATAGTTTTACCATACAAAAAAAAAGAAGAAATGCTAAGTTTACAACCAAAAAATTGTAATTTCTATGATCTCTCTCATCCAAAAATTACAGATTTTTTTTATTTTAATAAAACATTCTAAATCTGTCTCTCATTTAATTATTACGAACACCTCCTCCGAATATAACCATAAACCTCTCTTTCGCTTATCTCTCCATCAACCAATCCCTTGATCCCATCATCCCATCCTCACAATCCCCATTTACTTTATTATTATTAACTATTGTATTTATTTAATAATAATAGTAATAATAATAATAATAATACTCACTGATCATTATTATTATTATTATTATTATTATTATTATTATTAATTTTTACATTTATTATGGTCCTCCTCTTTCTTTCTCTCTCTCTCTCTCTCTCTCTCTCTAGTTCCTTTTGTTGTACCCATTCTCCCCCTATTATATCATCACCACCACCCTTTTATATAGTCTCCTTTCTCTCTCCTACCCTCGCGCGAGCACTTGGCAATGGCTTTCGCCATTCCCTCTCAGATTCGCCCGAGCTCCCCCCCTTCCCCCTGAGATCGAAACCCTCCTCGATCGATCCCCCGGCCTCTCCTTCTCTCTCTCTTTCTCTCTCCTCTCCTCTCCTCTCCTCTCCTCTCCTCTCGGTAAGCTGCGTCTCGCTCTCTCGCTCCTCCTCGTCGACGGCGAAACCCTAGAGGTCGTGGTGGTCGCGGCAATGGCGGCGTCCGCCGTGGCGTCCCCGCTGTGCACGTGGCTGGTGGCTGCGTGCATGTCGGTCGCGTGCGGCGAGGAGCGCCCGCGGGGGCAATGGAGGGGCTCCGCGCTCGGCGGGGCCGGGCCGCGGCGGCGGAGGGGGCGCGGCGGCGTTGGAGCGGCGGCGGCGGCGTCGTGGATGGAGCGGCGGGATCCGCCGCGGAGGATCATCTCCGCCCTGTTCGGGGGTTCCGGGGGGATCCAGGGGCTCATGAGCACGTGCCTTGCCTTCGAGCCCTGCGCCGATTTCGTCCACGGCTCCACCAATGGCTCCGCCTCCTTCCTGGCCGAGCACCTCTTCGGCGCCACTCGGAGGCGGCGCAGGGCCGCGCGCTCCTCCGCAGCTTCTGGTGACAGCTCGATTCCGTTTCTTTTATTTTTTTTTTCCTCGCTACTTGTTTTTCTTGTCTTATCTCTTCGGATCAGTGCTTCATTCGTTGATTAGGATTTATATAATCAATGATTATACTATCGGGTTAAGGATTAAACTATAATTTAATTCATTTTTGGCTATTTAGGGTTGAGACAGTGGAAATTATAATGGATGGATTAGAAGGTTAAATTAGGTTCTAATTCGTTTCACATTGTTTGCGTGGGTTGGGACACTGGCGTTGCGTAGAGGGGTCTTTTGGCCATCCGTAACACCTAGCAGAGTGAAAATAACGGCAGGATATGTGGGTGAATAATTCCCTTTTAAGGATCTCGGCCCTAGAAATTGGCGCATGACCTTGTTTTTTACCGGGACTCCTTGAGGATTGTTCTCTTCCTCTTGTCTCTGGTAGTAGTAGTTTTTAGGGTGGAAGATTTCGGGTAAATTGGCTAAATATTTTTGTAGTTTATCTTGTCTCGCTCTTTTTGTTTGTTACTGTGATTATTTCGTTCATAATAATTTCTGAGGTTGATGTGAAGTGATGGTTAATTGCAATCAAATCTTAAAAAAATTTTGCCATCTCTGATCAGTTCCAAAAAGTCAAAACCTTCAAAAGAATGCTTCAAGCATATTTCTAGATACCATCCAATTAGAGAGACAAAGCAAAAAATTCTAAAAAAAATGAGAGAAAAGAAATTACGGTTTTAGTTACTTATGCTTTTAATGCTAATAATAGCTGTCAATTCTTCTGTTAATTTGCCATCATACTGATGATGAGGATGGTTAGGGTGATGATAGTAGAAATCGCTTGCTGGAACTGATGTTGCTAGATGCAGGAAAAGCTATGGCGGTTGCATTGCAACCTGAAAAGGAAGCTGTGGAGAAAAAGAAACTTGACACCAAACAGAGGAGGGTTGTTGTGACGGGCATGGGTGTAGTGACTCCACTAGGCCATGATCCTGATGTCTTTTACGATAATCTTCTTGCTGGCGTCAGTGGCATTAGTGAGATAGAGACGTTTGATTGTTCAAGTTTCCCTACGGTAAAAATCCACCTTAATCAAATATTCTATTTCTTGATTTATTTTTGCCATTTGGGCAAGGCTAAAATCTTTTTATAACTTTTGATATTAGAATTTCCTGTAGAGGATTGCAGGAGAAATTAAATCCTTTTCTTGTGATGGGTGGGTCGCGCCAAAACTATCGAAGCGGATGGATAAATTCATGCTGTACTTGCTAATTGCTGGGAAAAAAGCATTGGAGGATGGTGGAATTACAGAGGATATCATGAATCTTTTAGACAAAACTAGGTGTGGAGTTCTCATTGGGTCTGCCATGGGTGGTATGAAGGTAGGATTCTGTAATTAATTGTCCACATTGGTGAAGACATAGTATGCAGGGGGAAAAAATGAATGAACAAACTAGGTGGCTTTGATCGACACTGCTTTTGCTAAATACTTGTGTTCTTTCTTTCAATTTCATTTGGTTTTCGGTGCTATGCAAGCAGGTGTTTAACGATGCGATTGAAGCATTAAGGGTCTCTTACAAGAAAATGAATCCGTTTTGTGTACCTTTTGCAACTACAAACATGGGGTCTGCCATTCTTGCAATGGATCTGGTTGGTTAAAATGACCTGTTCTTTGAAAAATACTAGCATTCTATTGCTTGAAATATGAAGTCCTAAAAATGATGTTGCTTATGCTATCGTGTGTAGGGTTGGATGGGCCCCAACTATTCTATATCTACTGCATGTGCGACTAGCAACTTCTGTATTCTGAATGCCGCGAATCATATTAGAAGAGGTGAAGCTGTAAGTAGATCACTTCCGTCTCTTTCTTGGTATTTAATTGAAACAGGAATGGTGGTGATTACCTTTCTTCTTAACCTTGCAGGACCTGATGCTTTGTGGTGGTTCTGACGCTGCTGTCATACCCATAGGTACAGTTGTTTTATTTGTCCCACACAGTTATTCTATTCCTTCTAATCATATATCAATATTTTTTACTATCTGAAAAATAAGTATTTTGTTTGTGTGCTACAGGATTGGGAGGTTTTGTGGCTTGCAGAGCACTTTCACAGAGAAACAATGATCCCACAAAAGCTTCCAGGCCCTGGGATGTTGTAAGTAGCTCTAAAGTAAAATTGTGCACTTACTTACGTGCAATCCATCTAAATGTTAGGGAACAAGTGATAAATCACTTCACAAGAAATGTTGGTGACTATCTCATGCAAGATCAATAGTGGGCTGGTTGGTTGTAGACTTGTTGGAGATTTGCATTTTTGAGCACTTTGGAGTTTGAATTTCAGTAACTCTGTTTATCTATTCATGATAGGACCGTGATGGATTTGTTATGGGAGAAGGAGCTGGCGTGCTTCTGTTAGAAGAACTAGAACATGCTAAGGTTCTTTGGCTTTATATATTTACATATATATAGAGCTAGGCTCCTATAATATCTATAGTATCGAGACTCCGGTACTATAGTCTTATTTTCGATCTTAAAGTATTCAAATCAACAATCCACACCGTTAAAATTGATCTAGGATATTTGAAGTTTTTAGAAATAAAATTTTATATTTTTTCGACATAGTTTACTTTATAATCAAACCATTTTAAAATGTCAATTTTCAATGGCTACTATGGCGTGTTTGTAGTTTAACAGTGTAAAAGAATCTAAATTTATTCAAATTTTGATAGAAAATACTTTAAACTATCTAGATCAAGGTCAGCATCTTTGATCTTGAATTCAAAAGTCTTATTCTCAAATTTTAGAGATTGTTCAATTTTTGCTGTTTATTTTTGTATGATTTACTTACTAGGTAAATGATGTCAAAAAAAATAAAATTTTATTCCTAAGAACTTCATATGCCCTATATCATATTTAACATTGTGAATCGTTAATTTGAACACCCTAAGATCGAAAACGAGACTATAGTACTGCTGGAGCTCCGGTACTATAGATAGTATAGTAGCCACACTCCATATATATATATATATATATATCGAATTGCTTTGATGTGGCTTTTTTTTTTTCTTCATGTTAGTTCAAGCCTTAAACATTTCTACTTTTCTCTTTATGTTTAACAGCAAAGAGGAGCAGAGATCTACGCTGAGTTTCTAGGAGGAAGCTTCACATGTGATGCATACCACATGACAGAGCCACATCCTGAAGGTAAATGACATGTTGCAGTTCATGGCATACTTGCACTTCCTCTTTTCTTTTCATCTTATTTTCAACCTCTTGTTAATGATCTATGTGTCTTGTTGTTTGCTTAATATTGATACAGGGACGGGTGTTATTCTCTGTATTGAGAAGGCACTAGCAGAATCCGGGGTAGCCAAAGAAGACGTCAATTATGTCAATGCTCATGCAACTTCTACACCAGCTGGTGACCTGAAAGAGTATCAAGCTCTCATTCATTGTTTTGGGCAGAATCCTGAGGTATGTTGGTTGAATCTAGGAATACTTCTTCATTTTAATAAGCTACTTAACAAGATTCTGCAGCTACGAGTGAACTCGACAAAATCCATGACGGGGCATCTACTGGGAGCTGCTGGAGGAGTGGAAGCTGTTGCTGTGATACAGGTAAATCAAAACATTGTAGTATACTTATTTTTTTTCTTAACTCTGTGAAAAACTGAGTATCACCTCCTTGAATTCTGAGGTTGTTTCCAAGTTCTGTCCCTATAGGCTTTCAATTTTCTTTAGATACTCCTTAATCTTGTTTGCCCTGTCCCTTGAGAATTAAATAGATGAACATTCGGTACAGCAGTGACATTCCATAGAAACTTTGAGTTATAGCAGATTGCTTAAGAGACTGTTTGCTGCAGAGGGGAGCAAATTGTCCCAGATCATTAAGATTGGGAGCAAATGTCAACCGATTTTTTGGTACAATAACAGAAAGTTTCTCTTATGATAGTCTTGGAGAGTTTATCAAGTCGCTTGTTTGTTTCTTCTATTTCCATAGGCGCCACCAAAAAGAAATAACTGCTGTGGCACGGGGTTGTGCCGGAAACTTGCCGTTACGATATGTCATTGTGCGTGCTAGATAGTACCGATGTGTGCCGAACATAAAAATATATGTGTGCCAACACATAATGGCATGAAATATTTATTTTCTTTAGCAACAAATTATTCGAACTGTTTATTATATATATTTTATCAAATCTTTTGAACTTTATTGAGAAAATTACTTACTAATTTAAAGAATAGAGGGTTTTGAGCCCTGCCATCGGCACGGGGCCCGTATCGTGCTGATATCTTGTTGGCACGATACGGTACGGTGAATAAGGTCCGTGCCGATGGGCACTTAAATCCTTGGGCCCCAACCCAAGAGTCCCTGTATATGAGTCATTAGTTATTAAGTAGATGATTACTGATATTTATAGTTCAGCAGTATCAACAATAAGGGAATGCATGGAGTGAACTAAAAGAAACTATTGAAATCTACTGACTGTTTATGAAACATCTTCACTCAAAAGCATTAAAGTAATCTTAATGGACTAGCAGTTATAAGAAAAGATGTACCTTCGAACAAGTATAATCGCCTATTAACAATTGAAAGGACGCTGAATGTTGATGCTTACTACGATTCTTTTCATTTCAATATGAAATGGCAATTTTCGCACTAAAATACTTTTAATCCTAATCTTTTTAAATTTTCATACTTTTAGGACATATGTGATAAATGCTTACAATTCAGGATTCTATCATAGATTACTTTACAAGTTGACTTCCCTCTATGCCTAGCAATTGTATTCCAATCTTTACAAAGTTGACATTAGCAATGATCTCTTGAAATTGTACCTTACGTGTCATAATGTTTACTTTGTATTTGCAATGTGCATATCTAAATTTGCCAATTTTCAAGTTATCGCTATTTATATTTATCATAAAAATTTTATAGAAGTTGGAATGAAATAACCGTTATCCAGTAGTGGCGCATCGAAGTAGGTTCTTCAGAAAACATAGTTTGGATGTAGAAAAATGTCCCATGCTCAATAAGGTACAATTTTGTTCTGGTAGTCAATGAGAATACTTTTAGAAATTAGAATACTATATAAAAAGTTGGCATGGATGCATGAGGGATGTGTGATAGATGTGTGCAAGCACATTGTCTGCACGTCTGTGCTGCATCAGCTCAAGCAACTTGTTCAGTAAGCAGCTGAATAGTCATCACAACTTTTTTGCTGTGTCCATGTTTCACAGGTTACAAATTACTGTCAAAAGTTTCCTTGTATGATTGTGATGTTCAAATTACTTATTTAACAAGAATGAATGATCACATAAATGTAGAAATAATCAAGTGAAGTGCCTCGTTGATTTTGTGGCCGCTTTTGTGGCAGTGTATTTACATCACTACAATTATCAAACTTCGCAAGGCATCTCCCATGACCTGATTCTGTTCTGATTTTATTTTTGTGGGCATTTTTGCTTCTATGCAGGCAATACGCAAAGGGTGGGTCCATCCAAATATCAATCTAGACAACCCTGAGAAAAGTGTGGTATGTTCTCATTGTCCTTGGTTTTCATCACTTCACAGCGTTTTTTTTGGTTCTTGTTGAGTTAGTTGGTAAACACCAGCATCTAAGATTAGGATCAAAAGATACAGGTGACTTCCCAATTATTTATGAGATTAAAATTCAAGACGCAAGTTTTCATCTGTTATCAGTAGATCTCAGGAGGCAAGGAAAAGAATACTAGTGAAGCTTATAAGAAATGTGCATATTAGAATATCTTGAGATGGGATAGTAAATCACTTTCCTTTAATAAATTGATTCTGTAAAGATCTTTTTATATTGTAAGCTCTTTGAGGTTGCCTAAATTGGAAGTACGGATGTAGGATGCCAACGTACTGGTAGGATCAAGAAAAGAACGGCTGGATGTGAAGGTAGCGCTATCCAACTCCTTTGGCTTTGGCGGACACAACTCGTCGATCCTGTTTGCACCGTACAAGTGACCGACGTTTGATACTCATGGAATACTTGGTCAAGAGGCGTAAGAGCCCTAGGGCTTTTTCTGCTGTTATTGTAGGATTCTAATGAATCAAAGCCGGGGGATCTTTTTTTTGGCATAAATTGTAGCCAAGAAAAGCATTGGGCCCGCCTCTGTGCTTTTTGAATTAGATGTTCTTGACAGACAATGTAATGTTTTTGAGAAGCATTAGGCCGTATAAGTATTTCACCGAGAATGTGGGAAGGGGCTGGCCTTTTCAATTTCGTAGGCCGATATTTGTTTTTTCTGGTTGTTGGATCGGCGCTCTAAGAGATTACTCTTTTGATCCCTTTTGTTTGTTACTTCTGCATGCTGCAGCGCCCAAACTGCAGATAAATGATCACATTTACATTTGAGTGGGCTTGATCTAGGACTTGTGGTATTCAATGAATTCCTTGCGGTCGAGCCTTTTTTTTTTCTTTGACTTCTTGTGGGCTGAGTTGATAGAACATTGGGGGAGGTTATCGACAACCAACTAGTGATCACCTTAGGTTGTGATAAAACATTGGTTGGAATAGTGTGTGAATGGCATGTCATATGTATGAATTTACTGTTGTCTGTCAAAACATCTTGGCAACCCTCATCAGGTAAGAGCAAGTGAAACGAAGTATGGCGCTGATTTTATTTCAATAAAGTAAGATCAGGACTATGTCTGCTTTTCAACAGATGTTCTCCTTGCATTTGCTTCAGTTACACTCATTCATGGGTTAGGGTTTCATTAACCCTATCTTATTCTTTCTTTTTCTGCAGTTACATTGTTCTTTGCTATCGTCATTCAAGGTTATTTTGGTTTTCATCTTGCTCTTAAAGCATTTTTCTGTTTGCTTAACTTATCCTCCCATGGTAAGCTGTCGAGTTCATTAAACTCGCCGCCGAGTGCAGTATGTTCCAATTCCGCGGCACCAAAAATACCCAAATGAGCGTGCCAGTTCCGAGTCCCAGCGAGGACTTAGAACACAAGTGTAGAAAAGCTACGGTCGCAACACCGACCGAATCATAGAAAACAAAATTTGCTTGCTAACCCACCCACATTCACAATGAACGTAGCAAAGACGATGATGACATATTTCCTATTTTACATATTATTAGGTTTCATCATTCCAACCTTCCCTCTTCCTTCCGTCGATTTGTTGACCTTAATCACGACTTAGTATGATCTCATCTTGCTGTCCATTACTAACTAGCTACTAAAACACTGTAACTGAGACCGCAAATTTGATTAAAACCTCTTTCCCTGCCCACTTAGCAGGGAGCATCAGAACAAATACATTTTTTAAGCTTCTCCTATTTCTTTCTTTGTTAACCTTTATACAGCAATAATACTGAAATTAATTATCATCTGTTTAGGTATAATATTATACCACTCATTAACGTCATTCTCAAGAGTGGTTCTAGGAATAACAATCACAAATAATCGCTGCTTTAATAATTAGTACGAGTTTATTTATTTATTATAAATCGGTGAGGATTGATTGGGGCGGTTCGCATGCTAGTCTTCTTATTAATAAATATAAGATTCTATATAAATAGGACGATAGCAAATAAAATAATTTGATTAATGTGTTGTTAGTGTTTGGTTGGTCGAGTTCAAATTAACATACTTGGTAAGTCACAGCCTATATTGTTTGATGTACAAAGTGCAAATTTTCTAGTTCCCTCTTGTTATGGAATCGCTCGGCAAATTTAATTAGCACACTTCGCGCAATTTTGCAACTATAAATTAACTAAAATAATTAGTTTAAATTTTAAAGTCAAAATAATATTGACTGATTCAAATCAAATAAATTAAAAAATTAGTTAGTATAATTAAAATTTTGAAAGGTTAAATAACCGAATTAAAATAGTTCATAATAAAAATAAATTTGGTACACTTTTGCCTTAATTAAATTAAATCAAAATTGGAAAAAAAAAAAACACTACAGTAAGAGAGCTAACATTTTTGACAGGAGAAAGAGTGAAATTGCCATTTTATGTTTCAAAAAATCACATAACAGGGAGCGTAGTACAATATACACCGCCTAAACGATCCCATGTCCAAAAAATAATAATAATAAAAATAAATCAAACTAAATTCCCTTGGATTTCCCGTTTTACCCCTCCATTCCTCACCCCTGACCCCACAACCTTACGACGTTACCACTTAACGCCGTCCGGTCCTGGTAACGGTACCACCCGAGATGGGGATCCCCTCTCCTCATCCTAAACCCCGTCCATCCCGCTAACGGCGTTTCGCAGGCAACCTCACTGACGCCGTCATCCCCTCCTCCTCCCTCTTCCCGTTTTTCCTCCTCGTCCCGCTCGTCGCCGTTATCCTCCACGTGGAAGTACGTGGTGAACCTCCCCCTGGGGGTCCCCTCCCCCTCCACGTGGCATCTCGGCGACCGATCCACGTGTCCGGCGACCGAGGGCCCCGGCGGGGCGCGCGACGCTCGGGGGCTGGCGACGGGAGTGGGAGGAGCGTCGGATTTGGAAGCGACGGCCCTGATGCGCCAGAGGCCGAGGCGACGGCGAGCCACGCCAGGAGCGGGGCGGCGAGGGCGGCGGCGTAGCGGCACGCGAAGGCCTCAACCGAAGCTTCTACCGCAGGATCCATTTCTTCTAGAAGGTTCCAAAGCGCACACTTCTACCACACTAGAGGAGGAATTTTAGGGGGTGGGGAATTGGGGAGGAACGATGTTGGGGTGGGTGTTTTTATTTGTAAAGATGGGGAGCGGAGAAGACGAAATCTGGGCCGTTGGATTCGGGGGGGGGTCGGGGAATCGCGTGGGAAGATGCCGAGAATCGAAGCGGTCGACTTGTTCCGATTGGAGGATAATGCGACACGTGTCACGCTTGCATATGTTGATTGTGAAGTGGGCCCGGACGGAGTTGTGGTGATGTGCGGCGGAGCGATTGGACGGCCCGGATGCTGCTGGATGCATGTGTGCGTTGTGGGGGAGGAGAGACTGTTTGTGTGGCTACACGTCAGTTGGGGCCCACCCAGCTGAGAGAAATTATTATTATTATTATTATTTATTATTTATTATTATATTCCAATTAAATTAGTAGTTAAGGTTTCTTTGCTTTCGTTGATCACATAATGTACGGAGAGAAAGTATGATAAAAAAATATTATGTTTGTTTTCGTATTGTATCCAGCATGTCGCGATGATTCGGTTATGATATATTTTTTACGGTATTATCGGAGAACGTAAAAGCATATTCTTATCTACTATTATCTCAACTCCATTTTATCCAATAATAAGTCTTAGTTTAATTCTCATGCCAATTACTTATTCTAGGAATTGTATTTGTATGATTAAATGCTAAACAATTATAGTATCATTAGTGACATTTTAGGTTATTGGAAAACTACTAAATATAAAATTTAAGGGACAATTATCAAATACATTAAGAGCAAGAGGCCCAAAATTTAGAAACATGAATTTTTTATCCTAAAATTAAGCTTTCCAGAGAAATTCAAAGAAATAATTCAAACTTCGACACAAAATATACAAAAACTAGTCATAGCTAAATAAAGCTCTCCATTTATGATCACAGATATATAGATTGCATTGCTCCTAAAAGACTAAAAGAAAGTTAATATTATCCCTTTAGTTTTCTAAGTGATAATAATTTGCCGTATAACCGGCTGTTCCTAGCACAAGTAGCAAAGGATTTGATTATTGATATCCGAGATCATAAATTTGAATTCTAGTTAGATTTACATCTCCAACTAAATTTATTTCTAAATGAAATATACGAAGTGGTTAACATACTATCTTTCTCTCTTAAAAAAAAAAAATTGCCACATAATTTTACTAGTTTTCAAAAAAATGAAAATAATACATCTCTGTATTGTTCCTCTCCGAACTTTTTGGCTTAGCATGTAGCGTCAAAAAATCCTTGGCATAACAACTAACATATGATCTCTGTTAGGCGGATCGGAGACGTAGAAGGAAAGTGGACGAATTCTGCAACTCTAAATGAATCCTTGTCTTAAATTTTTTCGAAGTCAAGTTGTGTCAATTTCTGTAGCTAATTTTTTTTTCATATATGACTGCAGTAGACAGTGTTTTTTTTTTTTTTTTTTTTGTTTAAAAAAATGTGAGAGAAAACTTATGGAAAAGTTACCCGCAGTCTTCACAAGCAGGCTGTAGGCTCAAGAACTAATGATGTGCGCCAGAAAAGTCTGGTGATTGTGCAGAAAAATAATAGCGCAAGTAAATTAATAAGCAAGTGTACCACCATTGAGTATCTCATGACCTGCATGGTTTGTATTTAATGTATTTTTGAAAATAAATAATAGTTTTATATTATACATAAAATAAAAATTTTGCACCGAATTCTTCTTCCTGAACTATATATCACCTACACTTAGGTCCTGTTTAAAATTGCAAAAAGTTATATTATGTGCCGCGAAAAGGTACTATAAAAAATATTTTATTTATTTTCGTACGTAATATAGTATTTTTTTACATTACAATGAGTTTATTGCGATATATTTTTACAGTCATACCAAAAAATAGAAAAAAAAATTTTATTTGCTTTTCATCCTAACTTTGTTTGGCCTAATAATATTTGACATACTTTAATACCTAACGAACCCAGTGAATTATATGAATTAAGTACCTTTTCAACGGATTGAAGTTATCCAAGATATAATAATACGGTAGTTTTTATAATAAAAAATAGGGCTAATTTTATACAGATCTCTATAAATATAGTGAATTAAAAATATATTTATATAAAGTTCAACTTTCGTATATTATTTCTATTAAAGTCCTAATATTTTTAAATATACTCCTCTTGTTTATTACCATTAAAATACTGCCCATTTTACAAGTGAAATGACTTTTTACCATCACAAATATATCTCTCTAAAAATACCAGCCGTTAATTGAAAAGGAATAAAAAGGTCAATTCACCTTATTAACTAACAAGGGTTAAATATTTAACATATGATTAACTAAATTTTTTTAAAGAATTCTAATGGTAGGAACATATTTAAAAATATCATGATTTTTATGGAATCAAATAAATAAAAATTAAATTTTATAGAAATATATTTATAATTTACTATATTTACGGTGACGTATATGCAATTAATCCTAATAAATAATATCCTAATCAACCAAGGACAAGCAAAGTCCAAATTCATGGACAGCTGGGCTTCTTAATTTTGAGAGAGTTTCCACCATCAATGGCAACTCAGCTTGACAGCACAACTTTTTAGACTACTAACAAAAATAGGAAAAATTCTAGAATGCAACAGGTATATTAGTGACGTGGCGTAATAAATCAATCAAATTAATCTTTTTAAGAATATATGTTTCATCATAATTATAAAAAATATTTTTATTATATTTTTATTTGAAAAAAAAAATTATGATTAACTTGTTATTGATGACGTGTGCAATTAAGTATGACAGTGTAGAATTCCTCCAAAAATAGAGAGTGCATCAAGTAGCAACTTGTCACTTACTGGATTTAGGTGCTGTAGTATAGGCTCCAACAAAATGACAATGACAATAAATACAAGGAAAACTTTAAATATCATTTCTCTAATTTTTTATTTTTTTATTTTAATATTCTATAATTTAAAGTGTATTATTTTAGTATCATATAGTTTTATTTTTTTCTTTTTTTTATTCACTTCACTAATTTTTTTTATTAAATCAGTAATAAAATTAAAACTAAAGAATACTAAAGTGAATATTCGATAAACTATATGTGAGGTATTTGAAGTTTTTTGTATATAATTTAACAAAAAGTTAACGAAAAAATTGACGAAAAACGAAAATAAAATTATAAGATGCTAAATTGATATATTTTAAATCATAAAGTATTAAAATAAGAAAGTTAAAAATTACAGAGATAGTATTAAAAGTTTACCCATAAATATCCAGTGACAATCTACCCAAAAACTAAAAATAAAAAAAAAAATTTGCAGGACTACATGACAAAAAATAATGAATGTAGACGCAAGCCTTGCGATAGGACCTATATATCTAACTACATATATATAGACTATAGAGTTATCCTCTACATATAGAGTTGCTATTTCATGTACCCTCATGATGTAGCATTAACTCTATGTGCACTATATTTTAATATTCTGAGTTAGTATAACATATTTTAATCATTTATATAGATTTCAAGTTGAATTCTATTGTAAGTATTAATGAGTTAGTGTTATAGTCTTTTTTTTTTGACCCTGTTGGATTATACAACAGGCCCGGGTCATTAGATATGAACCATGAACCATTATTACATTTGATTTATAACCGAAAGAATTAATCTAACAGCTGAAAAATTTAATTACAAACACCAACCCTTATGCTTTTCGAAGTATTTTCGTTCAATATCATTTATGTGTATTCAGTATTTATTTATGTAAAACTTCTTGATAGATTTAAAACATGAACTTTAACTTAATTGGATGGAGATATATATCTTTCTTCTGTAATAAGGGAGCCAGCTGGTAAATTTTGAAAATCCTGATTGTGGATTCAAAATTAAGACGCGATAATGCATGTTTTGATACAATAACCTTTCTATATTTTCAAAAGCTTAAGTTATTATATAACGGTATTTTATTTTTCTATATATATGTATAGAATTGAGCTCCTATGCTTTTAAAAGTACCAAAACTTTAGTGCTGGTAAGTTTTCAGCCTTTGGATTAAAATATATGTGGTTAGGATGATGTGGGCCATCTAGGATTGAGTGGGTGGTTGGTTGAATAGTATAATCTAACGGGTGTAAATGATTAACAGTGCTGATCTAACAGTCAAAAACCTACAAGCACCAAGTGCTTGGTGTTACAAGCACCATAGCCAGACTCTCTCTCTCTCTCTCTCTCTCTCTCTCTCTCTATATATATATATATATATATATAATTGAGTTAGAATACTTTTAGAAGCACCACCTCCTTGGTGTAAGTTTTTAGCTTTTGAATATACTCCTTGATTATTAATAGTCTTTGGATCAAATACTATTCCACCTACCACCACCTATCATCATCATCATCCCAACCCTACATTTATTCATCCAAAGGCTAAAAACTCAAAAGCACCATCTCTTTGGTGCTTTTGAAAGTATTCTAGCTCAACTCTCTCTCTCTCTCTCTCTCTCTCTCTATATATATATATATATATATATAGTAGCCTTAAAGCACGAAAGGCTTCGTACTTCCGATAGTATAGTAGCCTCACTCTATATATATATATATATATATATATATATATATATAGTAAGAGAGAGAGAGAGAGATACATTGATGCCGAGCATGCAATTAATTGGTGTCAGCGCAGTATCTACTTTTCCTTTCTCTACACGAGATCACGTTAGAGCACTACACTTTGCAGGAAAAGAACATTATATATATTAATTAAGAAGTATATATATAGAGAGGAGGGGTGTTACAAAGAGAGAGAGAGCCACTTTGGTGGAAACTTGGTTGTTGCCTACATGCACCTGCACCACCGCCCTCTTCACACAGCTGCGGCAAAGGGATTGGTTGATGATCGAACAAAGTCACTCGCAACATAAGCAGGTACGTGATTCATATGCCAAGTACCTTCTTAATGTGTTATTTGGTATGTTATTATCCTCTCACTTATTTTCCACATTCATTGTGTTACTAATTAATATAATAAGTGGCCTTTTGCCATTTTCTTATTTATACGTGTTGCACACATGATATATAGGGTGATTTGGATAACTGCCAAATTTTTAATAACTTTGTCCCAAAACAAACTTCTTTAACAGAGACAAATGTTAACTTGTTTAATTAAGTGCCTTTCTACAAGATATGCATGGAAAAGAAAAACTTGGACATGTACTTTCTCTTTATTGAATATAAATTATTGTCAAACAGTTATTTCACATGGTATCAGTAGTAAGAGTTGTGTGTTTAGAGGAGGGTTGACAATAGGTTATTGCCTTGAGCTTTTAGAGAAAAACCATTATTTATACTCTTCATAGGAAATACGAGATCTTGATCGTTAATGACTAAATTTACTTCTTCTAAGATGGACTAATTAGAGTGTGGTAAGCACATTTCCTTTTTCTTTTTCTTTTTCTTTTTTGGCATAAGAAACATTAATTTTAAGTATTAGAAAGCATGTAATATATCTTTGTTGGATGGTGTCTCCCTTTAAGAAAAGATTGTTTTTTTTGTTTTTTTTCTTCTTTTTTTTTACTGTAAGACACAGTGTGATTTATTGCACAGTAATATTTTAAAATTGTTCTTTCTCCTTAAAACAGTTAGCCTTCTGTTTGGAATGGTAATGGAGGAGATATAATATTTTTCTCATCTATTTATTCACAAGGCCATCCACCTAGCTAGGCCCTTTTTCTTTTTCCGGTAGAAATAAATTACAGCATGCTTATGAGACCTTAAATAGTCCTATATATAAATGTAATAAGGCTAAAACTCTTAATTCGGCTTAAATATTTTGAGCGGTGGCTAGACCCAAAAGGTTAATAGAGTTCAGCTTATTAGAACGGGAGTAGTCCTTAGATGGATTATCCCATGAGAAGTTGGGCATCACATTTGGTATCAGAGCTAATTACCAGCTATAAGTATATATATATGAGATAAGTGTCAACTGAGCCAGAATTATAGCGGAGAGAGCGAGGCTCTCGTACTGTTGACTGTTGTGGATGGAATGCAGCTTACCATTTGGTCAGTTTAGGCTAGCGAAACGAGTCTCGCATTGCCTGATATTTGTTAGTCTGAGTCTGATAAGGACGTCAAGGCTTAAGGAGGGAAGAATGTGAGATCCCAGGTAATCCTATATATAAGATATAATAGGGTTATAACTCTTAATCCGGCTTAAGCATTTTTGGCAGTGACTAGACCTAAGAGATTAAGAGAGTTAAGTGTGTTAGGATGAAAGTAACTCTAGGATAGATGACCCGGCCTGTGGAAAGTTGGGGCGTCTAAAAATTTAGATGCAGGGACACTAAGCCCCAAAGTTACAAGTGTGAATCTGAGTCTTAATTTTGTCAAGAGCATAGGTCCCATATTAGATTAAATTTAAAATTCATGACACGTACATATGTAAATGGTATAGACAGTTTAAGTTTTTGAGCTAGACCTATCGATTCATATCAAAATTACAAAATGATTGGTAATACAGATGAACAAACTCGAATTGAACCTTCAAAAAGCTAATTTGCTTTATATATTCTCCTCCATTTGTGCCGAACTCCAATGGAGACTAGGCTCCCTCTTGAGTATTTGTCCATCATTAATTTATGGAACATGTACATGGATTGACTCTGCCTCATCTGTTCACTTAAATGGTCACATTGTCAGGAGTGTTTGATGAGTACTGTGACAAAAAACTAATAAAGATTCAAAGGCTATTCCATGTTGAAACTTATAATGATTATAATTTTGATTAATTAGGTCACAGTTGCTGTAACACTATTAACACACCCACCTATGAGGATTTAGATTTACTTGATTGTTTTCTGTTAACACTGCTGCAATTTTGGCAGAGCCAAATAATAGAGAGAGAGAGAGAGAGAGAGAGAGAGAGAGAGAGAGAGAGAGGAGGCTGGGCATGGAACAGCTGTGTCTCTCAGACATGTTGCAGGTGTTGCAGGAAAATGTGAAGAAAAGGAGAACAAAAAAATATAGATAGAATCATAGAATATAGAGAGAGTAGAAGGGAAGTGTTATTGACAAATATTGCGGTCGTACTCAATGAATTTACTTGTCAATATCAAAATTAACTCGAGCGGTATCACAAGAAGAGAAAACAAAAGAAAGAAAAAGAAATGCAGAATCATGGAGATTCGATTCAGATTTGTAGCCTCTCCTTAAACTTGCAGATATTTTATTAAGTCCAAAAGGTAAAATACTACTAGCCAACCCAGTTGAGTTCTCAATGGGAGCTCCATGTGAATGCAATATATTGTAATTAGGTTGCACACAAGGATTATAGATTCCAAAAGAAGCTTTGCATCTATATTTGTCCTGAAAATGGCCTTGAATGGTGTCTTTTTTTTTTTTTTTTTTTTTTTTTTTGGTAATCGGAGAAATCTTTTGTGCCAACTCATGGTTTAGAGTTTACGCATCCAATTCATCGGTAGCTAATTTTCGGTTAATTAACTATATTCAAACTGCATGCATGGAAACAAAAATTTCTCAATTGGCCTATATATATTTATCGAAAAAAAATACTATGAGAGGGTTCTTTCCTCTCTCTTTATATTGTGCTCAACTAGTAAACTTGCTATTTACCTGCTAGCAAGTTAATTATTGAACTTTTCAAAAATCGACAGAAAAATGGAAGTAATGAAAGGAGCTAATTAATTTGCAAAATTCCGGTAGAGACTATGACAGCCATTCTCCCTCCCAGCCGTCGATTTCTCCAATTTCTAAGCTGCAAAAGGATCGGAAAAAAAGAAGAAGAAGAAATAGGAGTACATTAGCCTGCCTCACTAAGTAGATGGATCATGGAAATTAAATAGCAGCAGGTGTAAAACCGGAATACAATTTATTGGATTATTATGCTGATGGAATACTTGATTCTCATTACAGTACTAGTTTCATAGATATTAGAACCTTTAATTTTTTTTTAGATATAAGATATAATCAGCATTTTATGTTTCAGAAAACAATGGAGTGTTAGGGATGGAATTGAGCAAATATATTTGTGTCCTTTTAATTTGTAGTTCAGTTTATTTCTACTTGCTTTCATTGCATATAATTAAAGATCAGGTAGGGGTCAGCCGAAACCTCTATCCGACTCGATGGTTTTTGTCGATAAAAATTTCTATCCTAACAACGAACTTCTTACCGTGGCAGCGCATCTTCCGAATAGTCCTCGTTCCGATAATTATCACACAAATGCTGCTCCATGAAATTGTTCTCTTTGTTTTCTAGACCAAAGCCTTCGTAGAAACACGGAGGCACATCGAAAATTTCACCGATCGCATGCAGATCGTCTCTTTCTCCTCCGTCGCGACTCTCCTCGACACCCCCTTCCATTTTCTTGAGGAATTTGCTCCACCACGCCGACGTGACCAAGTTCACCGTATCGTTCCACTCCATATCATGCTGCTCTACGATCGAATGGATCTCCGCCATCTCTTCATCGTCCATCGTAGGATGCAACACCGACGAGGGCGGGTCGACTAGTGTGGGCATGTTCGAGGTTGGCGATACCTCAGTGTTCGACAATATTGTCGGAGAAGAGTAAGAACACGAAGAAGTTGGCGGTGATTGAATTGGTGGTTTGATGTTGCTCTCACTGCAAAAGGGAGCTTCAATGTTATTGAAGCCTTGGAAATTTAGATTGAGACCTAAGGGTTGGTTATCAAAAGCAGTAGGTGGTGCAACTAATGGGTAATTAAAGGGTGAGAATTGGGTATTATGAAAGGCATTAGAGAAGGGATAATAACTAAATGGAAAGGCCCTAATACTCCCACTAGAAGGGGGGAGAGGAACTGGAGATGGTTGTGGAGCTGGTGATGTGGGTGTTAGGCTTTGCTGCTGCTGCTGCTGCTGCTGCTGCTGCTGCTCCTTCATGGCTGCTCTGTGGATTTTGAGTGCAGTCACAATCTCTCTTCTGGCCTCTGCCATGTTCAGAAGCCTTTCTTGGTAGGGCTTGCTGGTGTGGAGCCTCCTCCTCACCTGCTTCTTGTGTGGTAATTGAGGTGGTTCTGTGGCTGAGAGTGGTCTTGAGAGGCCTCATCTTTCATGGGTTCTTTGGATCTTGAGGAGCTGAGCTGTTTCACTAGGCTTCTGATGTAAGCACCAGAGAGATGGGGCTCCTCTTCTTTAGTGAGCTTATTAGGCCTGATCTCCATTTCCATGATCCTGTTGCTGTTCTTGCTCCTCATCTCTCTCTCTCTCTCTCTCTCTCTCTCTCTCTCTCTCTCTCTTGTTGCTGATTTAAGGTTGTGGTGGGGAAAGTACAAGAGTTGGTTAGGGGAATATGGGTAGGTGGGATGGGAGAATCATGGGAGGGAATGGCTTCTGGGGGTGGAAAGTACACAACAGGGTCAGGCTTCTGTTGCCTGGTGGGAGCATCATGGGTTGGCTATAAATAGCAGAGCTAGCATGTACACTCTATATATACATAGGATCGTAGGATTAGTATGATCCTTTCGTGCTTTGGCAAGGCTAAGGAACATAGCTAGAGGTGTTGGTTGATCTTTTTGGTACTTGGAATAACAATAACTACATATATGGTCGATCTCCACAGTAAGAGTAAGTAAATACACATGCCATGTCATAACATGCATGGTATAAAAAGATCAAATTAATGTGGGTTTTCCCATTGCTAGCTTGGTTGGACCTCGACATGCACTCACCTCGCTGTTATTTATGGTATCATCTTGTGCGTAGAATTTGACTGAACGAAGAATAACTTTTAAATGTTTTTTTTTTTAACCAAAAAAAATGTTGTTCGTTATTTTGTAATACCACCGAATTCTTGAAACTTTGTGTTGAAATAGAAAAGTATTAATTTTCGAGCTAAATACATAGAACGCTAGAGCCCGCCACACAGGTTGACATCAAATCTCCATCTAGCCGTTAGTGTTACCGGCGCCATCGATCGGACGGCTGAGATTGCTCGGAAATTATTCTGAAATTTTCCGACCGTCCGTTAGACCCATCTGGGGCAAGCGACAGCATTTACAGGGCCCCCTTGTGGGCCTGTCCCCTACAAAGAGAGAGAGAATGTGGTAGGCCCACCCTACTCTTTGATTAGGGCCCACTGAGGGGATTTATTGCTAATTGCTAATGCCCATCAATGATCAACGGCTATTATTAATTTGTCGTTGTCATCATCATCATCATCATCTTCTTCTCCTATCTTCTTCTTCATGCTTCCACTTGGATGATTCTGCCATGTGGCGTC
Organism: Ananas comosus; assembly: GCF_001540865.1. Classification (NCBI taxonomy): domain Eukaryota; kingdom Viridiplantae; phylum Streptophyta; class Magnoliopsida; order Poales; family Bromeliaceae; genus Ananas; species Ananas comosus. The sequence goes on from NC_033621.1 coordinate 1,741,060, forward strand.
CCATTAGAGGTTGAGGTGGCGGCACCGGCTCGAAAGCTTTGAATGAATAGACTCTCTGTGTGCACGAAATTTCTTCACACCAGTCTTCTATCAAATTGTGCGCAGGACCAGTCGGTGGAAGGCTAGATTGCGATCAGACTACTTCGATCTATCTGAAAGGCAAAATTGATCTTGATCAATACCGATAGCACCAAATACGAATGTTCAGCAGTCGAGATTGACTAGGTCCTTCAATTTGCAACAAGATCAATTGGTGTGCGGAGATTTTCTGTACAGCAAGGTTGCGGACAATCTACGACTTCTATATATATTGACCTTCACATTAATGGAGTATGTTTGAGTAGATAGACCATAGGCTTCTCAGTAAGAGCAGGCCTCCTCTAGTTGTAGCTGAAATGAGCATGGTCCCCTAACCTTCATAAAGAGGAGATGGAGGGATGAGGATGGACCATTTTATCACATTTTTACCTCCACATGCAACAACCACCACTCTTATGGAGACTAAACTTGGCCGTAATTGTTGAATCTAGAGGCTTCTAGAGAAGGCCAACACACCTGCTAGACCTAGCTAGCTAGTTCCCGACCAGCTTTTTTACTCGAGAAACAGAAGTTGAACATTTGTTTGATCATAAAAGTAAAGTTGAGAGCTCCCGTTAGAAAGCGAGAAAAAGGAAGCATATTTCATAAGTTTTAATTTGATATTTGCATTTTCAACGTTCAGAAAACCATAGTTGGAAAGATTAGAAAGGCAGAAAGTAATTTATATATTTCGATTTTACAAAAAATTTAATGTGGGATTACAAAAATTAATCCTGGCCGCTCTTAGGAAATGGCGGCCTCCAAATACTTTGAGAAATTTTCAATTTCTCTCCAAATTTGATCGATTGCGACATAAAGTGGGCCACATCTAAGAATTTGAACATTTAGATGTGAAACCATCAATATCAAGTTGTAGCCAATTTGAACATTTAGAGATCTATATATATAGGCACGTCCTATGAACCTTGATATATATAGATATGGTTTGGTTTCCCTTCCTGGGAATGCGACGATGCATGCATGCATTCACAATACGGATAGAATAAGTAACTTGGAGAGTTAATGCACCAGGATTGTGGGGCTCATGATATATATATATATATATATATATATATATATATATATATAGATCTATNATTTCATCGATTGCGACGTAAAGTGGGCCACATCTAAGAATTTGAACATTTAGATGTGAAACCATCAATATCAAGTTGTAGCCAATTTGAACATTTAGAGATCTATATATATAGGCACATCCTATGAACCTAGATATATATAGATATGGTTTGGTTTCCCTTCCTGGGAATGCGACGATGCATGCGTGCATTCACAATACGGATAGAATAAGTAACTTGGAGAGTTAATGCACCAGGATTGTGGGGCTCATGATATAAATATATTTGTACTGCAAAAGAGCCTGCGATGATTGGATGCACGGACGGTGGAGTGTCGTACGCTCTACGTGTACGTACGTGTTCGTTTAATTGCGTATGTACAAGAACAATTCGAACAGTGCGTTATTGTACGTAGTATAGGTTGTAGGCAAATGAATCATACGAAAAAGTAGTGCTTCTCATCAGCGACAAAAAGCGTGCATGTTAGCTGTTCGATATGGATAAAGAGCGGTTAGAATGTAATCACTAATATATAAATAACATTAGGGGCATGGACATGGTTGATTAATTCTTAATAAGGATAAAAATAACACTGTTAGTTGATGATCAGGTTGAGAAATTTCATTTAGCAATATTTTTTATTAATTATTCCTAGTAAAACTTCGTGTGATAACGTGATAGTTGATTAGTTATCACGTCATACTAGTACTATTAAAACTTTAATTATCATTGCATCATCTTTAAGACACGACATGCCAACTAAAATGCCACATCACCACGCATCTTAATGAGATGGAGTTGCCATGTGTACCATCCGACTTTGATTGAAATATATATACAAGCAGATACAAATCTAATTGTAATTTTAAATACATTTTTCTTAGTTGCTATTTAGTATTTTCAATCTTTCCAACGGGGTTGTTGCTGTCACCATCTGTCTTAATTAATTCTAAAATGTGATCAACACACTCCAAGGTCTAGTTTGGTAATATGGTGAGAAATTGTGAATTTTTTAGGTCTTGTATAAAATATAAAAATAGTATTTTTAGTCACTATATTACCAAACTAGGTCAGAGTGTGCAAACACAGATATATCTCATTTGACTCGGTCCACTTTTTCTAAAATACTTTGGATTCAAAGTATCTAACTCTTATTTTAAATTTTCTCTCATCGGAGCTATTCATATTTTGGGCACCTACTTTGGGCTGGGCTGTAGGAGAGCCCAAATAGGTGTTAAGTAATGGGCTGGGCTATATTAATGTTTCTCCCTTAGGTTGAACTGGACTGGTCTTTGTGGCATCTTTAGAAGGAACATAGATCACTCAATGATAGAGTGAATTTTTTTTTTTTTTCTAAAAAAAGGAAAATGTATATATGGACACCTTTTTTTAAGAAAAAAAATTATGGACACCTTTCAATAATGGGTCATTATCAAACCATTGAGATTTCCCTTATTAGGCAAAGGGGGAGAAAGGGGTAAGATCACGAGCTCGAGTCATAATAGCGACATTTGAGGTTCTAACAAAAATTATGTTCAAACTTGATGAAATTTTTCATATCAAATAGTACGATGTTGTAGATGTTGTTAGTATTTTGATTTAAAACAAGTGATTTAAAACTTTTTTATATGCTCATATGTTTTAAAACTTCAATTTGGCCTTTGGACTTTGTGGGCAGCCCACTGTCAATGGGCCTTGCCTGGGAGCCCAAGCTTTGGTCTCTTTTCATGTGGTGTTTAGTCTCACATTGGAAAGAGACCCTCACTTGCTCTGGTTTATATTTTACTTTATTCTCATTGTTATTACTTGGGAAGTGATGAGAATGAAGCTCTCGTCTAAATACACACGAGCCGAGCCGGGCGGCGGCGCGCGTGAACCCGGTTCATTTTATTTTTGTTACACTTTTCTTTTATTATTTTATTTTTGGCCTTACCTGGATTAGGTCCAGATTTGGTCCAGTCGAAGGGTCGCACCTCGGGACTCAACCAGCCCCAACGGTCTACCTCGGGAAGGTGGTCTTCCCGTTGGAACCCTTCTTTTGCTCTCCTATTTACTAGGGTGAGTGGCTGGGTTAGGACAGTAGTGACATACAGAAACCCTAGCCTGAGCTTCTCCCCTTTTCTCTCTTCTCCTTCTTCTTCACTGTTTTGCTGGATCTCTGAAAAGCTGTGACGGTTCGTTCTTGCGCCACCCTGAAGCCGTGCCGACGGGGTGGACGAAGGTCGTTGTATCGCTAGGAGTGATTGCCGGCGCCTCGTACGTGGAGGGGCAATCTTGCTTCTAGGACAGTGCAATCGCACGCCTCGACTCACAGGCTCCATCTAATCCTTTATTCTCTATAGTTTTTATTTATTTCGTTCTTAATCAACGTTTCTAAAAACAGTAGTTAAGTTGTTTTCAAACAAAATTGTTTATACAAATATTTGACTAAAGATTTCGAAAGAGAACTAATATTTTCCAACAGATGTTCAAATCCCAAAGAGCTTAAGTATCAGAAATATTTTACTAAACCATTTATATCCCAGAGTTTGACTAAAGAGGTCTTGAATTCGAATCTTAGGTGGAAGGACTTTCATCAGGAGTTTGGACAGTTCTTAAAGAGAGAGAGAGAGAGAGAGAGAGAGAGAGAGAGAGGAAACACTATCCGAATTAGTCTATATTTACGACGAATTCCGAATATAAGGCAACAAATTAACCAAACTAAGTTACAATGGTTTGATTAAGAAAGGTTTTCCTTGAGACACAGTTTGCATCAAAAAGTGAACATTCTACAACAAACTACCAAACATATACATGATGTTCAAATACAGATGAATAAGCAGCAGTAAAGAAGACCAGAATAGAATGGTACCACAATGTTAAAAAGAAAAAAGAAAAGAAGAAGAAGAAGATGTTCTCAGATGCTTTGAAGTAGCTTTAAGGTCTCCTCTACATGCTTCTCAGGTTGGAATTGGTTGTTGTAAACCAACTGAACCACACCATTCCTATCCAAGACATAGGTTTGCCTCCCAGGTAGTGTGCCAAAGAGATCAGAGGGAACCCCCCACCCCTTCCTCACTTTGTTCCCTTCATCACTCAGAAGAGTGAATGGTAGCCTATACTTTGTAGCAAATGCCTGTAAAAAACATCGAACAATTTTAATCGGCGCATTATTAGATTAAAAAAAAAAAGCATTAGATCAGAGCCAAAAGTAAGGGTTTTTCCCATACTAGTCCTTAAAAGTAGCATCATGCATGGTTTCTGAAACCACATCAATTGTACACTGCAGTCACAAAAGCTAGCTTATAGTAGTATTTTCGATGAATAATATTCCGTAAATCAATTCTTCTCAAATTTAAGACTTTTCGAAAGGAAATGCCTCCACAAGCATCACAGAATTTTTTTTTTTCCCCAGGAAAGTTTGAACTTCACAAAGTTTACTAGCGAAACAGATTTATAAGAACCATTACAGAAAGGCATCATTCTATATACCTTGTGAGAGGAAGGATCATCACCACTGATTCCAACAACCTCTGCTCCCGCTTTTTTGAACTTCTCATAGGAGTCTCTAAAGGCACAGGCCTGATGATTAAACATGACAACACCATATATAGTAGGTCACATGATAGCCGAAAAAGGGTAGAGGAATGAGTTCTTCTTCATTAATGTAAGAAGATCAAGGAAAAAATAAAAAATTGTTCACTCATAATTGTACATGGTTATTTCATGGTAAAGTTCCGTAATTTTCGTCTCTTTGTAGGTTAATCTTGCAGTTACAACCGTAATTTTCGCTGTCAAAATTAACAAAACGCAGAATAATATCACGAAAGCGAGATATGCCCATGTTTCGAAGACAAAATATTCTTAAAAACTTACATTTATGATTTATTTGGGGAATTTATAGGTCATATATGAAACTAATTAAACTTTAACTATACACTTTTTCCTAATAAAAGATTCGGTTAGTAATGTAATTCTAAGGTTTCAGAAAAAATATTAATCTTTTCTTATATGATAATGTTTCTTCATCTGCTATGCCAAAATAAATTAGACTATAAGTTCTCAACACCAACGACCAAACCGATCGATATCCTTATATTGGTTGCACCCAAACCGGAGTTATAGTCGATCAAATTGCTGATTATATCATGCAAGATCAATAAATAATTCTTGGTCCATTTGAAATTCAAGCAAGTGGTCATCTTAACCACCAATTGATTTGAACCCAAACTACATTTATTAAATTTTTTTTTTTTTTTTTACCTCTTTGGTGCACCCAGGTGTCTCATCTGCTGGGTAGAAGTAGACCACCACTGGTTTGCCTTTGAATTTGGAGAGAGAGACAGTCTTCCCATCCTGGTCCTTTAGAGTGAAATTAGGAGGCACATCACCTTTGGACACCTACAAAAAACATCCTACCACATGTGTCTTAGCATCATATATTTTTATACTTTTCTAAAAAAAAAAAAAAATGTTACATTCACAAAACATTTTTTGAAAGGAAAAGGCCAAAGTTGTGCATTGAAGAGATTTTTTTTTTTTTTTTTTTTTTTGTACCTTTGCAGAAATGGGTGACCTGTGATGAGGGAGTGAAGGAGGGGAGGAGGGAAATGAGGAAGATGGGGTGGACAGAGTGGGGAATTTGAGGCCAAAAAGTAGGGAATGTGAGGATCTGGGGAGGGTGGGGAGAGCTGGGGAGGGGAAATTTTTGGTTGGTCTTGTGAAATTGAGGAGGGGGAGAGGGTGCTTTGTGAAGCAGGTGCAAGCCATTTGAGAGAATTATGGAGATTCTGGAGGAGCTCTTGCTGCGTTAATTTCCCTTTCTGTTTCTCTTGGGGGTGGGGGTTGGAGGAAAAGGTGAGGGATGAGGAGGGGTTTAAGGTTGGTTCTGAGTGTTGGATGGGAGGGATAGGATGTCTTTGGCGTGGCCAATTGCTGGCCTTTTCAGGATGGGTGGGGAAGGAAAATAAATAAAAAAAATAAAAAAATAAAGAAAGAAAAAAAGAAGGAAGGAAAAAGACCTTAGGTCCTCTAACGTGGACAGAACCCTGGTAGTGCAGGTGTGATTGCCAATCAAATATCACCATCTACTTTATTAACTATATACCTTTTTTTTTTACTGATTGTCTTTAGAGCAAGTAGCAAAAGGTTTGATGGTTGGTACTCGAGACCTAAGTTCGAATCCTAGTTGATTCACATTTCCAGCTAAATTTTTTTCTAAATGAAATAAATGAAACGGGTAGCGTGCTACCTATCTCTCTCTCAAAAAAAAAAAAACTATATACTTATTTTTCTTTATTATTTCTTTTCTCTTTTTATAAAACAAGTGACTGAACTAACTTTTGATCTAATATCCCCTGACATAAAAGAATTGACAACCCTTCCTAGGATACGGATTCTCTGCAAATCTGATATGCAGCAGCAAGTTCTTAGCCCTGATTGCTTTACTACCCACTCATTTGGAGATGAAACATATTTCAAACTGTTTGCTTGTTAGCCTGCTAGCAGATCACTGCAAATGATTGAGATGCGTCTTGCATTATGAATGAACAGTAGTTTCATTGTCAACGTACAGAATATCATGTGGATCAGATTTGTCTCTTTAAATCTTAAATTAACCTTTATTATTCAAAATTCTATTTAAGCCGTTAAATGGCTTCCTCATTTAAAGACAAATGTGGGTCGTAAAGTTCTCGATCGCTACTCGCTAGGGCCATAGAGAATTGAATTGCTTTTTATAGGTACTATGCACGCACATGCAATCTCATGAGCCAAAAAAAAAAAAACCTGTGCACGAATATGATCCCCCTAAATAACCACCAATCGCCACTAAAATAGCTAATTGTACAATTTTTCTCTCTTTTGTGTGTGCGCGCGCGTGTTTGTGTACATAAGCCTGTAGAGAAATTGGACCCAACTACCGTTATAATGACGAGTTTAGCAACGAAGGTGAAGGGAAAAGGTGTCAGATAACGTGCAATATAAAGAAACACACTCATTCTCATACTTTGCTTTTATTTAAAGGATAATGTTAGTTCCTGAATCCGGGTGATTAGGTATGCTCGTGTTTGCATAGGGCGTTCAGCAACAGGATCATTTGTTAATTAGAAGTGGGGGCAAAAAAAGAGAAGAGAAAATCTAGTGAAAAAAACAACAATTGAAAACAAGTATTCAAAAGCTAAACAAAACAGAATGCTTGTCTCTACTAAGACTTCATTATTCTGCAAACATCAGAATTACTGGAGAAGCAAGTAATTCACAGAGAGAGAGAGAGAGAGAGAGAGAGAGAGATGAAAAGGAGCCTCTTTAATTTTCACAAATCCAGGGAGGAGCGTAGCGTATGCATAAATTGCGATTTACACGGATTACACACTACAAATGTGGAGAAAAACAGACTGCAAAAAGAGAAGTGTCTCTGCGCCAATTGGCATTGTAACCTAGGAAATCTATATGTCCAAACTCGGCAAAAAAACTAATAAATCACAACAAGGTGCGGAGGACATGACCGACGTATGAATCACCTAAAGAAGATTATATATATATATAATCACAAACTACAGATGCCGTGCAACATCTAGTCGGAAAATTTGAGTGTTATACAGCTCAAGCCATATTTTATATACTCACACTCCAGTTCCCATGAGGTCACCTGAGCTTGGATTCGCTCCCTTTGGTTCGGAAGGATGAAAGCGAGAAGAAAGAGCGAGGAGCTGCAGATTTTCAGATAATGGATTACAGCATTAGTACAGGAGAAAAAAATCTTTAGAAGTTTAAAACTACATTTGCACACCAAACAAGTTTTCCTCGACTAGTCGGCAATATGCTAATCGGCAATTTCTAGCACACAGCTCACAAATCAATAGGGCAAAATTGGATCTTAAAATTTCATGGAGATGTGAACATTGCACACGCGGGGTTTCTTTACAATGTAGCCTTACTTTTGTGGCTTGAACCAGTGCATGGGACAAGCATCAACTATCAAACTAAGTGAGAGACTCGAGGGAGCCCGAGCAAACCTAGAATATTAAATTTTGAGTGTAACAAAAGAATTTCTCATCTAGTAGTTACCTTTAAGAGAACTTCCGGTGAGATGATCCTCCCTTAACTTGAAGTTGGCAGGAGGATTGGGAATGGAACTGCGCAAGGATTGAGCTGCAGATAAGGAATTACATTAATTTAGCATGCTCAGAAATAACTACATCTACCTGATTGTCAAAATAAAATACCAACAAAAACTTTTTTGTGTTTTTTTTTTTTCCAAATTATCTTATTATGTTGGAAAAGAAACAATTAACAGAAAGTCTAACATAATCTATTCCTTTCTCCCAAAGGCAACTACTAGATTACAGTAGAGAAAATAACAGAAAAAGTTTACACTTAATTAGTTCATTTAGTTGACAGTAGAGTGAATTCAAGACCAAAGTGATCACTGTAGGAAAAATGGCTAACAAGGATCAATTACTGATTACAAATTAGTTCATTCAGTTGACAGTAGAGTGAATTCAAGACCAAAGTGATCACTGCAGGAAAAATGGCTAACAAGGATCAATTACCAGTTACCTTGTTCACTGAAGATCTCGCACTCGTTGAAACCATCATAAGAAGAAAGAGGCGGGTAGCCCATTCTTGATTTTCTCGGCTCATCACGGCCATCGTCCACATCATCATCCCCTTCAGAAGCAGTTGAGGCTGACACCCAATCATTCACTAAAATATCAGCACCCCGGCTCTTCCTCCCAAACTTCAATAATCTCTTGAACCCTTTCGTCACATCTTTTCTTGGTTGTTGAGATGGATTAGTACTAAGCATAGTTGGCATCTGAGCGCTCCCCCACTTTTTCCTCGTTCGAGCAGCATCAGCCTCCATCATCTGATTCAGTGGGTGAGAGTTCCATGAAATCGGACTTCCCGTAGCTGAATCGATTGAAGCATCAAAGTCCGATGTCTCATGTGTATAAGAAAAATTATGGGGATTCCATGATCTAGGACTTTCGGTCGGTGAATCCTGTACATTTCCTGCAAATGTACCAAACTTGGAAGCTGCGGTGGCAGCAGCAGAAGACACATTCATTGCAAAAGTATCATCATTTTCTGAACCAAGATCATCGGTATTCCCATATTCTTGACTCAATCTTGCTTTTTCACTATCTGAGTCTGCTTGAAAATCCCTAGGGTTTTCTTCACTAGATGTTCTTTCAAGCTCTTCATCCTTGATAATGTCGGGTGTATCCTCTTGCAGACACCCAACTTCTTCCCAATCCTCTCCGTTTTGGGATGCATCAGAAACCATCGAGGCTGTATAACCAGCAGCACCAGGATTAATTCCATTGCCTTTCTTCAGAAATGACTTTGAGCCACTCTTTTGGACCTTATTAACTAATGCTCCCTTATCATCATTCAGGGGTAAAAGATCTTTTAATTCACTAGAAACAGCTGTGCTTTGTCTCATGGACTGTGACCGTTGTGATTTCTCTTCCTTTAAAACGCTGTTTGTTTCCTCAACAATACTCTTGCTACGAGAGAAATTTCTCAACTGTGTGCGGGTAGTTATTCTGTTGACTCCAATTGATGGCTTAGTATTTTCCTTCCTAAAGTCTGAGAAGTTGGGAACTGATTGTGCAAGAGTATTTTCAGAAACGTTCCTGCGTTTTACAGAAGCAGAATTTGCAGCCTTCACAGAGGGCCTGGGAATTGATGCAACTGATGTCTGCAGAGTGGAGGAAGAAGCCACTTTAGCAGAAAACTGCTTCTTGGAATTGGTGCTTCTGGAAGAACTATCACCAGATAGGTAATCAGTGTAGGACTTCTCTTGGTCGTGACGAACCGGGTCAAAAAGTTCCTGCTCTCCCATTAGAGATTCGGTTGCCTGCCGAAAGAATGTCAGCAGGGTTTAACAAGAGATAAAAATCTAAAAGCTAATTGCAGAAAACTTTAATGAAATAGAGCCCTTAGCACTGTCCCATGGAGAGCTAAAAATCCACATTTAAAACCCTCAACTTTTGGACCTTCAGCACTAAACCATGCTCCTGTTGCATTTTTCACTCGATATTCTTAAATTGTCACAAAAAATGTGAATACCCATTATAGTCAACTAAAAATGATGGCAAGGGGGTTAAGCATTGAGGGGCTCAATTTTTAACTCTCAGGGCGACAAAGTGCAAGTGGAAAAATTTTAATAGGTATACCCTAATCAGAAACTTGTAACATGATCAAGAAGAAGAAAAAGAAGTGAAGCCATAATACCTGGCCTTTATTTACAGAAGTGGAACAAACACTAAAATATCTCGTCTTTCGTGCAGGGCGATGAGCAGATGCCGAATCACGATCATCTTCAGATTCTGGGAACTTGGCCCTCATCTCAGCCAGACTTCTTTCTAGGCTCTCATGCATTGCCTTCATCTTTTCTTCCTTTTGTGCTCTTTTCAATACCCACTCTTCCTTCAGCTTTGCATCCCTTCTTTGCATATATTTCTCATAAAAGTTTCCCCGAATTTCCTCTGATAAGCTAAGAGTGCCGAGCTTCTGCTTTACGCTATTGCTGTAGTCCTGATTGTGTACCATCTTTAAAAGCAAATTATAATCAAATTCAGGACCATCGCTAGAACCTTCTTTGACAAGACTCCTTGCTGGTTTCATACCCACAGTTTTTGGCACATTATCCACCTGCACATCTGAAGGTTTGCTTCTTCTTGAGGAAGTCATCTGATCATTCTGAACCCTGAGCTTGTGTGCAGCAAACAGTTTTTCCAACTCATTGGCCTTCATTTGCAACTCATCATTTAGCTCTTGGTTCCCCTTCGACGGCCTCATCACCTGATCCTGGTCTACAGAATTTTTGGTAAGTGGATCGAACATCTGTGCGCTTTCGTTAGGCTTCTTCACCGGGAATACTGGTGCGGTACTTGTTTCATTAGCAAGAGTTTCATCTCCTTTTGTTTTTACAGGAAGAGATCGAGATGGTGCAGCATAAGAGGTTGACCCCTTTGCTTTAACTTCGTCTACTTTTCCAGGCAAACTTTTCCATGATCCAACAGCAGACAATTCGTTCTCAGCTTTTCCTGACTGTTGTTTCTTCACTCTAACAACATCTACTGCAGAAGAAATCTCCCAAGGCTGTCTGCGGGAATCTTCTTGGTCTCTGAGTCTCTGCTGAACTATTGCTGCTTTGCTATGGGATGTTAGAGGAAAATCTTCTTGATCTCTCACTGTGGAATTCACCTCTGAAGCAGGTTTAAATTGAGGTGGAACAGCTCCACGATCTTTCTGTAAAGCCTCCTCATTTGAATCTGGAGGTGTTCTTAAGCGGGTCTGAGAAGCAGATTGCCTGCTCAGTCCGTGCTGCTCCAACTTTTCTGTAAAATTATTTACCAAATTAACTCCCTGCTCCTTTTTCAGGGTTGATCCAATTTGGGTGCTAGAAATTGCAGCTTCTTTATCCTCGGTATAATCTCTAGTTTTAGATGAAGACAACAGTGCACCAGCAGAAGAGGAGATGGTGATTGTGGTGGCAGTAGTGGAGGCGGCGGCAGCAGTGGTGGCGCTGGCAGGGATGGATGACGAGAAAGAGCCTGCTGCTGTGTTGTCCTTCTGACCCAACAATGACCTGGATGTTGCACTATCCCTCAACCTACTAACCTCCTCTTCTTCAGCTTTGCTACTGGAATGGGCCTGTGTATTAACAGAAGTAGGAGTCTCTACACAACTCCCACCGTCCTTCTTGTCACTAAAGAAGCTGTTACTACTAACACTAAGATCGATGCTCATGTCACTGGCACCGCTCCATCTCCTTAACACCGACTTTTCCATTGAGGTGTTAGAAGGTACCCTCCTGTGCTCCCCCTTCCCTGTAACCACCTTACCAGCACCACCAGTAATGCTGTTACTAGAAGTAGAAGACTGTTCTTTCTGCTTACTCTCAAAGAGATTAATCCTATCCTGCACACTAAGTCGCCTCGAAGCCGCTCCTCCACCAGCTTGTTGTGATGGCTGGGCTTCTGGTGCAGAAGAATGAATGGGCTCTTTATCTGCTTGTTTCTCCGTGAAGCGTCGAACAACAGGCTTGGGCTGCTGGCTTGTTGCGGGGTCTGCTTGACTTTCGCCTTGCTGTTGGGTATTGCTGAACTTATTGGGCCGAAGCCCATCACTAGTTCCAGAGAGCGGCTTGGTTGATCCACTTGGCTCTGATTCAGGCTCATCTATAGACATGTCTGAACCAGAGGAGGCACGGACATTCGCATCATCAAAGCTCTTCCATTGCGATGAAGCAGCTGGTGGCAAGTTCTTATAGCTTATAAGTTCGGGCCTCCGTTGGCAGAGTGAGATGAACTTGGCGCATGCTTCACTGGATCAGTCGTTATAAAAAAATTATAAAAAAAAAATCATTACTATATATATATATATATATATATATATATAGAGTCCGGCTACTATACTCTTATGAGTACGATCGCCTTCGTACCCACAAGTTGTTTGCAATGATAGAGCTTCCGAATCGACGATCCATACCTTTAAACATTATCTAGAGCATTTAAAACTTCTAGAAATCAAATTTTATAATTTTTCGATATCATTTACCTTACGATCAAAAGCTCACAAAATTGACAATTTTTAACGGTCGGTATGAAATATTTGCTAGTTTAACGGTGAAAAAGAATCGGAATAGGTTGAATTTTTGATAGAAAATTCTATTCACTACCTAAATAAAGATCGATAACTCCGATCTTAAATTGAAGAATCCGATCGTCCATTTTTAGAATGTCGTTCGATTCTAACCGTTCATTTTATACCCGCTTGATGGACTCTATAATGATTTCGAAAAATTACAAAATTTATTTTCTAGAAGTTTCAAATACTCTAGATCATGTTTAATGGTGTGGATCGTCGATTTGAAAACCCCAACATCGAAAACAACTTATGAGTACGAAGGGCTCTATACTCATAAAAGTATAGTAGCCCTACTCTATATATATATATATATATATATATGAAGAATTAGTAAGAGGGAAGAAAAGAAAGGACAAAGGAAGAAAGAATCTGGGAATATGACTAAAGAAGAAGATGCACTTTTTATTCTATGAAAGCTATTCTGAGCCTCTGACCAACTAATTATGTTTGAAGGAGGAAAAGAGTAGTCCATTATTAGTTTAGGCATACAAGTCCAATCCGTATGAAACCATTGACATATGACTTTCTAGTTTCCTACAATATGCAATCAGTAATTTAAGTTGTCTTTGTTTGATTTTATCTTTTTTTTAAACTATTTCAGGTTTGGCAGTGTTCATACTTTAAACGAGGTGCACCAAAATGATCTGCAAAGAGAAGCAGCTCAGAGACATTGTCAAGGGTGAAGCCAGCAGAGGTCGCTCGAGCACAAGCAGTGGCTAGGTCTTGTTTAACAGCAACAAGCCGCACATCAATAGCCCTGAGAAGCTCCTTCCTGGAAAAAAAAAAAAAGAAAAAAAAAGAAAACACACACAATGGCTTCATGAGATTATTCTATAACTGAAAAACATCATGCAGTTTTTCTTCATTTTAGTCACACTCCCAATTTTCTTCTAACAGTATTCACTCTTAGCTATAAAATGTGTGACTCAACGCCTTGAGAATGTTGAAGTAGAACTCAGGTAGCACAAGCTTCGGTTAGTATGTGGTTATTATTATGTTTGATATAATAATGTACGTCTAAATGCTTCGACATATTTGTCTTGAAAACCTTTTCAATCTATTTATCCCCCAAGTACAAAAGTAGTGTTGGCTTCATTAGTCCGACCTGAATTTTCTTAAGATGCTTACAAAGATACAGAACAGTTTCTAATCAACTTTGGATGGAGCTACTGAAATGATGAGAGTTTCAACAGAAATATATGAAAAAACAGAAAGAGTTGAGTGTAGAGAGAGACAGAAAGAGATAGATATGAAGAACAGCAAAATCTGAGATGGAAATGAACATCTACTGTTTCTTGTCTCCCTGTAATGTTTCAAAAAATTCAAGAATCTGAACCCAGAAACTCTCAAGATTTTACAGGCTGAACTAGGCTACACCAACAAGAAAAAAAGGGAAGAAGAGCGGGCAAAAGTCAATATAACTGATTAGGATGGTATACAGCTTATAGATCACAAGAGATTTTCTACTTGTTCCTCTATCAGTCCAAACAAGTTTTATAACATTGCATTTAGTCAACGGTAGCTGCCAATAATTATGACAAAGAAAAAGATGTAATTGTCTATACTCGGACAAATCTCAGCTTTGCATCTTTGAAATTAAGAATTAAATCAAGAAAGCTACTTTTAGCAAATTCAGTCATTTCCAAAATCAAATTCTTCCTGGCTTATGTAATGGTTATGTGATAATTCAACAAAAAGGCTTAAGGATATAGTAGCATATGCTCAAGTAAACTACCAATAATTGTTATGAAGTAATTCGGCTTTTGGCAATGGCAAAGTTTCAAACTTCAAAGAAAGGCTAGATTGCTGATATGAGTGAACAAAAGGATGCATAAGATAGAAGAAAGATCAATTAAGGAACAAGCATAATGGCCCCATTCGGAATGCAACAAACTCATGCAATTGAGAAGTAAGCATTTATAATCTCTGCGGTCATTGCACAGCATGTTCCAAGCACAACAGTTAGTCAATAAAAGAACAGTCCAAGAACCAAAACCGAGATATATGATCGAGCATAATCTAGATTTGTTATCCTACATCATTCCTGCTGTGTAGCATGTCACGATTAAGTAAAGAGAACAGTGAACAATTAATCCTGACTTCTCTCCCAAACCAAGATTGATTGTAGTCAAATAAGTCAGAGCATTCTAACCTGAAATTAACTAGAAGAAAATTACTTACTTTGTCATGTCAGCAGCTGCAGCAGTTGTTTCGCTTTCACCTAAATAAAAAGCAAGAAAACTTTGCGCTTACATGATGAATACAACTTAATAAGCCACAGGAGTACAAGAAAGTTCAAGTAGAAATGCATGCTTGTTCATGCTATTTCCCTAAACAAGGAAATAGATCAAGTCTATCAAATAAAACAGAATAACATAAGCAAACAGCCAGTTCTATGCATAGACAATTTGTTACTTGTAGCTTTATGCATCAAGTGAGGAAGTAGGCTAACAGAGAGAAATGATAAATCCTGTCCTCACTGCGGCAACCCTCCTGGTTGTGCTTCAACAGTACAATGGTTTCTAATTTCCGAGCAAAGAAAAGCCGTTTTAAGGTCATCTTCTTTGTGCACTTTCCTTAGTGACTAAATAACTAGAATATAAACTGGGACGTCTAAGAAATCTGCATGGACAATGGAACTGATCTAAAGGGCATGCACACTCCTTTATTATTTTATCTAAAAGAACCAAATCATATTGCTTGAAACACAAAGACAACAAAACAAAAGCACGATTAGTGAGATATACTAAATATGAACTAAACTGCTCTCAAGATTTCATGGGCCATACCAGTTCCAGCAGGAGGAGGATCTCCTGCTCCCTGTATCAAAATGCATTGCATCATCAGATAATGCTAGACAAAAGTACTAAGGAATGGACAAAAAATTGAGTTTCATGAAATGTGTTACCTGTGAATAAATCTTCCTTGCCCCTTCCAACTGGGATGTCTCCGCATCAAATGTATTCACCAAGTCCAGTACCTCTGGCGTACTCACAAATCGAACAAACCTGCATCAAAGTTCCTACTTTTATTACATAAACCGTACAGAAAACACTCAAACTACAACCAAATCCTAATAAAAGCCCAGTTACTATCAGAAGTAACCGGAAGCTAACAATCCAACCTCTCGAGCGTTCCTTTGTTGAACCATGCGCTTCCTTTCCCGAGCTTCTCAACCTGTAGCTTTATCGACTGCGATGCGTGTGCCGCTTGTTCTTCAGCAACCTTCAAATGGGTCACGAACGGCTTCAAGAACCCTGAAGCGATCTTCTCCGTCCTCCCATTCCCCGATACAAAAAGCTCGCACCTACACATAGAACAAAAAAAGGAGCTTTTTGAAGCATACTGCAGATACGAAGCCGGCAAAGAGGCCAAATTTAAAGCACAGCGCTCTCTACCGCGAGCGCCTCGGTGAGAGCTGAAACAGCGCGTAGTCAAGAGGCGCGTCGGAGTCCATTTCCTCAGTGCGAAGACGCTCCTCTTTCCCCCTACAGTTAGTGGTACAGAGCTTCATAAATCCCTCTTCCAAAACCCACAAAGAAAAAAACACGACGGATCTACTAGATCGACACCATTCCCGGATCAAATTCCCAAAAGGAAACCAATTTCCGACCACTCACAGCAGGATCCGACGAGATTGGCAGCGAGATCCCCGATTTACCGGGAATCCGCACAATGCCGAGGGAACCGAGCCCCGCCGAAGCACTTCTACCGATCGCAACTCATCCGGAAGCGCCTGAGCTCCCGATCGAGCGCTCCAACCACCCCGATTCGCGAAATCGACGCCCTGTATCGCGCAAATGCGAATCCGTTCGTCCCCGATCGCGCCGAGAGCGCTCGCTTCCGCCACTGGGGAATCGAATCCCTTCCTAGCTCGGTATTAGATCTCTCTATCTCCCTCTCTCTCTCTATGTCGCTTCTTTCGAAGAGAGAGAGAGAGAGGGGAGCGGAGAGAGAGAGAGAGGGGAGCGGAGAGAGAGAGAGGGGGTGGGTGTAGCCGTGTAGGGGGAGTAGGGTGGGAGTGGGAGCTTTTTCGACAACAACTTTAGAGAGAGAAAAGAACTGGATGGACGAGAATGCCCCTCAGGAGACGGGGAATTTACGAGGGGTGGGACTATGACTGGGACGGTGACCGGAGTCGACGGGAATTACCGCGTGGACCTGGTCCACCACGTCATCAGTGGACCGGAGCGGTGAAAATCTCTTTTTCTAAAATTTTTTGTGTTTAGACTTTTTTTTTTTTTTTTTTTCTATACATGTAGTGATCTGACCGGTAATTAAATGACGGGATACGTTTTACAGTTTTACATATTGAATTGATCAGCTGACGATAGTCAAATAGATTTCACCATTAAATAAATGGTCAAACTACTCAATGCATGAAAAAATTCTCTACACGAGTTTAATGTACTCACCTAGCAATAATACTCTCTGGGCATCACAAGTATTATTGTAGTCCACATTTTTTTATCTAACAGTTGTAACGATAGATGTGTTTGCGAGGAAGAATTATTTTCTACACCAGATCTATTATATAATTGTTGAACTGTTATTTTTAAAAATATTCTATTTTCATACTTTATATTTAAAAATTAGTTAGTATACTACATTACTTAACAGAAAAATATCACATGCATTTTTTAAGTAAGTAGAAATTTTCTTTACATCTTCATTTTATATGAACATAGTAGATCAATCAAACAGTATCATATAGTAATGCACCAACTTAATTAGCAATAACATTTTACTGAGATTGATCTCCTGAATTTTCTTTTGCAATTATCAAAAATAGAATTTTCTTTTTCCATCTCTTTTCACTTGATCCAAGACACTAGACAAGGCCCAAGCAATAATAATTTGTGAGTGTAAAAGAGGGAGGAGGGGTTAGAGAGGTAGGGGGGTAGTTGAGGGGGTTGGTTGACATTTGGGTCATATATTACTCCATGTGGTCTCTGAGTCTCTTTCACTTGATCTCATCAGATTCTGACTCAACTCATACATATGATTTCTAACTTTCCTTTTCTTATACATTACTCGGATTGCCCAAGCACCAATATCAATCCAAAGTTTTGCATACATACTTTATCCCCCTAAAACACACAAAAAAAAAAACATCATAATTATATACATTGAACAAGTTTTGACAGTATTAAAATATGCTTTACAATGATCAATATTCAGAAAAAAAAAAAAAAAGCATGAGATTTGAAATTTTCTATCGTACGCGCATGAAAAGGAGAAGTTTTTTTTCGAATCCTTTAAACAATGAATAAAATGATAGTATATTGAATTTGATTGCATCGAAATTAGAAGCTTTTGGAGCATTATAAAAGTAAGGATTGATGATGAAAGATATATATTAAATATTGTTAATAACTTTGTCCCGTAACAAATCAATAAATCCTTATTTTATTTGGAGTCAATAAAATTTAAAAAGTGCATGTATGCATGAAGTGCATGTATTTGACCAAATGTAGAAATGTTTATAGCACTTGTTCACTTATTTTTTTTCTTTATGTACACAAAATACATTATTAAGGAGAGGAATATATATATATATACATATAGTTGTATTTGCTGAGGACACGGGCATGAATGTATGCTGAATTTCTGAAAAGAAGGGTACCACTTTCAATCCACTACCAATATTATTTCTTTAAAATTGAAAGGGTTCGGTTGGCTTGTTCTAAAGAAGAGACCGCTTACAGCTGATAATTTGGTAAAGAGGGGATGGATGGACCAGCAACACGAAATGCATGCTGTATGGCCTGGAAGAGGAAACTGTTGATCATCTATTCACACAATGCGTAGTTACCAGGTTTTTTATGGTGATGACCCAGGAGAATACCCAATTGGGTGACCTGGGGGACGACATGCACTTTGTCTGGGACAGATGAGTACGAAGAAGGACATCACAACTGACCTCAACCGGACTTATTGGACTTATTACATGCTGGTGGGTTATTTGGGATCTTAGAAATAGAGCGATCTTCAGAACGATCCGGACTGACCCAACAGTTGGTATATACAAAGTTAAGCAGCTGCAGGACTTGCGGATGAACCTAACATAAGTGGACTAACTGTGCTATTAGTTTATACTCTAACCTTTTTTTCTTTTTCTTTTTTTTTTCGCCACACTTCGAGGCCCTTATTGCCTCGCCTATATAGCTTAATTCACTTTCCTACTGAATGAAGTGGGTAGCGTGCTACCTGTTTCTCAAAAACAAATATTATTTCTTTAGTGGTGTTAAATAATTCAAAAAACGTATAGTTTTTAATTGAGCTGGTCACACTAATTAATAGGATGAGACAAAAAAAAACCTTCTAAATTTGATAAACAAACTCTTAAGGAGGCCGTAATTACATTTCATATTGTTACCCAATCAAACAAAGTTGAAAAATATCTAATGGATGGGCATTCATTGGGCGCACCTCTCTGCACAGATCGACGGTGTGATAAGCACATGCATCCTATCACTGATGGGTAGTAGAATTTACGTACTCTGTGTGCATAATTTTTTTTGCATAAAATTATAGAGAAATTGCACTCCTTGGGAAACTACATTAGCTCGTGCACTGCTTTTTCCATCTATTTGTTACATCTTACGTCTTCAATCAAACTATCCAACTTCATTTAATGATTTGTCGACTAACACATGGTGTTCTGTTTTTCATAGATCTTATCTCTCTGTTAACCTTTTTATCTTGCGACGTGAAGCTTGACTTAATTTCTTAATTACTTAGTTTAAGTATTAGTTAAGGATTAACAAATGTAGATGATTAACCTAATCTTACGCCTAAGTGTAATATAAAGATAGGTGAAATTAGTTTGAGAGGGATGGGGGAGCAAAGCAAAACAAAGAAGAAAATAAAATAAAATTGTATGGAGACCCCCTCAACTTGTAATTATTTTTGTCCATTTATATAAATTAACGTTTTTTTATTATCAGTCGTTAAATAACCAGTGATATTCAACTATATAAATAAGCGTATTCGCCTGCTAAACAAGTGTTTGCAACTATTAAATCTAACAAAATTACTGTTAAATTTAATAAAATTTTAAATTTGCTCGATTAAAATTTAAATAAAATCAAAAGTTTGAGATATATATTAAAATTGAGAGGTTTATTTTGGAGAAAAGGCCTATAGTTGAATGTTCTTTGACATTGCTCACACAAGGTATTATTTCCATGTGAGAGAAAGTAAAGCAAAGAGGGAGGGGCAAAGTTGCAAATTTCTAGAGCAAGCAGGGGCAAAATCGGAAAATAACCACGGAGATCCTGTGGTTTTAACGGCTAAATAAGTTAAATTCTTAAAGGAGGGATTAAAGTGAGCGCCGCTTCGATTTCTTTTTTTTAAAAAAAAAAAAACTTTGATTGACTCAAATAGTACTAATCTAGTACTAATTGAGTTACTTAGACTAAATTTTAGTCTTAATATGCATTTATTTATATCTTATTGCTTAATTTATATTCCTTTCAAAAGTTACGTGTTTATAATAGAATCAATCTACAATTGTCTCAAATTCAATCGAATTATCCCATTTTGTTTTGAACCACTCATTTATTTACTGAATTCGGCCGGATTAGACTGTGTTTTGAATCCATCCATTTTGAATTTTATCTTTCTATTTTTATGATGAAAGGTTATTAATTATATTTTTTGTCGTGACATTAATTGGTTTTGTAATTATAAATTTGGCGATGATGTGCGACATTTCGCTGATTCATCACAGCAGGTGTGATTAACTAGAGTCCAACTAATCAGCGAAAAATAAAAGAAAGTAGTACATAAGACATCTTTTCATATTTGTCCATACTTAATAAATTCAAGGACTCTGGCATTTAATGTTCCACTAATAAAATGTTACAAAAACTGTTTCTAATGCATCATCTTGTACCGGTAAGCTTTTGGATCACGCCGTTAAAATAATGTGAAATTTTTGGTATTTATATTTAATATTTTTGGTAGGTTTGAAATGTAATTAAATAAAGTTTGGGGTCGGACAAGGCTCAAATTAGAGTTTTTTATTTTGATATTATGTTAAATTATGTGAATTAATTGTTTTTTTTAAAAAAAAACTTAAAGATCAATCTAGTAGATAAAACGACCAGTACGATGAATATAAAAGATACTTAAAATTGATACTCAGAAAACAAGTATTATTAATTTTTTCCAAAAGTATTTCTCCGAAAAGTATTTTATACAATTCATCACACAATTAGATCCTAAAATAAAGCATAAACAATTTTGTTAGATATCCGAAACATGTAGAACAAGGTTAACAATAATATTGATTTTTAAATATTTTACAGAGGCATAACTGTGATACGAATGTTTTTTTTTTTTTTTTTCTTTCACATTTGGATATAATCCGTGGCTTTTTTTAACACCAAAACTCAAAAAAAAAAAACCAAAAATATTGAATATTTGAATTTCTAAAAAAAATTTAAAACATTAGAAATTTTGAGGCTAATGAAGAACTTCACCTTCACGTGACGTGAACCACAAACATGCTCTGCAGATGAAATAGAACACGAGTGTGACTAATGGGACCACTCTACGAATATAAGGTCAATAGAGAATAAATATTTCGTGGTTCACAACATTTTAGTGGTCAAAATTCACCTCCACGAGTCTAAAAATAAAAATTTCTTCTTTTTTTTTTAACTACAACTGTAATTTTTTTAAAATTTATTCTCAAATAAAATTTAGTTATTAAAAATTTTATAGGAACTGTTAATGCAAGTTGATCATAGCCCTTTCAATTTCCCCAAACTTATTATTCTAAGCTTATAAAAAGAACCAGGGATTTGTTAAAGCTCCACGTGCTCCTCCCCCCTAATTATAGGTTCAAATATATTGCCCATTATTATTTCATTTTGTACAACATATAGCATATATGTACATTTGAGTTGTTAGTAGTTTCACATGCTAACCAAAATAATATCGAACTAGGTCTCTTTTTAGCCTCGCTTTTAGAATACTTTCTTTTTTTTTCTTTTTTTTTTTTCCCTCTGAAGCAGTGATTAGGATGTTCAACTTCAAAAGGTCAGGAAGTTTTTGATTCTGCTACAGCATGTTGTTAGAATCTCAATTCCACAAGAGCTAAGCATACGCTGTAGGAAGTAAACTTTTCAAAGGTTAGGATGAATATCTTCGTCATTGTAAATTAAAGATCTATATATAATCCAAGTGCGCATGAGACTACGAAAAGCACATTGGGTGCAGCAACGTGCGCACAGGAAAATCCCGTGTACGAGTCGAGTTTACTATTCATCTGCAACAAGATGCATTAGAGCTATGCAACTATAAATAAGCAACCGGACCTCTCTGTGTATATTTTATATATATAATGGCATTACTTCTTACTCCATTAGTTCTACTTCCTAGCTATTTCTTAAACTACTGCCCATATCAGAATCAGATGTGCCAGGTTGTATGAATTGCTACGGCCTCAGTTGTGTAGGATCAGCTGAACAGAAGAGAAGAAACTGATAAGCGCTGTAGACAAAAGCTGCTTCTGCACATTGCCGTGGGATCGATCGAGCACAAAAAGAGTCACATGGTAGTTTGTGCTCATGATTTAGATGGTCCACACAAACATACCCATCTTACCACTTCAGCAATATGTAGTGTTTATCACACCAATTTGATATCTCCACATACCGTTACCATATAACCACGCGGGGTGCATCCGATAAGATTAAATTTAACTCTCAAGTTCCTATAGACTCGGGAAATTTAGAAGCGGAAGCAGTTAAGCTAAACCATCAGAGAAAAGTAATGCTTAATGAGCTCAAAATTTAAGTCTTCCATCAAAAATCGTTAAAGCCGCATAGCCATTAGGAAGAAGAGAAAAAAAATAATCCACAACAGCACATATGCAACAGTTTAGATCAAGAAAGAACGGCCATGACATCGGAGACTCTCAAAGCGATGTAATCCGACCCGTCCGTGCTCTTGAACTCGCTCCCCGCATATTTTGAATACATAACGGTGCTTCCCGGGCTTATATCCATGGGTTTCCTGTTGCCCTCTTCATCCAGGGGACCCGGCCCGACAGCAACCACCTGTTTTGTGCAAATACAGAAGGGGAAAATGATGAGACATCATTCAGGAGACCTAGTAGTAGGCAAGACCTAATAGTAGGCAAACACTTAATGGTGGTAGCTAAAGGAATGGGACTATTTTCTCTTTTCCTCTTATTCTTTCGTTTTCTAGTTAATCATGTTTGTTGAACTGAGAAGCACTCAGATAACAAGTTTTCCATTGTCTACTGCGAAACCTTCAAAAGTATACATAGATATATGTGTAACTAAGAGTTGCTTGAAACCAAGTTAAGGTTGCAAATGTTAAATAATCTTACATTATTAAGATATTTCAAAACAGGAATTTCACATAAATACGCAAATTTCTTCCTTTGGTTTCGTAAACTTGGCTTTTTCCATTTTTGATCCTTCAACTTTAGGCCATTTTAAGGTTTCATCATTACAAAAATTCCCTCTATATGTTTTCGAGCTATGAGGGTGTCAAGTGAATCTTGACGAAAGTCACATGAAAGACTTTCTCACCTTCTCATCCTAGACTTTCATTTTCTAAAATGGAGAAAAGATTGAAATAGAAGAGCAAACTTACAGTTCCGATGGAAGGCTTTTCCTTGGCAGCCTCAGTCAATAGTAAACCACCAGCTGTCTTCTCTTCGGCTTCAGCAACCTGAGATTATGTAAGGCAAAAAAAAAAGAAGAGTCGGAACTTCATAATAAGCAAATTGGATTAACCAGTGATTGTACTACAGTTCATGCAGTGAGATGATTATATATCTTACATCTCAAGAGAGACTAACACCATGTAAATGGTACCCCATAATAATAGGGGACCAATAAAAGGCATCGAATGCGAAGCTTCCAATTAAATATCATAATTGAAAAGTATGGCCAAAAGCTTTCCCTTTCAATTCCAGAAGTATGCTCCCACACTAGTTCAATATCTCATTTCAAAACATTCAAAATTATCAAAACTAATCAGGTAAATTTGATGGAACCAATAGATGAAATTCACCCAAAATGCAAAACAACCTGTGACATATAAATATGCAAATTTGCACTTGGAGGCTCACCTTGATTAGTACACGTTCACCAAGAGGCTTAAGGTCCTTAATATCATCAGTGTCCAGAACCCCCACAATGTCATCTTCCTTTAGAAGCAGATGGTTAGTTTCATCGAACTCGAGTTCTGTTCCAGCATATTTTGAGTACACAACCTGGCTACCAGTCTACATTCCAAAATAAAATAAAATAAAGGGAGATTAGAGAAACCTACAAAGCAACGAAATGATATCATCAAGAACATGAAACCTACGCCTGCCGCTAGAAAAAAGCGGACGCAAGAAACTGCAGGTCTGATTCCTAACAAACTTGTCATGTTTAGGCAATTCATGTTGAAGATAGAAGCACATTTAACAAGAATAAAAATTGTTCGCTGGTAACAACATACAGCTATCATCAGCAAGTTTGAATTCCCGAAAAGTACCTTCACGGTTATTTCTATTTTGTTCTTGCCGATGGTTCTACCCTCTCCAATGGCAACAACCTCACCGCCTTGTGGTTTTGACTGGGCAGTTGTTGGAAGCAATATGCCTCCACTGGTCTTATCTTCTGATGACTTAATTTTGACCAGCACTCTGTCGCCCAACGGCTTGACGGTTGTGTACTGCATAGACAGTAAGATAGTAAACCACCAAACACGAAAAAGAATAATAATTTCCGTGAATAATTCATACAAGACAGAAATCGAGGCAGAGAAACAGATATAAACATGCAACTAAATAGACTATCGGAGTGGGATTTCATAGAGACCAACCAAATGACTCAAGATGCCACTAAGCAAACATGAGATATGGGGTTTCCCCAAGTCCAAGCGCTACTAAGCAACAACTATGTGCGGAAATTCAAGAGAACAAGCTATATTCATTTTTCTTAGGAAAGATATGAATTGTGATCAACTTTTTTCACACGCAAAGACCTTCATTAACAGGATCTAGTGTCTGAATTTCACACAAGCATCATGCTATTGACTAGGTGACCAATCTTTCATCAAGCCTTAGTGAAGCTCTAAGTCTTGTTGTTTATACCCTATTAGAACCAATAAAAACTAGGAGACCGACATTTTATATTCTAGGTGATGAGGATTTTTAATCCGAACAACATTAGTTCCTAATTTCAGTATACTTCTGAAGCGTAAACCTCCTGAAGCAATTCATCGAGACTACATGAAATGTAAACTCGTAAATTTTAGCTCCATAAACTACTAATTTAATCTATTAAGATCAGATCATTGATACCCAAACCTACCACAAATCATCTAAACATCGCAAATAAACGAAGCTGGAATTGACAACAAATTGGATCTAAACGAAAGAAGCAAATGCGGATATACCTTCGGGGCCACTACAGTAGCGGCTTTCACAAGGAGCCCTCGGAAGCTTCTCCGATCAAACCCTACCCCACACGCCCCCACCGAAGACGAGAGCCTCAGCGTCGGCGGCGAGAGGCGGAGCCCCAAGAACGATGGCACCGCCGCCGTGGCCCTTCTCCCCGCCGCCATTCCCGGCGCGGAGAACTGTACGGTCGCCATTTGCGCACTGATCCATGGGAGGGGAAAAAATCGTTAAAAAGGATCAAAATTGAGCTTAAATTCCACAAAAAAGAGCCAAAATCTGCGAAGAATAAGATAGGATAAGAACCTAGAAATGGGGAGAGGTTGCGTGAAAAAGGGGAAAATTAGGGATTTGAGGAAGGAGACGGCGAAACCCTAGCGAGAAAGCGAGGGGTTTTATACTCGGAGGGAGTGAGTGACGAGTTTGGAGAGAGGATAACGTATTTGAAAATGGCGGAGAGGAAGCTTCTGGAACGTTGCGTTCGTAACGGGCCTTGTGGGCTTTAATATGTTGGGCCCACTAGACCATTGATTTCATATGGGCGAATTAGGCCCATAAACTTATTTATTCAAGCTGTATGGGCCTTTTCTTCGAAGATGCTCGGCCCAAAACGAACAGCGCACACAAAAACGTTGTAGCGGAAGCAGAAGCGGAAGCAGAAGCAGAAGAAGAGTCGGCGATGAGTATCTTGAAATTTTGCCGAGAATGGTCTCTACTCTCTCTCTATATCTCTCTCATATTTTCTTTTTTCTAATCCTTTTTCAACTATATATGAGCGTTTTAACAAAGGATTTTTTTTGTTTTTTTTTTTTTCCTTTGGATGGTGTAGCAACAACATATTGTACCCAAAAGAGGACAAGGAGACTCGCACCCTCCTCTACGCTTGCCGCAACTGCGATCATCAGGTTTTTTTCCAAAAAATTATTATCATTTTTTGGTACATTACAATTATTTTTAGTTTTTATTTATGATGGTATTGAAGTAGGGTTCCAACTTGATCTGCAAGTATCAATTCTGGGGTCGAATTTTAGGGCTTCTTTTGCTGCTGTAAGGTGCAGCTGTAACGACCTAAAATAAATAGTAGAAGTAGTAGCAACAGAGGAGATTTCATCATCGGTGGTTGCGGATCGTCCGGGTTGTTACAGCAGCACTAAAATCCTTGCAATAGATAGGAATTGCTCCCACCAGTGTCCTTTTATGGGTTATACACAATTATGCAGGTTTTATAGGGATAAACATTTATCCCCAATACCAACCCTTATTCCTCTCTTTGAGTTCCATGTCAAAATGTACACTTGTCGGGGGTTACGATTCGTTAGTTCTCGTAATGATTTGTAATAGCGTGCGGGCAGGAGGTCGCTGACGACAACATTGTCTATAAAATGGAGATACGCCGGCCTGTTCGTAAAGGAACTGAGATTTTACACGATGCGGCGGCTGACGCTAGTCTTCCTCGTACTAGGAGTGTTAAATGCGCCAACTGCAACCATCCGGAAGCCGCCTTTTTCCAGGTCGATTACATTCGCACGCAGCCTACGTTTTGTGTTCCAAAATTATGCTTACGAATTAGTTTCTTCTCTTTGGCAATCGCATGCGGTAAGAAAACTAAGAAAAGTGCGCAAATCATGCAATTTCGGCCGGCCCAGAATTTGGATATCTATTCTGGTAGATTGATTTTGACGCACTTTCTTTTGTTTATGTGTTTGTTTATTTAAAAAAAACAAGCATCTCAAAGTTACGACTTATATTATGCCAACAAAATAATCAAAATTCTGGTATACTACACCACGCAGAACTTCTTCAAGTGAAATGTCGTAAATAGAAACGAGACAATAGTTTGGAATTAGTGTCGCAATGAATAGCCTAATATTTTAACAACTCTTTCTTCTGTAACACTAGCTTCACAAATTTTACTGTGCACTTCAGAGGTGGCAATGGCGGAGTAAGTGCTATTTCAATAATGCAATAGATATACGAGCAATTGCATACCCAAGATCACTTTATTCTAAAAATTGAGCGTTATTGACCTCTTGAATGCTTTCTTCTCCTTCGCTAAGCTGTTAATTCGCCCCTTTCGTATACTTGTTGTTTCTTCTCGGTAGTAATGTCTCTCACTTCCCCGGCGATCTAAAAATACCCATGATGTTGTTTGTGTATTGACTAGAAAGCAAAAAAACACGCATTGGTATCTTGGAGGAGGGAAAGGAACAACTTTTCACATGTTAGATATATTAAACTTATTTTGCTGTTTATAAACTTGTCGGACATTTGAGAATTTGAACCTGTGCGATAGAGCTTAATGCCTTGACCTAAGATGGTATTATGGTAATGAGTTAATTAGAGAGCGACTTGACACGAGCTATGTAGATGAGTTTCCATTGTTGAAATGGCCACCCAACCGTAATTATTCACTTTTAAAGTTCTTCCACAAAATGGATTTCTACACAAGGAGAAATATGACAGGTTTTTTAGGATCTGCCTTCATATCTGAGGCTTATGTACATGCTGGAGTGTTACAAATGCAACAATTTAGGAACTTTAGTTAAAAAAACAAACAGATGCAACAGCCCAGTTGATCACTGAATGTTAGCTTGAATGATTAGGAAATTGGGCTGTGCGGTTTGACCATTTTCTGCATAAAATTGCACAGAAGATTCATTTGCTACAAGAAACTTTGACCCAACAACTTAAGCATGATATAGCCGAGGACTATTATAGTATCTCTTACAAGATGATTATAGAACATACAGCAACAAAATTTGGGTTAAATCTATTCAATAATTCAGCCATCATCATTAAGATCTAGAGGGACTAATAATAGACTCGTGCAATATTCTCCATCTTATTTATTTCCTGCTGATTTTACATGCTTCTTCGCAGACGCCCGAATGGATGATTAATACTGATTAAGAAGTTTTCTTGGTAAATGCTATCAATCAGACTGGTTCTTTAAACTGTTGGGCTTGATTGCTTATTCAGTTTGTCACTTTGATTAGTGCTTTTTGTGAGTTTATTGCTAACAACGGGGGGAATTGTAGGCGACCGCCAAGGGAGAAGAGGGCATGACGCTGTTCTTCATGTGCTGCAATCCAAGCTGCGGCCACAGGTGGAGAGATTGATGGAATTACTTCATGCTAACTACTTAAAGTTGGCGATGCATCGCCGTTCCTTCTTGAACAGTTAACGGTCATGTTTTAGTAAATTTCAAACGATGTTCTTAGTTCGACCTAAATCAGTAGTAATTCTGTTATGGCTGTAACGCAGAATGGAAAAAACTAGTTTTTATATGTGATCAGAAATATTGCTTCTTATGGCTTGAATGTGAATGCATCATTGGAAGCGAATTTTCGTAAATGATTAGAGTTGGTTTATCATATACTAGAATGCTTTTACATAACACAGTTCATGTGAGAATAATGGATTCATGTAGCATAAGATATCTTTGGTTATGTAAAGTACACCGAACTAAACTTTACATCGAGAACTAAAAATTTTTTTTTTTTTTTTTTTGAGAAAAATAGCATTCTATCTGTTTCGTTTATTTCTTTTGGAAATAAACTTAACTGGAATTGTGAAGCAACTACGCTTCGAACTTAAAATCTTAGGTATCAACCATCGAGTCTTTTGTTATTTATGCTAGGGACGGTCGGTACCGAGAACTAAAAGTTAATCGCAAAATAATCAGGGAATAAAGGCAGCTATTCCTGAAGAATTTGTTCCTGAACCAAATGCTTCTGAATGTTACTTCAATATTCTAGTGTTGATCTTATATTTTTTGAAAATGATTATTGCTGTTGGTGTGATGATAAAGGAAAATTTTAATGGTAAGCATTGAAGTGGAGAAATTATTCCCTGGACCTGGTCCACGGCATCGACGGTGGACCAGTTTAGTGATCTATATCTGGTGATGATTAAAAGAGGTATAGCATAGCAAGAACTTAACCATGATGGACCACATCCAAGCAATAATTTCTCCCTGAGTTGATTGTACTCCATGTACAACCAAAAACCTGAGTTGTTTGCTTGTTTAGGCCTGTTCAATGCACAAGAAACAGTGTGGCACACAGTTTTAGGGTACAATTTGGAACCCTAAAATTAATAATTCTACTTAAAAGTCCCCATTACCAGTGGAGTTGGAAGGGAATAAGAGATGCTATGAAAACCACACCACACCCCCTTCCAAGATAAAAGTGGGTGGTGGGCCCATTTGGAACAAAAAAAAAGGGAATCCATCAATACCTGCCTCCACTAATGAACAACTGTAGAAAAAAGAAAAAAAGCGTACTTTTTTGTGCATCTCAGAATATAGTTGATGAGTCAATTTTTTTTATACAGTAATAGATATTTTACACAAAAGTTCGATATAATTAGATATATCGACAGATAAACTCTAATTTCGTTATTGTTAGCTGGCTAGTTTGTAATGCATCCTAATTGGATGTCGAATCATTACCTTCGGAAAAAAAAAAAAGGAAAAAAAAAGACCAACACAAGAAGAAGAAGAAGAAGAAGAAGAAGTTTCTATTATTTTGTATCAAACAAACTCTATAGTTGTAACTAGCTTTTTAAATTTAAGAAATGACTTTTGAATTGAAAAGCAAATATAAAATGCTGAGCTTAGCTACTAACAAATTAAAATTTGTATTTACAAAATCGACTCATTAATTATATTTGAATATCTCTTGTGGCACTCCGCATCATTACTTGTCAAAAGAAGCTCTGCAAAAGTTAAATGTCACTTTCATTAGTGATATCATTAGAGATTACTCTCATTAAGCTACTCCATCAGTAATTAGACTATTCATTGTTTCGTGGAGATTATTATTCCCACACTATGTTACTTTTTTATTAGTGCCACTTGATCCAAAAGCTATAGATATATCTATAAAAAAAAAAAGCCAATAATATAAAAAGGTTACACATATAATTAGCATGTCTCAATCATGTGAACACCCTGATATTTTCCATCCGAAATTAAAATTATTTATAATAATATTATTATTATTATAAATATTATGTTTGAGGTGCCATTCAGATGTGGAGCTGACTCAGCCTTTTTTAGTGACTTACGAAAATATGACTTGGATTTGATTCCCAAGTCCAAACCAGTCCATTGTATACAGCTGGCAATTTATTTTTCCTTTTATAAAAAAAAAAATTACAAATATCTCTCAAAACAGCTAGAAATGTGAAACAATTAGATTTCGAATTTGAGATCTCGGATGTCAATCACCAAATCCTTTACCACTTGCATTAGAAACGGTCGGTTCAGTCTAATAATTGTTTTCTGAAACCCCCACTAAGTGTCAAGGATTCAATTTGTACTCGTTCTCCTAAAAATTGAGGCTCTAAACCCCGGATTCTCATGTAATTTAATAATATAAGTACTTGATTTGAGTAAGGTTTAAGAGTCATTTTGATAGAAAATTACCTATGCCACTCAACCAGGAGGAATAAGTTCCTAACAGTGTACATTTCTTTCAAATTAAAATATATATATATATATACATGAACTATATAAGAAAAATTAGCAAATATCCTTCCTTTTCATGTATGAAAGTAAAATGTAGACACCTTGAATAACACAATAAATAATGACAAAATTAACCTCATAATACACTGGATCAAACTGAACCTGAATCAAATTTAATACAAATAAAATTAATTAGATAGTGATTGCTTGATTAAATTATTTTCTCTCTGATGTGAGAGTTTTGTCTTTTGGTTGGGTGTTGAGATGAAAATTCCCAACCAACCAACTGGTTGCAAACCCATAGTTTTTCTAAAGCAGCGAGCTAAACCATCAAATTAAATAAAAATTAAAATAGAAATTAAAGAAAAAATATAAATATAAATTGGATAAAAATTAAAATAGAAATTAAAGAAAAAAATAAAAATAGAAAAAGAAAAAGAAAAAAAAAAAAAGAAAAAAAAAGAGGAGCACAAAGTGGGCCCAAATAAACTGAAGGGCCCATTTACGGACTCAACCTACCGTCCTAGTCACCGGTTCATCCAATCAATAATAAAGAACGTCCCAATCAGTGGGTCCCACGTACCCGATGTCACGACATGGAAGTTATTGGATGGACCGGGGTCTATACACTGGAGTCACCCAAAAAAAACTCAAAAAATTTTAGTTTTTAAAATCCAAATTGTGGTCATTGGATGTAAATTTCATTAATTTAAAATATTATAATGTCGAAACTTCTCTCCTAGGTATTAGGCTTTGTTTGTAATTGCAGATTGAGTGCGCTACGCGTTGTGAAAAAATACGTAAAACTTTTTTTCATTTATTTTTAAAAAATTATTAGACGGATTATATTAATTTGATATAAATAAGTATTTATGTGATCTCACTGAAAAATAAAAAAAATACATCTCAAAATATTAGTCTCCTAACTAGTGTTGGATAAATCTCCGTAAATATATTTCACAAATACCTCATAAAAATAGTAGTAAGGAAAAAAATTTAAAAATAGCTATAAAAATCACCCAAGAGATATGATATCTAATCATATAAAAGCTTATAAAAAATTCATTTAAAATGTTATAAATCACATCGTTTAAATGTTTAAAATATAAAATTCAATTTTGTAGACCCGGTCTATAGACCGCCGTCCACTCGATTATTTCTCTGGGGACCGCACCTTGAAAGCGGACCGACAGGTAACAAATACTATCCTCCGAAGGAGGCGCATGCGGACCACTCCGATCCACCGTCTAACGGCCAATGGCTCAAATCTCGACCGTCGCTCGGCGAGGCCGTATGCGCTGCGTCCGCACGGCATCTCCTTACTGTTGATAGCGACTACACCCGTATAGAAATTATTTCGATCCCGGCCCAGTGCGGGGCCCACGCACTCAAGGCGGTGGGCCCGGCCCACGACTTGTTGAGGGCGAGGAGCGGGGACACGTGTCACGTCGCGGGGCCCGCCTCCGACGTGTGAGCTCTTGTCGCGTAGCGGGGGCACCCCAGGCCCGCACTCGTCACGTGCCACGGGGGACTTCGACCAATGATACCGCGCCGCGTGTAAAGTTACACGTGTAGCTCCAATGGGCGTGGTGCGTGTCGCGGAGTTCCGGGTCTCGGGGGGTGTCGCGGTGAAAAAGGACGAGAACCCGATGTTTACTGAAATGACGATAAAACCCTTCCATTTTTTTTTATTTGAAAATTATTGTTTAATTACAACGGGGAAAGGAAATGAAATGTGGTTTAGTGTGGCTAATTCCAGGATTAGTTGAGCTTCCGCCCTGCACGTGTATTTAAATAATACACTGCTTATATTATTATTATTCTATAATATATTGTAATATAATAATATACTCTACTATAATCTTAATATACTTGTGAAATTGAAACAAAATTAAAAAAATGAGGAATTAGAAAAATAATAATTGTGTTATATTTACTTTGTTCATAGAGAATAATAAGTAATTTTTAATAGTAGAACAAATAATTATTTTTTAAAAAAAATTATCTTATTTTAAAAATTATACGCTATATTCAATAATTATATAAAATTTATATAAAATAATTGTCATCCTCTAAAATTTTAAACTACGACTCAGAGAATAACGTTGCTATATTTTATATTCAATATTATTTTTTATATTTGAATTTGAGATTTTTGAATAAACTCAATACATGAATTTGAATTAAATTAAAAAGAAAATGAGATTAAGAGCTTATGAAATTTGAATTGAGATCAATATATTTTAAGCTATTCTAGATAATATATATATATATATATATATCAAATATTTATACTGATTCATGACCTACTCGACTCGTACTTATATATTTTTAAATTAATACTATAAATAATTTATAAATAATAATAGACTAATTGGTATGTATGTTTTGACTCAATCAGCTCGTCAAGAGAACCGATGAACAAATCCATCTACCAAAATTATAATTATTTATGTTAAAAAATAAATTCTTAAGAACAGCGCATTAATGAATTATCATTTTTTTTATAGTATCTAGAATTTTCAATGTCTACGAACTAGTAATAACGCTTGCAGATCGAGGACATTTTGGTCATTTCGGTCCCAACACGGCCTCCAAGGGCAAAGCGCCAAGAAGGGCAGTTTGGTCATTTCACACGATCGTCCTCGTGTGGGTTCACCATTACCGATGCGGGATCTGATCGACGCGTGTCCAGCCCCTTCGCCGTGCGCGCGCCACGTGTCCCCCCACGTCGCAAATCATTGAAACGAGACAAAGCTTTTGACGTCCCTGTGCGGCCTAATTTTTAATTTTAATTTAATTTATTTACGAATTTAATTTCGTACGTTCCGTGTATGTCTTATACACGCCACTAACTGTATAGTGACCGTACATGAATAATTGTAAACACTAATAAGTTTTTCTTTTTTAGTTTTTCAGCTCAGTTTTCAAATAATTTTGATTTGATTTTTTAGTTCGCACTTTTTAAAATTTATTAGATAATAAAATTTCTCGATGATACATCAAATATATAATAAAAAAATTATTATATATACCAATAATAAGAGAGTAATTTATTTCTTATAGTTACTAAAATTTTAGATAAAAAATACACATGACATCCGACAAAAAATAATTTGTTTAAATATATTAATTGCACCATTATTATTTTTTGTGATAGTAAGTATATAAAATATTTAATTTTTTGTATTACTACTATATGTACATGTGGTGCATAACACTGAAAACCACTTTAGGACTCACACTATATATAAGCAGCCCACTATATTGTAGTCCCCTAGTTTTCACAACCAATCATTGCCCAAATTATTCAACCAACTAAAATATTCTATTTTAAATAAATAAATAAATTATTTTTTAAAACAAAAAGGGCACACTTAACTCACTTTCCCTTTTTTTTTTTATATATATATATATATAATATAATACCTCCTCAATAATACGCCTCACTAAGTCTCAAATTTCTCCTTCTCAATTCATTCGCTCCTTCTCTCTCTCTCTACCTCTCTCTATAGACGAAGGAGCGATGGTGGTGAGGGAATCTCAGCCGTCCATCCGGAAGGCACCGGAGCCGATGCTGGCGATCGAGCGGCCATGGATCGCCGAGGGGCTCCCGAGCCCCACGAGCCCGCTGGAGCGCGACGCGCGCTCGCCGCGGGGGTGGCGCAACCGCGACTCCGACGGGGTCGGGCTTGCGATCGTCGCCGCGCTCGACCGTCTCTGCGGCGCCGGAGCGTCGAGCTCGGCCGCGGCGGCGGCGGCGCCGATCGCGATCGGGGCCAGCGCCGCGCCGAGGAGCAGAAGGAACCGGGGCCGGTTCGAGGTGGCGGAGTCGGGGGGCTGCGGCGGCGCGTGCTCGGCGAGCGCGTGCGGGTTCAAGGAGAGGAGCGACGGCGACGGCAACGGCGACGGCGGCGCCGAGTTTTCCCTCTTGGATTTCTTGAGCTGCTGCTACTTGTGTCGGAAGAGGCTCCACGGAAAGGATATTTACATCTACAAGTGAGTAAATCGATTATTAATTTTATTTTTTTTTATTTTTTATATTTAAAAAATTATATTTTTAGTGTGTAAGAATTTTCTGCGCACATATTATTACGTATAATAATACGGTGTTGTATTTTATTTGGACGGTGCAGAGGAGAGAAGGCGTTCTGCAGCATGGAGTGCAGGTACCGGCACATCGCGAGTGAGGAATGCCAGGAGAGCTTTGTTGGGTCCGACCGGGTGCGGCGGAAGTCGGCCGCGCAGGAAATCGCGTCGACCCCGCCCCAGCGGTGCTCTGGCGGGCCCCTCTTCTTCACCGGCGTCGTCGTGGCGTGATCACTCTAGAGATCACTCTAGAGATTAGGAATCGGGCGCAGCAGATCTCGACGACGACGACGACGACGACAATGGCGGCGGCACGGATAGAAAAATATAATAAGGAATTTTATACACGAGGATTGAATCAAGCGCATGAGCCTTTGTGTAAGAGGGTGTAGAGGAGGGTTTGATCTCGACTCGAGGAGAAGAAATTTTGTCTAGTTTTCGAAAGTTATTATATTATATAATTTGGATCAAATGATCCCTTTTTATTCGGATCAGCTTCACTTAAAATTAGCACAAAAATGGTAACATATTTGTAATTTGATACTCACGATCGGAAAAATCGGGCAGTAGTGACGAAGAGAATATGATGAATTTATTATGGGAACTTTAATGTTGCACGCATCATTATTATAATTATAACAAAGCATTAAACCAGAATATATTTGTTCAAGAGTGAGGAACTTGTAGAGGATGGATGCAGTGATGAGCTCATTTATCAGTTTGGTGATGCTTCAGGTTGTGTTATTACTTGCTAGAAAAGATATTATGATTCTGATTAAATATATAAATATTTTACTCGTACTCGGTATTATTTTAATGGCTGTGTTGGTAAATCATATTCAGCCTTAAAATCAGTATAATAATAGTATATATATATTATATATATATATATTATATATATATATATATATATAATATATGTTTAAAATAAAATATGTATTCGAAATGTCTCAAAAGGCAACAACGCTTTCGATTTGGCCAAAAAAAAAAAAAAAAAAGCTTCTACTCACTTCTTTCTACAAGCTTCTATGTTGAACATATTCTAGAAGATTGTGCGAAAAAGCGAGTAAAAAGAAAGCAGGTTAGAGTAAGCACTTTACTCCCAACTAAATTGTGAGATGTGCTATTGAATCTTCTCTCTTTCTTTTTCTTTTTCTTTTCCTTTTTTTTTCTGGGCGTCGTAATTTATCCTGCTCTTGAATCAACTCTTCATTTGCTGGAACAGTTCGATCTTTGGCTGTTGCGACGAAGGCCCATGGCTCGAGGTTTATTTGATCAGGGGGATCTCCTTTATTCGGATCATGAGTCCATTTATTCTATTTTAAGTTGTGGCGATACCCTACGCAGCAACTTCGACTTGAGAGGTGGAGAGTATTTGTTTATTTATTTATCACTTGAAAGTTTAATTTCCTAGACCAAGTCCTGCTCAAAATGTGCAGATACAAGAATATATATAAAATTGGGCCGACGACTTTGACCAGGACTTGAACATGGATGGAGGGATAGTTTTGAGCGAGTTTAATGCTTTGTGTTATGTTATTACATGCGGATGAACAATCCCGTGCTAGATCCAAGTACACACGACTTGAAACTACTTACAAATCCATAATACGGGCACTTATATACGTATGTATACACACCACGACCATAAGATCAGTCCCAAATTCACCTTCTTCTCAATCCCAAATCATGTACAAGTGAGTATCACGAAGTTCCGCAAGCACAAAAATCCATCTCAGAGAAAGATATTGCGCAACACAGCAGTGACTCACGTCCAAGAAGAAGAGAAAGAAACAGAGGAACAAAAGATGAAATAGATATACACCACGAAGTTTGAAGTTTGAACAATCCAATAGTGTACTATTTTTCACACTTCCCACAGGGTAGTTGAAAATTCTATTGCACTACTACAAAGGATGTTTTCTGAGTCGAGTAACAAAATCTCAAACAGAAAATTCTAGTAAAATAACACACAACATTGCACCATTCAAATTTTCCGCAATTATGCATTAAGGCACGAAAAGAACCAAAGATGCACTCGCAGATTAAAGTTTTATGATCTGCGAAAAACAAGATATGCTTGCGGCTAGGTAGAAATATATATATATAGCCTATAAATTCGACATGCCATCATAATAGATTCACAAACCAGGGTTACAAGACCTCAGAAATCTAACACAAGACAAGAAGAAAAACAAAAAAAAAAAAAAGAAGAGAGAAAACAATTGAAGAGAAAAGCTCCCCAACTAAATGGTTTTTCCTACAAACACTCCTTACATGATGACAATAGTAGTATATCGGTACAAACTTAAGCAAACAAGGGGAGACGCCACCATTATAAAATCACGATAATAGTAGAGGTTCAAAGTATAGAAAGAAAAGTATACTAAATGCAAAAATAAAGATTTGAAGAAAATATAGGAAAGAGTAAAATGGGAAGGGTTTCACGACCTAATAGTACATCATCTGTTGGCTGGCACTAACACTCTGGAACCCGCCGTCGTATATAGCCTGACTGGCGCCCTGGGCGCTGAGGCCCATAGCAGCCTGCTTAAGCTGGCCCTGGGCCTGCATCAATGCCTGGCTCGAACCCATTTTGCTCATTGCTAGAGTGCGCTCGTAGGCCAAGAGCTCGGACGCTGAGAGCCCAGGAAAGGCTGCTGCTGCCGGAGGAGGGAGCGGATTAGAAGATGTCCCAGGTGGAGTTGGCTTGTTTCCCCAAGAACACTACACAAGAAAGGGAATTTTCTTTTTTTTTAAAAAAAAAAGGTGGATATGCAATGACATGAATACATGCAAAGTATCGTTAGAAACCAATAAAAAAAATCCCAACTGTAGACGATTTAGTTGTGATGAGTGAAATTATGAGCTAATCTGTGAAATTTCTTTTTCGAATTCCACAGTGACAATCAAAGCGATATAAAAGCAAAATTTTGAGTTTCAGTTTCAGTTTTGATGGAAAGAAAAGCATAAATTTGAACATCATGGAATAATTCAAAACTGCTCATCTAAATTGTTCCTAAACTCCTATTCCGCCAGCCCACCTAAACTGGTGTAAAGATTCGCATCCGGAGATTAAAAAGATAGAATGTACCTTAATTGCCTTTCCACCGAGAGGACGACCACTCCCAAACTGAATTGCCAAGGCAGCTTCAGCATGGCTGCTGTATCTCACAAAACCAAACCCTTTATCACGCTGGATACGAACCTCCTCGATCACTCCGGCATTAAGGGAATGGAAAAAACGATGAAGATCAAGTTGCGTGACCTGCCATTAATTCAAAAGCTTAGACGTCAGAAAAAAAAAAAAAAAGAAGATAGATTGTAGTCAATAATAACCTGGATCTAAGCAACCAAACAAGAAAACCAGGGACAAAAATAACAATGGTACAACAGTTCCTCGACTATATGCTTAGCAGACAAGTGCATCAAACCGAAAACAAATTCACTAGGAAAGAATATCAATTTCAGCAAACAAGTGTTTGATGCAGCAAAAAGTGATGACATAGCACTTCTTAAGAGCTGGATTGGAAGTGAATACAAAGAAAATGTTGAACACATGCTACTTGCCTCATGAGAAAGGTTTCCCACATAAACGGTTGTGTATTGTGGGTTGTTCTCCGGAGCATCACTATTTATGTTGTCTTGGCCATCTTCTGCACAAGAAAGATATCCATGGCATTATTCATAGTCAGACTATAATGCCAACAGTATTTACAAATATCAGCATATATCAAAGGTTCCATAATACAAAAGGAACATTTCAAGCAAAGATGCTCAATGCCCACAACAGCATGAGCCTGTGCGACAATCTGAATTAGAAAAACTATAAAGCAGAAACTTATGGACAAAAAGATGGAATTCAGATGAACCCAGTATCATAAGGAAAATAAAAAAAGAGCAGCACAATTTTCAATTATGAAGCTTTTGGATTGCTCACACATCCTTTTCTGCCAATCATTTTCCAAGGTGAAGAAATGAAGTCTTAATGACATATAAATTAAGTTTAGTTTACATGAAAAAGAAAAGCAATAAGCCATAACCATGAATCATCAACTGAATCAACACTTATAGAATCCTACTCACACCAACAGAATTCTACTAATCCTAGGTCTAGTTTAAAATTTAATTCACCAAGAAATGCCAATCTACAGTATTTGATATTGATCGATCAGCAGCTCTAACTCGACAAACAAAGTCTAATAATTTAGTGACTTGTATGCAGAATAAGAGAAAGAGGGAGAGTTTGAGACGTTCATATCCAAACAACAGGCAGGTTGATGAAATTCATAGAATGCTCCAAGTTGCTAGCACTAGATATAAATTTTATGAATAACAATGGCGCACATGATATTGCTAGATTCAAAAATGCTCAGCAGTAATGAGGACTGAAGCAACAAAGATAAATGTAAAAAAGTAGGATGTCGAAAGGAGTACATGGTAACTGAAAACTAAGAAGCATAAAGCAGCAGTATTTTATAATATGGAAAAAAGTTATAATCAGCAGTGTCTTATAATAAGAACATAAACATAGCAAAATGAAAACTACAAGATCAACCCTACAGCTTGAAGAGAATCAAGAAAAAGATCAAGGTGAATAATAATATGGATGGAACTCATTATTTGATAAATATGAATGTCAACAATATAAGAAAACCTGAAATTAAGATCAATCATCAAGATAAAACTTCGAATAAACCAGTTAAATTATCAGCCAGCGACGACATTACCTGCTGAAACACTTGTCAGATCCACAACACTCTTGGAATCTGAGCTTTGTTTGTCATCACCAGAAGTAGCACCCTTTGTTGCCCAGTTGCAACGAATCTGCCGACTCCCAAGCCACTTGCCTGCAAAACATATGATTTTGTAAAATATAAGTTCTTAGCAGTCAAATTGCTCAATCCATTAGAAAGATAATTAATAGTCAAGGCAAGTCAACCCATTAGGTTATTCTATACTTCGGGGTCGAATTTTGGAAGAAACAGAACCCAATAAGTCCAAACCCAACCCAAAAAAACGTGTGAATAAATTTGATCAAGAGAAGTAAAACCCTCTGCAATCAAAGATTTGCTTTCAAGCAACTATGTCGATTTGCAGACAATTGAGTGTAGGTAATACCATTTAAGTCATTGATGGCACTTTGTGCATCCTGCCAAAAAAAATTATAAAAATTAAGTAAAGGTGAAACAAATCAAATGATATCCCAAACTGACAGTGCATCAAAATATCACCTGTTGACTCCTGAAAGAAACAAAACCAAATCCTCTCGAACGTCCAGTCTTTTGGTCCCACATAACCCTAGCATCACTACCAAAAAGAATTTTATTAACTTGACATCAAAATACAAATAATGAGAATTACTTGGTAAAGATAAATTCACCAACAATTTGTCAAAATAAATTGACCAAGAACAGAAAGCGAAAAAACAGTCATTTGAAGCTTACGAGCAGCTGGGATATACAGAGAAGCAAGCAAACAACATAGCATCCGTAACCTCCGGGCTAAGATCTCCAACAAAAATGTTGAAGTGCCCTGTGAAACACTACGAGAATGAGATTACACGAGCACAATAAAGGTAAGTTGCCTTAAAAACAAATATATAGCAAATAATCTTAACTACACCTGAAGTGTCCTCTCTCTGCCCACTAGCATATGCCCAATTAACTCGAATAGGCTGACCAAACCTGCAATTTGATATAATAAACACTAGTAAGATTATCGAAAAGCAAAGGAGACCCCCCCCCCCAAAAAAAGGAACTTACAGCTGCCGCCCATTAAGAGTGACAATTGCAAGTGCAGCAGATCTGCGGTCATAGTAGTCAACAAAACCAAAGGACGACTGCACCAAATACGGTCAACCGTAAAAAACATAATATTAGACAAGGATAATTATTTCTATATCACTAAAGATCAGGAGGTGGTATTCCAGTCCATTTAGTTCGAAGTAGAAAAAAGGGGGGAATAACCTACCTTCTCCTTTCTAATAAGCTTGCATCCTTCCACTGGACCTGTACTCTGAAAAACTTCTTGAAGTAGAGCTTCAGTAACTTGAACATGAATATTGCCTACATACCTAAATATTTCCAAGAAGCACAGCGCCAAACCAAGGTTACAATCACTCATATTTATTCAATGCATACCCACAATTATAATCCCAAAAAATACACATCTTTTTAACAATACACACAAATTCTTTCCTGTAAGTTACAAAACTTCCTATGGCTAATAGAAACTTCCAACAATACTTGCCAAAGTAGATAAGACTATAACAGAAGCCAACAGTTAAATCTTTCAAATAAGACTAGATATTTTTTTCATTCCATATGTGATCAAGACATAAGCTCGTAGTCCAGCTGCTAAAATTTGTCCTAAATCTCATCAACAACTTAACATGTACACTGCGACACTGTTGTGACTTCCCCAATTAAAACAAACAATGAATCATCCCAGAAACAAGAA
Organism: Ananas comosus; assembly: GCF_001540865.1. Taxonomy (NCBI): domain Eukaryota; kingdom Viridiplantae; phylum Streptophyta; class Magnoliopsida; order Poales; family Bromeliaceae; genus Ananas; species Ananas comosus. Next base: position 1,782,320 of record NC_033621.1, read on the forward strand.
ATAAAAAAGCAAACCAAAAACAAAATAAAGATTCCTAGCGACACTCACACACTGCGGCATTGACTTGGATCAAACCCAGGAGGCAGGTTTCCACTTAGGATTGGCTCTATCTGCAAAATAAAAGTGTAAAAAAGCAAGCAAAAAGAACAAAAAAAATCCTATACAAAAAAACCTAACCTAGTGAAAAGCAAAAAATCAGCAAGAACATAACAAAAGAAATAGGCAAGAAATTCCATTGTGTGTCAAAAAAATAAAAAAAACCAAGGAGACTTAGACGATTCTACACTTAGTCTAGCATACTATTGTTTCATGCATTCATAAAAAAAAGACTCACAACCTGAAGAGCCTGTTCTAACATAATCTAGTACCATTTAACCGTACTTACAAGAAGTAATCAAAAGAAGAAAATATGTTCAAAGAACAGGGCTAAGAGGCAATCAACAAATGAGCGGGGGACAAGGTTAACTGAATAGAGGGGGAAACTTCTGTAACAGTTGTCATTTTCAAATTTTCTATAATTGCAGAATTTACTATCATGCCATTTAACCAATTAGGTGGAGGACTTCTAATGCACATTATTATAGAACTTCTCAATTTATTCAACTATAATTCCACATGGTTTAGTAACTACAGGGGGAAAAAAAGACAAACTTTTCTGAGGAAGCTTTCATAGCCATTCCTCCCTTGAGATGTTTCAAGAACAAGTCTTAAGCTTGTCGATGCAACTTCCTCAAAATGAGCACTTGTTAAGAATTGGATGGCAAATAGCTTGGGATGAAAGAGGAATATCAAAAAGACAAGCTGAAAACGAGGTCAAAATGAAGCTGCTAAAGTACCTCAAGAGTCATGATCCTTATGTACCTAAATAAAAATTATTAATTTACCCCATTATAAACAAAGTGACAAAGAAGTACCCCAATTAAAGCTTAATTCCTCAAATCATACCCGAAAATCTACTCCAAACCAATGAAACAGAGAAAGAGAGACCAAACACAAGTTCCCTTCACCCTAACTCCGCAATCCACACACCACTCGCCCTAAAACCCTAAAAACGACAACAATTCTCAAAGCAAACAGCACGTACGACGACAAGAGACGAGAAAGCGGACAAATACAGCATATTTAACAAATAAACCCTAAAATCGGGAATGGAAAAGGGCGCGTGATGGGGCTAGAAACCTGCGGCGCGGCTAAGAGACCCGGGTGGTGGTAGAGCGACTGCTGCTGCTGCTGCTGCTGCTGGAGAAGCGCGGCTTGCTGCATCAACGCCTGCTGCTGCTGCTGCTGCTGCTTCAGCCGCTGCTGCTGCATCTTCCCCCTCCTCTCGCCCTAGGGTTTCGGTCACCCCAATAGAACCCGAACGACGGGTCTTAGGGTCAGTGTTAGGGTTAGGGTTTGGGGAAAAGGGGGAGAACGAAGAAGGAAAGGGAAAGAGAAAGGTGGGAGAGTTGGGGGTTGGGAAGGGGAGGAGGAGTGGGGCAGTGTGGGGTGGTGGGGAATGGTGGAGAGTGCGAGGGCTCGGAAAAGGCGAGGGGAGGGTGTCGGAGACGAGTATTTAAGACACAAAAAGAGAAATAAATGGTTTTATTAATTATTGCAATTACTATTTCCATTTCATGCTAACAAAAATTACATAAATTTTTTTATTTTTTTATATTAGTAAGTAATTTTTTTAATAAAATTTAAAATATTTAACAAAAATATATAATAAATAATTAGAATATTTTGTTGTCAAAAAAATAAATATTTTATGTTATTATAGGCACACATTTATGACCGATCGTGCTGACAAATTTTCGACACGATTCCGTACCACGGTACTTACATCTTTAATTTCTAGTCTTTTAGAGTAGATAATGCAAGGAGAGAGAGAGAGTTAGGGAATAACATAGAAGAATCATAAAATTTTATGATGATATTTGTTTTTAAAATTTTATTTACTTGATACGAGGTTCGACGTGTAAAAAAATTTATTTAGTTTGTATGATAAAAATTTAATAAGCATATGATACTCAATGTTAGAATGTTTCATCTGTCATTCCTGAATGTGAATAACAGAGAGAACGGTCTTACACTGGAACCGTTCACACTATATTTTTTCTCTGTCCCGCTGGTGCATCTGAAAAGAATATATATTTTTTTGCATAAAATTCATTTAATAGGCTTATTTTAAAAAAAATTATATTTTAAAATACATTTTTAAAATTCATATATTTTAAAAATTTTATTACCTATACATTTAGTTGCTTAAAAAATTACCATATCTAATTTTCGGAAAACCAGTATTCGAAATTTATAAATTTTAATATATATTAGATTTTTAAAAAAATATTGTAGAATGCATTTGATTTTGAAACCATTTCAATGTACGTTTCACTTCACACAGCTATATAATTGTATTTTAATCTCTTCAATAAAGTTTTAGTAATGTGGTGTATGGGATGTGCTTATGCACCAGATACAGATAATAACATCTCACTTCACACAACTGTATGTTTTGCCCTTGTTCAAATTCAATACTTTAAAATTTATTAGTTATAAAGGAAGAATTTTAATTAAATATTAAGTGCTGAATTAAAATAAATGAATAATATATGAGAACACTAGGTGTTATTAATATTTGTTCGCGCTAGCGAGAAACAAGTATATTCACCAACAAGAGATGTATTGGCCCTGGGGCGTACCCCTCCTCATTTTTTTTTCCCTTTTTCATAAAAAGATAACATGTTACCTACTTTATTTATTTATTTTTTATAAATGAACTTAATTGAAAATGTTAAGCAACTAGATTTTAAATTTGAAATATCGGATATCGACCATCAAGCAATTGCCACCTGCGTAAGGGAAAATCAGTTTCTCCTGAAATGTTTCTCTGCACTCAGAATTCAATTTTGATTCAAATTAACTTCAGTAGATATTCATTTTTTGACACCAAGTTATGTGCTTGTGCCAACTTGCTATTTGATTTTTGTTTTGAGTTTCAAAACCGTGACGGCTATTATATCGAATCAAATTTGAAATTATCAAATCAAATTTTGAAATTTTCAAAGGTCCAAAACAAGCTGAACGTTTAAACTTCGATGCAAATCAAGTTTGTGTTTAACTTGTTTTAGGCCTGAATAAAAGCCCGTATCTCACTCAATTTGATTTATGCTGGATTTTGGCCCAATTTATCCTGCGCTGAGTTTTTATCGTAAGCATAATTTGTATGCAAGCCAATCAAACAATGACATGTTATTCTGTTGAGATCAAATTTTAATTATATCTAATAATTCAAAATAAAAAAATTGAAAAATAAATTCTATAAGTTTTTACAACCATGCGTGATGTTCAAAATTCGAAAACAATTTTTTTTTTTTTTCTGGTGGCAAATATCTACAAGAACATGACATTCAACTCATAGTACCTGTTTTTGTAATATTTGGGCCTGATTTAAAAAATATGGGCCGTTAAATGTGGATCCACATTTGAGCAAATATGTTCAAATTACGCTTTTAATTGGACCGAACAGGCCCGTAATAAGGCAATCATATTTCTTGCACAATAAAGTGTCATCACTTCGAAGAAAATGTACGAAGAGTTCGTTTGGTATTGAGGCCGCCTGATGCTACTGGAACAAAAAAAATAAAAAATATAAAAAAAATTATAGGGCGGAAATATGAAGAGATATGTTTTTGCGTTAGGTTGAGCGTGCTTTATAGTTTCGCTGCGTTGGTTCTATAAAATGGCAACAGGAACGTACATCTAAAAAGCGGGCTAAATATATGTTTGATCGAAGTTTCCACGGTCATTTTATGGCTAGCATTGTAAAAGTGAACATCTGAAACATCTAAAGTATCAAAATTACTGCGTTTGGGGTGTGTTCTGTCCCATCAAAAGAGGAGTGAAGCGATTCTTGGCCGTAAATGCCTGCTTCAGTTGTTGGTTCACCATAATTTCACCTTCGATTGAAACTCAAAATTTTCAAAACAGTATAATCGACTGCAACTCATCTTGAGCCGAAGTCAGTTTTGAAAAGTAAAACCGAAAAAACTTCAGATTCACGACTATACAAACAAACAACGAATGAAAAGTAAATTTTATCTGAACTCTAGTTCCACCTGAATGTCTATTTCAATCTAAACTTCACCGTTGGTGAAACAAACAGGCCCATCCAATACTAATTTAGTTGGACCCATTAATGGACAAGCCCTTTTTTTTCCAAACATATACTTAAACTTTTCTCTACAACACTAATTTGAGTATATTTTGCATGATCTAGTATTATCTCCATTCAATTTCTAGTGACAAGTTGATGGCTTTCAAGAAATAAAACCAAAATTTGAAGTAATAATTTTTTAAAACTTCATTCAATAATTATTTTTTTTTTTTATATCACCCTTCGCATTTTATACAAGTCAATAAAAGGAAAGAAGCTTTGCAACTTTTTTTAGAGAAACAAAGACCCTTTTTTATTATTTTTTTTAAAAAAGAGTAATACTTCAATATACTGTATAAATCTTGACCATTTATTTTTTTTAATAGATGATTTAGATTTAATATGACTCTAGAGGTGACCTACTATTGAGGCATAGATTTCATTCACCAGGTACCTACTTAAAGGGTATTTTGGTCTTTACAGAATATTTTGATTTACAAAATTGATTTTATCCAACTAAGAATATTGTGAAATTTTCAAATGTCTATAACAATAGTTGGATTTCAAATTATAATCAAACTGTAAATTTAAATCCAAAACAATATTTAAAACTTAATTATAAATCAAATTCAATTTTTTTAAATATAAAACACAAATTTAAGATAAAACTTTCAGTTCCAATTCAAAATTTTAATTTAAATCAAAAATTAAAATTTCAATTATTCATAATTTAAACATTAATATGAAATTCAAAACTAAATTTTAACATATCAATATAACTTCAAAAGTTAAATTAAGTAATTTTTTGAGTCGTATACTTAATACAAATGGGTATTATCTAATTTACAGTAACAAAAGTAATAAGTATTTAATATTTATGATTGATAATTTAATTATTCTACTAATTTTTTTCTAATATTATCTAATTAACTAATCCAACATTACATTTAACAATACTTATATAAAACCCAATATATTTTACTAATTTATAATTAGATTTTAATATTTAAATGTTATTGAATAATTTCTTTAAAACAAAAATCTTTTTCCAATAGTCGTGGCATGTCACTTTTTATTTATATCACTCTTATTTTCTCATTAAGCCGTTGGGATCTCCTGAAACGTAGTAGTAATATGACTATGGAGGTAGAAAAATATAACTATGAACGGCGTTTGGTAGGAAAAAAATAACGTAATTTGAGATAGTTAATATACCAAAAATGAGTAAAAGTATAATCCAATCTAACAAAGAAAAAAATTCACATATCTTTGATCTTCCTTATTTAAAAAAAGCATCCCAATTTAACATTTAGAATTCACATAGATTTTAATTTAACATAATTAAAATTTAAAATGAAAAATTGAAATTGAAATATCACATTGAAACTATTAATTACAATTTTAATTTAAATTAAATTTAATTTCAAATTTAAATTTTCAAATTCATTTAAATTAGAATTTCAATTTAAAATTAAATTAAATTAAATTTCAATTCAAATTTCAAATTTAAATTTCAAATTTTCAAATTCAATTTAAATTTCAAATTTCAAATTAAAATTAAATTTCAAATCAAATTTCAAATTAAATTTAATTTCAATTTCAAATTTAAATCAATTTAATTTTAAAACTTAAATTTTAAATTTATTTTATTTTAATTTAAAATTTAAATTTTAAAATTTAAATTTAAATTTAAATTTAAATTTCAATTTAAATTTTTAATTTCAAATTTAATTTTAAAATTAAATTTTAATTTCAACTTTAATTTAAAATTTAAATTTAACTTTAAAATTAAAATTTAAATTAATTTCCAATTCAAAATTTAAATTTGAAATTCAAATTAAATTCAAATCTAAGTCTCACTTCAAATTTCAATTTTACAATTTAAATTTAAAATTTATTTTTTAAACTTAAAATTTTAAATTATTTTTTAAACTTTAAATTTTAATTATTATTAAATGTTAAAATCTAAATAAATTAAATTTTAAATTTTAATTTTTTATTTAACTTTAAATAAAAATTTAAAAATTTAAAAATAATTACGATTTAAAATATAAATATTAAATTTGTAAATTTCAAATTTGAAAATTTAAAATTTAAAATTCAAAATTCAAAATTTCACATTTCACATATCAAATTTTAAATTTTAAATTTTTTTTGAAAATTTAAATTTTAACTTTTAATCTTAAAATTTAGAAAAATCCTGTAAAATTGTACAATGCGTATCCAAACAGTTTAAAAATTGAATACGTGAAATTTTTTAGAGTTGCAGGATTCTCTATTTTATCTAGACCAAAACCACAGTTTATAAATTCCGTGGAGATATTTTACTGTGTATCCAAAAAGGCCCTAAATGCTTAACTTGGGGTCAATTAGGAGGACCAAATCGAAATTGTTCACGTGACTTGCATTTTCTTAAAAAACTAAACCTATTTCTTTTTTGGTATTTATTGTTTACTAAAAAAAAATAAAATTGGTTTTTGTGGATGATATAGAACCTCACGTGGCATGATGCTGTTCATCCAACTGCTTCTTCTTATTTGCTATTATTAGATGATTTACTTATTTATTTATTTTGTATAATATTGTTTTGCACCCATATATATATATATATATATATATATATATATATATAGAGTTGAGCTAGAATACTATCGATAGCAAACCGGCACTTTTGCCACCCATTTGTTTTCG